>NC_073403.1:25717852-26046185 GCF_028641065.1 Leucoraja erinaceus
CTCCGGGCACTCCGGTTTCCTCCCACACTCCAAAGACGTGCAAGCTTTGGGTTCGGTAAAATTGTACATTGTCCCTAGTGTGTGGGATGGTGTTAGTGTACAGGGATTGCTGGTTGGCGCAGACTCAGTGGGCCGAAGGACCAGTTTTTGTGCTGTACCTCTAAAGTAAAGGGCCTGTCCCACTTGGGTGACCTAATCTGCAAGTTCTGGCGAGTTTGCCCTCAACTCATACTCGCAGCATGGTCGACACAAGGTCGTAGGATGTGTTCGCAATGCTCGAGAGTGGTCTCCGTGTACTCGAAACCTCAGCTAGGTCACAGTGTTTTTTTCAATATGTAAAAAAATGCCCACAAGTAAAAAATTGTCGCCATGGAAAAAAATCAATACTTATTTTACTCGTAGGTTTAGTCGTAGTAGGTCGGCATGTTAGTCGTAGGTAATTGAGGGTAGTCGAAGGTAGTCGTAGATAGTCTTCATCATAGTCGAAGGGAGGTCGAAGGAGGTCGAAAGAGGTCGTCTTCGCTCTCCACTATTCAGTGTCCAATTTTCCCAAAGTTAGTTGTAGCTAGTCATAGCTAGTCGAAGCTGGTCTTCAACCTGATCGAAAGAGGTCGAAGGAGGTCTTCTAGATAGTCGAAGGAGGTCTTCAACATGTCATTTTTAAAAACTCTTCCAACCTCGCCAATTAGGTCGCCCAAGTAGGACAGCCCCTTTAAGCGTGCGTTCTGCATGGATGTCCTGATAGGACTCAAAGAGGTCCTTTTATATCATGGGATTGTCCATTCACAATGTTCCAGCACCACTTTTAACTATTTTTCGCTCTCCAAATGTCATATGTTCCCTGAGGAAATAGATTCTGGAGCTGTACAGAACACACGTTCTAGTCATCAGAGTGAAATCTATATTCGAAGTATTTCAGTTTTCATTCTGTGATTGACTAGCGACTCAAAGATGCTTGTTTGCGTTCGGAATTCCTGAACACTTCACTCAAGTTCTTTGCAACTGAACTTTTAAACTCTCAACTAGCGAACCACTTGCCTTGCCTTTGCCAGTGTACTCTGCAGCTGTTTACTTGGTTTCCCCAGCAACACCGTCAATGCCTTCATTTCACTAGTTGTCCTTTTCACCAACCCAACCCCATGCCCCCCCCCCCCCTCCACCTCCCCCCCAAAAAAACAACACTTTAGGATTAACCCAAAGAGCAAATAAACCCCATTTTGAAAAATAAATCATTAATACCTCCATGTTTACTTTCCTTAGGTTCAGACGGCATCGTGATGCAGTATTTAAGATCTGTATTCCAAAACTAGCCTCACCTCAAACCAAGCTAATCCAGTGTTAGAGTTGCTGCCTTACAATGACAGGGACCAAGGTTCAATCCTGACCACGGGTGCTGTTAGCATGGAGTTTGTAAGTTCTCCCTGTGACGGACGACGTGGACTTCAGAATTATCTCTGGATGCTCCGGTTTCCTCCCACACTCCAAAGAAGTACTAATTGGCTTCTGTACATTGTAAATTGTCGCTAGTGTGTAGGATAGTGCCCATGTATGGGGTGCTTGCTGGACGACGTGGACTTGGTGAGCTGAAGGGCCTGTTTCCACCCTGTGTCTCTAAAGTCTAAAGTATGATCACAACACTAGCATCCATTTGACAATGAAGAACATTTCTCAAGTTCATCCTATTCACAAAATAGGAAGGGCTAGTCAGGGATGGGTCAAAGCTGAATGAAACATTGAGGCAGACCGAAGGACAGTTTTATTTCAGTAACTAGACACACACAGTGTTCACTTCTGCCCTGCAGTTTCTTTGATGCCCAGCTTAATTCCCAGCTTACTGAGCTACCTACATTGCTTTGATTAATATTTTTCAGTGAGACAAGGTGGAATATATTTCTTGCTGAAAGGAATCCAGCCGTGCTGAATAGGCCAATGTGAATTTACCGTTTAAACACCCAGCTACTTCCTGATGTGACCCAACAACATGGAATGGAGTCAGAGAGTCAGAGCATCAAAGTATGCTCTTTCATAGAGACAAAATGTTGGAGTAACTCAGCAGGTCAGGCAGCATCACTGGAGTGAAGGAATAGGTGACGTTTTGGGTCTAGATCCTTCTTCAGACGGAGTCCTTCTTTATACAGAAGGGTCTCAACCTGAAACGTCACCTATTCCTTTTCTCCAGAGATGCTTCCTGACCCGCTGAGTTACTCAAGCATTTCGTGCCTATCTCCGGTGTAAACCAGCATCTTCCTTCCTACACAAACTATGTCCTTTGGCTGATTGAGTCCATGCCAATCATCAAGCACCCATTTGCACAGATCCTATTCTAATCTCATTTCACCTTCCATCCATCCCCATTAACTCCCCCTGGATTCTACCAATTAATACAACTAGAACAATTGGTAAAATTGTATTTTTCTTTTGTCAAAGGTGGTGAAGCTGGGTAATTCATTGCCACAGGAGGCTGTGGAGGCCAAGTCAATTGATATTTTTAAGGCAGAGATAGACAGAGATTTGATGGGAAGAAGGCAAGAGAAAGGGGTTGAGAGGAAAAGATAGATCTGACGTAATTGAATGGCAGAGTGAACAGGTCGAATACCCTAAATCTGCTGCTATAAGTTATAAATTTATTTTGTTTCATGGAAATACATGCATGTATTCTTGGACAATGGGTAACCATAGTAAGGTAACTTATTGGTTCTATTTGCCCCAATGTGGAGCAATTCACTTTTTGAACCTTTGCAGGGTTTTGGATCAATCATGATGAAGGTGCAGTTATTAATTTTCATATCGGGAATAAGTGTAACTCGGAAGAAACTTAGAAGTGATAGTTTGCCCAGGGAGATACCGTTCCTTCTTCTAATGACCAAGTGTGATATTATCAGAAAGTCACAATTTAAATTAGGGAAGGATAATGGATGGCTAATTGTAGTAGCTATATTTTTAGTTTAGTTTAGAGATACAGAGCGGAAGCAGGCCTTGGTGGAGGTGTAGATGTGGCCATCATGCATAGTGTTTTTGCTGATTGGATAGTCACCTTGTCGTGGTGGAGCAGCTTGTGTGGTCCTGAGATCCTGAGAGCGATACTGTCTGGAGTTATTCTCCTGGCGGTAAGGTCGAGGGGGAGGTCTCTGACAAAGAGCAATCCAACCAAGACCTCAACAGTTGAACAGGCGGAAAATGATGGCTGACTTTAGTGGTGCATCAGAATGGCTGGGAAGGCGGATGAAGGCTGCAGCAGAAAAGGGTCTCCAGTCGTCTTGGACTCCACGACACTGGATTCTGACCCAGATCTGTCAAGGACTGTGTGGTGGCTGTCCTTGCACCAGTCTCCCCTCATTAAACGAAGTTACGCACAGGCATCCTTCATGAGAGGACAGACATACTCGTTTCGAGTGACCGCCGATGACGATGAGCATGAAACAAAAAGGTTTCACTGTCCTTTAGTAAAAGTGACACAATAATAAACTAAACTGAACAAATTTAAACTACCAGTGAGCATTTGGCTCCACACAAAGGCAAGTCTTCACCAGAGCAGACTACCTGCTGCTTGGGCATTGGTTGTCGGAGCACTCACCATACCTAGGCTGCTGCCAGGGAGACCAAGGCCTCCATTTTCTTCCAGTTAAGCCCCTGCATTAAGTTCTTTGCTTTATGATCATCCCACTCAACAACCAGCAATACCAACTAACAGTTACCAATGAGACTATGAAGGGCAAGACCAATTATATCCATGCTCCACCCAAGCTTGGTTTGTTGTTTCTTCACCAATAATGTCCTTAAGGTGAGAAGGGCAAATTTGAAAGGAAATGTGCTGGACACATTTTTTTACACAGAGGATGGGGAGTGCCTATGATTTGCTGGCAGTGGTGCTGGTGGAGAAGGAGGCAGATCCAATAGTGGCATTTAAGGGGCTTTTTGACAAGCAGAGAATGGAGCAACATGGATTATGTGCAGGCAGGTAAAAGTTGGTCTTTAATCATGTTGGGCACAGGCATTGTGAGGTGAAGAGCCTATTCCTGTACTGTATTGTTCTACGATCTACGTTCAATGTCTATCTTACTCCTCCACATCTTCCATAGTCCTGGGTTTATACATTCATTGTTGTTTCTTTATCATTCTGAGCCAACATATTGCAATCTTTGACCCAACACCATTACTGAAGAATTGTTACAGTAATCACGCCAGTGGCTTGTGAAGGCTTTCCCCAATTCCCTCAGAGGAGAGGTAATCTTATAGAAATGCACAGAATCATGAGAGGAATAGATCGGGTAGACGCAGAGAGTCTTCTGCCCAGGGCAGGGAAATAGAGAACTAGATGACATAGGTTTAAGGTGAGGGGAGAAAGATTTAATAAGAACCTGAAGGGTAACATTTTTACTCAAAGGGAGATGGGTGTATGGAATGAGCTGCCGGAAGAGGTAGTTGAGGCAGAGACTATCACAATGTTGAAGAAACATTTAGACAGGTACATGGATAGGACAGGTTTAGAGGGATATGGGCCAAACGTAGACATGTGGGACTAGTGTTGGTCGGTGTGGACAAGTTGGGCCGAAGGGCCTGTTTCCACTCTGTATGACTATGACTCTATAGCAGCTGAGAATGGATAATAAGTGAAGCTTTCCAATTAATATCCACACTCCAAAGAAAATAGTTAAAAGAAAAATTCCACTTGCCATTGCCTGTTTTCCATTATGTTAAGCAATGAAAGTTTTAAGTACCAATGCAAAACGTACTAGACTCTGAGTATTACAATAATTTCATTTAGAGTTTCAATTTTCATCCTCCTTGAGGTTTGCCTTTCAGCCTGTATGAACATAACAAAAATTCCAGGTGTTCACACTGTTAGCTGTTAATTTTTTTTCATAATGCCACGTGCCTCTTTAAGTGCAAATATTATTTTTCTTTGCCATCGGACAGGCATTGCGCAAGCTCCAGTGGTTGTTAAAAAAAAGTCAGTGGAACATATTGTGGTGGCAGAAGGGGGAGGGGGGGGCAAACCTGTTATAGATTGTGCTTGATGTTATCAATAAAATTGCAGTAAAGTATGAAGCGAAACATGCCCGCACAGCACAAACACATGGTTGAATCAAGGAGTTGAAAAAGATTTCACGGAGACTTGCTACTGATAGAACCGTTTGCACACTCTGACCAGTTCAGACAAGGCCACTGCATGTGGGCTGAAGAAAGAAGGCTTTGTTGAGTTTTTTTGATGTGCACTTTGGGGACATAAAATTCCTCTCCTGAAGTTGTGTAAAACACAGGAAGCAGATAACTCAGCATTTAATCTACTTGGCGGAACAGGCTCATAATAATTCATTTAAGTCTGTGTTGTTGACACATTTGTGTCCCGTTTAAATCTATCATTTCATTTGCTGAATTCTCTAAGTCCTTCACTTCCGGCTGTCAGCCTCAACTCAGGTTAAAAAACAAATTAAACTCGCAAGATCAGCACTTGTTAATCCTGCCACTAGTATTGTACAACTTCCGAAATCCACTCTTGTTTTTACGATATTAGTGCATCCAGAATTCATCTGCAACAGGCAAAAAAGTTCTAAGAATATGATGCAGTTTTGTAAATTGTTTCCAGAATATCAGTTTGAATTTGGCATTTTACTTCACACACTGTCTTTCGATGTTTCTATGTTTCTCAGTTTTACTTTATTGTCACGTGTAATGAGGTTTTGTTGCATGCTAACTCATCAACCTGCATCATAGCTGTCGGCAATAATGGTGTTTTAGAGTGTTAGAAATTATTACTTAAAAGAAAAAGGGGCTGACGTTTTTTACGTTTTTTTAAAAGGCTTATGCTTTGACTAGTGGTCAATAATGCACAGCAATCATTTTTAACGATTTTCACGTGACTGACCATTCCTCATCGATGCCAGATAGCTGAGAATATACTGTATTTTGAAATAGAATCAAGTGTCAAGTGTCAAGTGTCATGTTAGGGCCTCGGAAGGGGGTCACAGCTTAAGGATAAGGGGGAAATCCTTTAAAACAATGAGAAGAACTGCAGAGATGAATCTCTGGTTGCCACAGAAAGCCACATTGGCTATATTTAAGAGGGAGTTAGATGTGGCCCTTGTGTGCTAAGGGGATCAGGGGGTATAACTCAGCCTCTCAGGAGAACATGAACAGGTGACGTTTCATACAGGGACCCTTCTTCATACTGATCAAACTGAAGAAGGGTCCTGACTTGAACACCTACCTATCCATGTTCTCCTGACGTGATGCCTGATCTGCTGAGCTACTCCAGCACTTTTGTGTTGTTTGACTTTGAACTGGGATACTCAAACGCATTGAAAAAGAAAACTGACTTGAGCTTAGTGTGATGAGACCACAACTTTAAATAATTACTATTAACCTCTCCAGTGGAGATATTTACAGATGGAGGAATCATAACATGCCCAGTTAATGCAGTGATTAAGGGACATTTTGCAGTCCATTAATAATGAAATAATTTCCATATTTCTTCAGCACAGATTATATTCAATATGCACTGGCCTGACTTCATTTTCTGCTGTTAGTAATTGAGTAGAAAGTATATACTTTAAACAATGTAACTGAAGCCAGATTTCATATAAAGGTAATTGCTAGAAATATAGGAGATATTTGGCAAGAAGATCAAATCATTGAAGTAAGATAAATATTAAAGCATCTCCAGAAGTTTACCATTGGGACTCCATGGAAAACTAAATTGCTTTTGCAAGACTGTTTCATGTCAGCTGGAAATAAAAGTCCCACTGCTGTATAAAGTACTGAACCCCTGACACACTGTAAATAAGCAGTGTGGCACTGATTCAAGTCAGCTGGGAAGATTGAACCTTCAAGATGCGTTGTATGTGTCACCAACCGATATGGGACTTGCACAGATCCAGTGGGTATGGACAACCACCTCTCTGCCACTGACACTGGCACAGCTCATGAGCTCAGGGTGTGCAAGAATGAACTGCAGAAGCTGGTTTACACTGAAGATAGACACAAAATTCTGGAGTAACTCAGCAGGTCAGGCAGCATCTCTGGAGAAACGGAATAGCCTGAGCTCAGTCTGATGAAGGGTCTCGACCCCAAACGTCACCTATTCCTTTTCTCCAGAGATGCTGGCTGACCCGCTGAGTTACTCCAGCTTTGTGCGTCGATCACATGATCAGAGTGTGGGAGCCCCTGTTAAAGAGGTCGGGACTCAGGAACTCAAACTAATAACATGTCTTATTACCTTGGGTGAATTGTAGTGGCGAAGCAGGTAATATAAGTATCAAGGTACCTAAGTACACTAGTGGATTATGTACATATTGTATAAAAACAGCCCACTATATGCATGTATAAGAGTCGCCATGTTTTGGTGCCATTATCGATCGGCCAGCAAACCGTCATCCCTCTCCTCGCCTGGCAAAACATGTCAAGAGTCCAAAGTAGTGTCACGGTAGAGTTGTTGCCGTACAGCGCCAGCGACCCCGGTTCAATCCTGACTATGGGCGCTGTCCGTATGGAGTTTGTCCATTCTCCCTGTGACCACGTGTGTTTTCTCCGGGTGCTCCAGTTTCCTGCCACACTCCAAAGACGCTCAGGTTTGTAGGTTAATTGGCTTCTGTAAAATTGTCCCTAGTGTGTAGGATAGGGCTAGTGTACAGGGTGATCTATACAATACGATACGATAGAACTTTATTTATCCCAGGAGGGAAATTGACCTGCCAACAGTCATAAAACACAAAATACATGCACCATGAAATTAAAGTGACGAGTGGAAAGGTTGGGGATGTGCAAAGATTTGGGTGGGGGCGGGGGTGGGGAGGTGAGTCAGTCTACCCCACGACAGAAGGGGGTTGAGTTGTACAGTTTGATAGTCACAAGGAAGAAAGATATCCTTTGGCATTCTGTACTGATCACTGGTCGATGTGAACTCGGTGGCAGAAGGGTCTTTTTCCATGCTCTATATCTACAGCGTGTTTAAAAATGTCATATGTACCAAAAACGGAGCAATGAAATTCAGATTCAGATTCAGATTCAGATTCAAACGTTTTTGTCATTGTGCAGTGTACAGAATAGAGACAACAAAATGCAGTTAGCACCTCCCTAGAAGAGCGACATAGAATATGAGCAATAAATAAATATATTTACGTGCATACTGTTATAGTAGTGCAATTATTATTTTTTTCCTGGTGGAAGGAGTGTCCGGGGAGGGAAGTGATTGGCAGTCACCGAGGTACAGTGTTGAGTAATGTAACAGCCGCAGGGAAGAAGCTGTTCCTGGACCTGCTGGTCCGGCAACGGAGAGACCTGTAGCGCCTCCCGGATGGTAGGGGGGTAAACAGTCTGTGGTTGGGGTGAGAGCAGTCCTTGCTTTGGACAGACTCAATGGAGGGGAGTGAGGAACCACTGATGTGTTGGGCAATTTTCACCACCCTCTGCAGTGCTTTCCGGTCGGAGACAGAGCAGTTGCCATACCATACTGTGATACAGTTGGTAAGGATGCTCTCGATGGTGCAGCGGTAGAAGTTCACCAGAATCTGAGGAGACAGATGGATCTTCTTTAGTCTCCTCAGGAAGAAGAAACGCTGGTGAGCCTTCTTGACCAGAGTTGACGTATTGTGGGTCCAAGAGAGGTCATCGGAGATGTTGACCCCCAGAAACCTGAAGCTGGAAACACGTTCCACTTCCGTCCCGTTAATGTGGATGGGGGTGTGCGTGCTGCCCCTAGACTTTCTGAAGTCAACAATGAGCTCCTTGGTCTTCTTGGAGTTAAGGGCCAGGTTGTTGTCAGCGCACCATGCTGCTAGGAGCTGGACCTCCTCCCTATAATCCGACTCATCGTTGTTGCTGATGAGGCCAATTCTTACTTGCAACAGCGTAGCAGTTCTGTAACACAGTACCCGTAGATATAAATAAACAAATGAAAGTTCAATTAATTAGTTCAAACAAAACCCAAAGTCCTAAGTGCAACCAAGATAGTTCGTAGTTTGCAGTTTTGTTGGTGTTGGCGTTGGCATTGGCATTGGCAGTGTTAGTGAGCCTGATGGTTATTGGGGAAGATGCTGTACTTAAACCCAGTGGTCACAGTTTTCAGACTCCTATATCTTCTGTTCGGTGGCAGGAGTGAAATGAAAGCATGGCCCAGGATGGTGCGGGTCCATGATGATATTGGCTGCCTTTTTGAGGCAGTGCCTCCTGTAAATCCCTTTGACAGCGTGTCCATTTCCCTCAACACTGCACCCTGACCCATTGAGTTCCTACAGCAATTTGAATTTTGCTCAGGATGCCGTGCTGCTTCACCAGGTCACTATATGGTCAACTTTCTGTTCGCTAAAATACTAGTTGATTTACAAACACCAAATTGTTTGAGTGGATTGTCAAACAAATGAGAGGTCCCATAACTTTCAGGCTTTACTTTCCTGTAGGCCTATTGTAAACAACCTTGGATCAACAATCATGCTGCACTGTGCGATCTTGCGGCAGTCTCCAGCCCTTATGCAGTCCTGGCCGAGCTATCCACAAAAAACAAATATTAAATGCAAGTCAGCCTTAAAGTAACAATCATTGTTCATATAAGACCATTAGCCATAAGACCAGAATTAGCCATTGAGTTTGCTCCACCATACGATTATGGCTGATTTATTCTTCCCACTCGACCCCATTCTCCTGTCATCTTCCTATAACCTTTGACACCTTTTTATGCCCCTGATGCACTTAGAAAACCTGAACGGAAACCTCTGGAGACTTTGCGCCCCACCCAAGGTTTACGTGCGGTTCCCGAAGGTTTTTGTCAGTCTCTCCACCTGCAACCTCCGGCAACCACCTGCAACCTCCAGGAACCGCACAGAAACCTTGGGTGGGGAGCAAAGTCTCCAGAGGTTTCCGTTCAGGTTTCCTAAGTGGGACAGGGGCATTACTAATCAAAAACTTATTCATCTCTGAATTAAAAATGACCTGGCCTCCACTGCTATCCATGGCAATGATATCCATAGATTCACCACCCTCTGGTTAATAAACAAATACCTCCTCATCTCCATTCTGAGGTACATCCTTCTATTCTGAGGCTGCACCCTCTGGTCCTAGACTCTCCCAATACTGGAAACATCCTCTCCACATTCACTCTATCCAGGTCTTTCACTACTCGGTAAGTTTCAATGTAGTCCCTCCTCATCCTTTTAAGCCCCAGCATGTACAGGCCCAGAGCCGTCAAATGCTCCTCATATGTTAATCCAATCATCACCAGGATCATTCTTGTAAACCTCTTCTGGAACTTTTTAATCTCTTCCCTGAATGGGGACGCGACCTTTTCCCTGTCGAGTCTCCGTTGTCGTTGGGGCCTAACATTGTGGAGCTGGCGGCCTCCAACCAGAATCAATCTGGGGCTCCAGTCGCAGAGCCTGCGGACACACCATCGCGGAGCTGGCTGACTTCGGAGCACAGAGCGCTGTGATGGTGCGCGGCTGCGACCCGACTTCGGAGCTTCGGAGGCTTCGGCTGTAGGCCCTGTGGACGGTAACATCGGGAGCTCGCGGGTCCCTGGTGGGAGACCACATTTTTGGAGCTCCCGCAACGGCAACTTCGCCCGCCCAAATCGAGGGGTTTAAATCGACCTGGAGCGGGGCCTTACATCGCCCCGGTGTGGCTTAAACCGCCACGGGACTTACCATCGCCTGCTGGGGGCTCTAACATCAAAAGCCTCGATCAGCTCGATGCAGCAGTTTGACTGCTTGACTACGGGAGAAGAATAAAGAACAGAGAACAGGGAAGAGATAAGACGTTTGCCTTCCATCACAGCGAGGATTTGTTTGGAGATTCACTGTGATGGATGTTTGTATGGAATTGTGTTAATTGTGTGTTTTGGTTTTTTGCTGCTATGACTGCAGGAACGAAATTTCGTTTGAACCTTGGTTGTTTGAAAGACAATAAATGACATTCTATTCTATTCATAACCAACATTAAATATCCCCCACCAATGATGTCAGGAACATTTCCTTGTTCCTGTATTGCCATCTCAGTGAAAATCAAGGGGAAGTATTCATTGTGTTTCCTGATTGTTCCTTCACTTGTTGTTCCCTCTTATTTAACAATAAATATATAGTGTATTTATAAAATGCTTTCCTTTACGTTATATGCCATTTTTTTCTTTGGATGCCCTTGACCTTTGAGTTGAGTTTAGTTTATTGTCACGTACATCGAGGTACAGTGAAAAGCTTTCTGTTGCCTGCTAGCCAGTCATCGAAAAGACAGCACATGATTACAATCGAACCGTTCATACATGATGAAGGGTATAACATTTAGTGCAAGATACCGCCAGTAAGGTTTGATCAGAGATAGTCTGTGGGTTCCATTGAGGTTGATAGTTGTCCAGGGCTGCTCTCTAGTTGTTGGTGAGATGGTTCAGCTGCCTGATAACAGCTTTCTAATCTATTTTTAATTCTGTATATTTTCTGTTCGTCTATTCATTCTTTATATTTATCTTCCTTTGTTTTACAGGCACTGCTTATTACAATATTTAAAGGGTGCAGGTTGAGGACATGGGTCTAATTTTCCATTGACTTTTAATGACTGCATAAAATAGAGATTGAAAACTTTTCCTCTCCGCTTGTCATCTTTTACAAGTTCTCCCCCTATTGCCGTCAATCTCCAGTCTCTGCACGTTTCCCTCCTCCCTAGGTCAGTGCAGTCCATTAACAGACTCTGTTCAGCTCAAGAGCTAGTAAAAACGAGGGGAAGTTGAGTTCTGACGTCAGTCATAGTTTGAGTTCAAGCCTAATGTAATAGCAAGGAACTGCAGATGCTGGTTTATACCAAAGAAAGACACAATGTGTCAGTAACCCAGTGGGTCAGGCAGCATTTCTGGAGAACATGGATAGGTGACGTTTCAGGTTGGGACCCTTCTCCAGCACTTTATGTCTTTCTTTGAATTCAAGCTTGGTCTCCATCATTGGCCAAAAGCCGTGAGGCCACATTACTCTGGTGACCATACACATTGTTGCAAGCCACAGCAGATGTAACTCACAGCCAAATTAACTCCCTTGCGCTAATGCCATTGTACATACCCATGTGAACATACACACACACTACCTTCACCTGCTCGCACGCACACACACACACACAACACCACACAGGCACATGGTATCCCCCCACCCGTACACTCAACATGCACGCACACACTCATGCGCATGTGCACACACACACAGTCACATCACCACACCGCCCAAATGCAAACACACGCAGAAGCACATAATCACACAGAATATGCATGCTAACAACACCCCCTCCTCAACACAGGCACATGCGCACACACACACAACGCACGCACACACACACACACGCACACATGCACACACACACACACAGAAACACACACACACGCACACACACACACGCATGAACACAAACACACACACACACACACATGCACACACACACATCCACACACACATGCACATACACACAGGCACGCACAGAAATACACATAAATACACACGGGCACACATTGACACGTAAAAACATAGGTAAATAAACGCACAAAAAGACATATAGTATCACACACATAAACACACATGCATACACACTTAATGTATATTACACACAAAAGCATCCATAAACACACACAAATGCATCCATAAACACACACAAATGCATGCATAAACACACACAAATGCATGCATAAACACACACAAGTGCATGCATAAACACACCAGCAGATTCACTAACACGCACACACAGATAAACTGACAGACTGAATTAGACAAGGACGGGTTCACCTAAGTTCAACTCCAGTCGCTTTAAAAATGTTAAATATTCTGAACCATTCGATCACTGCTTTGGTCTTTGCAAACAAGAAATCATCTTGGTGTATGTGTGCGATACAGGTTGTACTTTTTACTATATAGAGGACTTAAAGGGATTAACATTAAAAGTCTCACAATCATAAAGCCAGAGTGTTTATAGAGTGGGGCAATGTTGCTGTAAGTACTTACATCTGTATTTGTCTAAGAATTGCACATATTAAATCAGCCTAACAATTTTATCGATGTCCCCTGACAGAGAGCTCCTCCATATCGTCCTAAAGTCTCCTGTTTTAATCCAGAAGATTCAACACAGATGCATCTAAGGATGCTAGTCAGAGACATCCAGCAGAATGCTTTTACAAACCTATGGTAATCTTGTTTTTCTTTTAGGTTTCACATGTCAAGAGGGAACAATGACTTTTGCATAAACTGACACAAAATGCTGGAGTAGAGCCCCTGTCCCACTTTCACGACCTAATTGGCGACCTCTGCCGAGTTTGCCCATGACTCATACTCGCAGCATGGTCGTAGGAGATCGTAGGAGGTCCTCGTAACTCTTCCTCATGTTTGTGAGTGGTCTCCGCATACTCATGGCCTCAAGTAGGTCGCGGCGTTTTTTCCAGCCTTATAAAAAATGTCCACGAGTAAAAATTAGGCCGGCGTGGAAAAAATGTGCACTTTTTACTCGTAGGTAGGTCGTAGGTAGGTCGGAGTAGGTTGTGATGGTAGTCGTAGGTAGTCGTAGATAGTCGTAGATAGTCGTAGGTCGGTAATTGGCCCGATAAAAAAATGCAAACATGACATCATTTTATCATGTGATCATTTTTCACTCATAGCTAGTCGCAGTTGGTCTTAGGTGTGGAAGGCTGAGGTCAGGGGGGTCGTAGGAGGTCATAAACATAGTCGTAGGAGGTCGTAGACATAGTTGTAGGAGGTCTTTTACTTCGGCGAGTCAACACGACCTTGACATTTTTTTCAGCTCGTCTTGGGCCTTCTAAACTCGTGGATTAGATCGTCCGAGTGGAACAGGCCCTTAACTCAGCGGGTCAGGCAGCATCTCTGGAGAAAAGGCAAATTAGAGAAACATCACCTTATATTTTGTTTGTGCAGCTTACACCCCAGAGGTATGAATATTAATCTCTCTACTTTCAAATAACTCTTGCAATGCCTCCCTCTCCGCCCCTCCCCCACCCAAGTCGTTCTGCTAGTTTCACTTTTTGCTTCCATATATCCCTTTGTTATCACCTCTTCCACAGCCAACAATGCATCATTGTGGGCTCCCCCTCTCTTTGGTCATCGGTGCCGGCTCTAATTTGTTCTGTTCTAGTTTCCCTCTCCTCTGACTTTCAGTCTGATGAAGGGTCTCAACCCAAAACATCACCTATTCCTTCTCTCCAGAGATGCTAACTGACCCGCAGAGTTACTCCACCTTTTTGTGTCAGATATCGGTGGAAAGCAGCATTTGCAGTTCCTTGTTTCTAACCTAACCTAACCTAACCTAACCTAACGTTCTATAATGTTCTGCCTTCACCACCTTAGGTAGTCCAACAACATCTGGGTGATTATTATCCCCTGAATTTTAGTTTAGTTTAGAGTTACAGTGCGGAAACAGGCCCTTCGGCCCACCGGGTCTGCGCCGACCAGCGATCCCTGCACATTAACACTATCCTACTAGGGATAAATTTACATTTACCAAGCCAATTAACCTACAAACCTGTACGTCTTTGGAGTGTGTGAAGAAACCGAAGATCTCGGAGAAAACCCACACAGGTCACGGGGAGAACGTACAAACTCCATACAGACAACACCCGTAGTCGAGATCGAACCCGGGTCTCCGGTGCTGCATTCGCTGTAAGGCAGCAACTCTACTGCTGCGCCACCGTGACCTCCTGTGTGGCTCCAACCCTTTCACTCCTCAAATTAAATCTATGGTCTCTGGTTTTAGGCACCAAAACCTCTAAAGTTGTACAAAAGGACAGAGTAAAAGCAAGTTTTAAAAGACTTGAGACTTTAGAGATACAGCGCGGTAACTGGCCCTTTTGGCCCACTGTCCATGCCGACCAGCGATCACCCCGATCCCTAGCACCATTCTACACACCAGGGATAATTTATAATTTTACCAAAGCCAATTATTCCTACAAACTTGAATGGCTTTGAAATGTGGGAGGAATCCGAAGCATCACAGGGAGAATGCCCAAACTCCACACAGACAGTACCCATAGTCAGGATCAAGCATGGGTCTCTGGCTCCGTAAGGCAGCAACTCCACCGCTGTGCCATCGTGCTGCCCTCGCAGTTTGAACTAAAAGCCAAGAACCAGCATTTGACGGGTTAAATGATTTGTGTGTTGTTAAAGTTATATGATGAGAAATCTAATTGCTAGATTAAGTTAACAGCAATCTCTTGCAGATTGATGTACAAAGACAGACATATTTCTGACGGAAGAAGGTTAATATATCAGTAAAGTGTGTTCGCAATTGCCAACTAACTGTTTTGAGCCCTGATATTACATTTTCAGCTCCAAGATGCCATTGAAATCTATTGTCTCCCAAGGTCATGTGGCAAATGTTGTCGGCAAACTGCTGGAAAGAGACAGGCTGGCATAGCTGCTGAAATAATGACGGCTTTATGAACTTATTGATGAAATGCAATGAGCTGAATGTTTGAGGTTTGGCAAGGGGGGAGTTTCGAAGGAGTTCAGTAAGGCCTGCAGTGAAGGCTTGTGACACTCATTACCTCCAAGTAACAACAGAGCAGCTCAGCCAAAGGGCAAGGAGATAATTGCAGTGGAAATGCCAGCCACGGCTAGTGCCGGTCTGTCACACAAAACAACCATCAGATTGTTGCACTGAGCTAATGAGACAGCCTTCCATGTTGGAGAGCCGAGCAGTAATTAGCACGGGGCTCTGAGTACATGTTGCCATGGGATGTCGTGTTCAAAACAAAGGCCTGTCAGGGTTGAACAGCCTGCTCGAGCTGTGGGTCAGCGAGGATTTCAAGTTGTGAGTTAGAGAGAGCAGTGAGGGCATATTTAATCCAACTCTGCATCCAAACCTAACCCCCTCCCCCCACCAACCCTAAAATGGATTAGAGATGGAGACAAGGTTGCACAGTGGTGCAGCGGTAGAGTTGCTGCCTTACAGCGCCAGAGACCCAGGTTCAATCCTGACTGCGGGTCCTGTCTATCCGGAGTTTGTACGTTCTCCCCGTGACTGCGTGGACTTTCTCCGGCAGCTCCGGTTTCCTTCCACACTCCAAAGATGTACAGATTTGTAGGTTATGTGGTTTCCGTAAAATTGTCCCTCGTGTGTAGGATAGTGCTAGTGTACGATGTGATCGGTGGTCGGTGTAGACTCAGTGGACTGAACGGTCTGTTTCCATGCTGTATCTCCAAAGAGTGTTTAATTGTCATATGTACGGTACCATAAACAGAACGGTAAAATTCTTCCTCCTATATTCCAAAGACGTACAGGTTTGTAAGCTAATCGGCTTGGTAAAAATTGTAAAAATTGTCCCGTGTGTGTGTGTGTTGGACAGTGGAAGCGTGCTGTGGTCGCCGTGGACTCAGGGGGCCGAAGGGCCTGTCTCTGTGCTGTATCTCTAAACTAAACTACATTAAACACAATAGACCACAGATGCTGATATCTTGACCTAAATACAGAGTGCTGGAGAAACTCAGTGGGTCAGGCAGCTTCTGGGGAGGGAATGGTCAGACAAAGTTTTGGGTCAGGGCCCTGCAGAAGAATCCCGAGCAAGCAATGATCATGGGGAGTTTGGATGCTGTCCGTGAACGCTGGTTGCCGCTGGGGATCAAGTCATGGATAAGGCTGACAAAGTGGTATTCCGATGGTTGATGTTAGCAAACTTCACGAATGGCATTTTAAAAAAGGGAATACTGACCTGAAACATCGTCTGTCCATGTGTTATGTGTTTGTAGGTTAATTGGCCTTTGCCCCACGTGTGTAGGGAAAGTGAGTTTACATTGAACAAGTGTAAACAGGTGATTGATGGTTAGTTTAGACTCAGTGGGCCCAATCTGTTTCCATGCTGTTTCCATAAACTAAACTAAACTAAACTGTATCGCTAAACTAAACTAAACTAAACTAAACTAAGGGTGTTGACAATTTACATTCAATATTGGAGAGCACTGCTGTTATACGTGAATTTCCGGAACAGTCTGTGGCCCGCAGCGCTGTGGCTGGTAGCGCGATATTTAAGCCCCATAGTGCCGCAGCCGACAGCTCTCTGTTTAAATTCCCATGTGCTAAGCCAACAGCGCCCTGTTTAAACCTATGCGCACCATACCAGTAGCGCTGTGTGTATTGATTTGCGCGGCAAGTCTATAGCGCTGTGTGTATTGCTTTATGCACTTTCTGCGGCTGATAGCGCTTTGTTCCCAAAGTGGGGGGGGGGGGGGGGGGGGGGGGGGGGGGGGGGGGGGGGGGGGCAGTCCCCTGCCATTGATTATAGTTTGACTTACAGCCAGTTATTACAACACCTGATTTCTTACCTGTATAAAGGCAGGTGCCAGGAAGCCAGAGTTAGTTCAAGTTCATGTACAAGAGGGGTTCATCGACGGCTGAGTCGCGCTCAGCGCCACGGGCAAAGGTAGAGAGAGAGAAAGAGGTGTGCTGCTGTAAAACTGGACCCCACACATACCGGGACAAGTATTGTATTTGTCCTCTCTTGCCAATAAAACTGATTTGCAACTAAACGGATGTGTGAGACTTTTTCTGTTCTACTCGTCAGATCCTTGAACCTGTTCCCTTGCAACAAATGCACACATAAATAAGAATATCTGGATTATCCCTCAACAATTAAGCAAATTAATGAATGTCATTGAAAATAAAAGTCTACATGTTGGAATTCCCAGATAAAAACATAAAATGCAGGAACTGCTCAGTAGATCTGATGGCAATTAGACGTTAGACTTTAGAGATACAGCATGGAAAATGGCCCTTCAGCCCATCGAATCCACGCCGACCAGCAATTACCCCGCACACATTCCACACACTAGGGACAATTTACAATTATACCAAAGCCAATTATCCTCCAAACCTGCACATCTTTGGAGTGTGGGAGGAAACCGGAGCATTCGGAGAAAACCCACCCGGTCACAGGGAGAACGTACAAACTCCGTGCAGACAGCACCCGTAGTCAGGTCTCTGGTGCTGTAGGGCAGCAACTCTACCACTGTGTTATCATGCCGCCCCAAATCTTGAGGAAGAAACAGTTAACGTTTTAGGCCAAATACCCTTCAGCAAAGCAAAATGAAGGAGAATTGAATTGAAGAGGGAGTACATTGGAATTTATGCAAATATGTGCCTGATTAAATTAACAGCAAACAAAGACCCCGATCATCTTAAACATTGATTAAATTAGCAGCTTGAAACCAGAGTCACCATGGCTTTAAACTGTGAGGGTCTGAGTTTACTGAGGGTGGCTCCACAGAATAAAAGACATCTAAATTACAATTGGCTCTGGACAAATTGATAATCAATTATGGAATTAGGCAGGAGATTCGAATGTCTAAAAGAGATAATTTGATTAAAGACATGGTACTGCTTGACAAGGTCATGTCGAGGCTTTGCTTTGTCCGATGTAAATGTATTAAGTATAAGAAACACAAGAAACAAGGTCTGAACTAGGGTAACATTTAACCTAATAGATCAAAATTATTTTGTGACCCATCCATGGAATACAATTGCACATTCATAACAAAACACAAAAATGGGCACAGCGCTGAAGTTAAATAAGAACAGATCTATCTATCTATTTAAGAAGGAACTGCAGATGCTGGAAAATCGAAAGTACACAAAAATGCTGGAGAAACTCAGCGGGTGCAGCATCTATCTATCTACCTATCTATCTATCTATCTATCTATCTATCTATCTATCTATCTATCTATCTATCTATCTATCTATCTATCTATCTATCTATCTATCTATCTATCTATCTATCTATCTATCTATCTATCTCCCGGAATGGCAGGACTGAGAAGATGGAGCGGCTGGGCTTGTATACTCTGGAATTTAGAAGGATGAGAGGGGATCTTATTGAAAGATATAAGATTTTAAGGGTTTGGACATGCTGGAGACAGGAAACATGTTTCCAATGTTGGGGGAGTCCAGAACCAGGGGCCACAGTTTAAGAATATGGGGTAAGGCATTTAGAACGGAGATGCGGAAAACACTTTTTCACACAGAGAGTTGTGAGTGTGCAGAGGGTGGTGGAGGCTGGTTCTCAGGATATTTTCAAGAGAGAGCTTGATAGTGCTCTTAAATATAGCAGTATCAGGGGGTATGGAGAGAAGGCAGGAACAGGGTACTGATTGTGGATGATCAGCCATGATCACATTGAATAGCAGTGCTGGCTCGAAGGGCCCAATGGCCCACTCCTGTACCTATTGTCTATTATCCATCTGTCCGTTCGTCTGTCCGTCTGTCCACCTGTCTGTCTATTTTTAGGAGCAGTGAATTTAGTTTAGTTTAGTTTATTGTCACGTGGACTGAGGTACAGTGAAAAGCTTTTGTTGCATGTTAACCAGTTAGCGGAAAGACTATATATGGATACAATCCAGCCGTCCACAGTGTACAGATACATGATAAAGGGAATAACATTTAGTGCAAGATAAAGTCCAGTGATCTCCGATTGAAGAAGGTCCAAGGGTCTCCAATGAGGCAGATGGCCGCTCAGGACTGTTCTCTAGTTGTTGATAGGATAGTTCAGTTGCCAAAGGGCCTGTTTCTGAGCTGTATCTCTAAACTAAACTAAGAAGTATGCCAGTTCTGAATCCATATGACCAAGTCATTGTTAATCCCCTGCATCTTAATCTTCTGGATCAGCATGCCATGGGAGGCATTATCAAATGCCTTACTAAAATTCATGTAGACAAAAAAAGCATACTCAAATTCTGGAAAAACGCTCCTATACCAACAATAAAAACGTGGATTTCAAACATGTTCGAAACATTACACCTGGAAGATATAAGACTCCTCCTCGCAGGCAAAGCAGACCACTTCCAAAAGACGTGGTCTGCATTTATGAGCTTACTAGAAGCATAAGGTGCACCAGTAATTTAAAAAATAAATGGTGCCAGGATCTGGTAACGGGGGATGAAAAATATGGTTGGTATATCCCTTTATGTGGAGTTTTTTATAATAGAGCGATTGTTTCTCTTTCTTTCTTTCTTTTCTAGGGTCTATTTCTTAACTTTCTTCTCTAACTCTCTCTCTAATGGGCTCTCTTTTTCCAATACTTTCCTGCACTTTCACAACTCTTTCTCACTTTCCTTACTTCTTTTATTTCTATCTTTCTTAAAGCTCAAAAAATGAAGCGGTACAACAAATGTAATAAGATATATGTGGTGTGTATTACTGTAAATTATTGTACTTTTAATAAAAATAATTTAAAAAAATTAAAAAAAAAAAAAAATTAATGTAGACAATATCCTTCACCCTACCCATATCAATCACGTTTGTCACCTCCTCAAAAAACACGATCAAGTTACTATGACATGACATGCCATGTACAAAGCCCTGCTAACTGTCCCTAATTAACCCATTCTCTTCCAAATGAGAGTGAATCCTATCCTAATGATTCCTCTCCTATAGGTACCCTACCACTGATGTGATATTCACTGGCCTATAATTCCCTGAATTCTCTCTACTTCCTTTCTTAAATAACATTCACTGCTTTCCAATCCTTCAAGACCTTGTCTGTGGCTAGAGAAGATGAAAAGATCTTTGTTAAGGCTCCTGCATTCTCTTCCCCTGTCTCTCTCAATAACCTGGTATAAATCCCATCAGGTCCTGGGGATTAATCCACCTAAATGGTCTTCCAGAGCCCCAACACCTCCTCCTCTTTAAATCTCAAACTGGCCTTGCATATTAGTATTCTCCAAACTACTCCCTGCACGGTCATCCATGTCCTTCTCCTCCGTGAAAACACATACAAATTCACCAGCTACTCGAACAAGCTCTAACAGATGCGCTGTAGAAAGCATTCTGACTGGTTGCATCGTGGCCTGATACAGCAATTCCAATGCATAGAATGACGCAGGCTGCAGGGAGTGGTGGACTCAGCCCAACCCAGTCCGAAGAGAAATATTCATCTAAAATGGAACGGAAGCACGACAACCCTGAGAACTTTATCCTACAATCCCCATCTTCCCCTTTGCTCTATCTATTGTACTTGACTTTGAACTGTGCAGTTCAGTTTCAGTTCAGTTTAGTTTATTGTCACATGGTTGTCAGGGGAAAGACAATACCTGATTACAATCGAGCCATTTACAGTTATAAGGGAACAACGTTTAGTGCTTTAGAGATTTTAGAGTGTTGAGCGATTGTAATATGTGATTGCAGATCTGCTTCTGTGGCTAGCACACAAATAGTCACCTGGGGTGGGCACCATCTTGGAAGCAATACTGGTTATATCCAGGTACAGTATGCCTTATCTTTTTGGATTGCATGTAAAACAAAACTCCTCGCTGTAGCTCGGTATTTCTGACAATAATAAATACACCTAAACGTAAGATGTTTACCATCTACACCTCGGACTTCAGACATTACTCCGCCTCCTGCCACCTGCAGATGTTTTCAGATGACTCTGCAAATGTGGGCTGCATCAGTGAGGGGAGGGAAGCTGCATACAGTGGTGTAGTCAACAACTTTGTTGAATGGTGTGGACTGAATCACTTGCATCTCAACACCGACAAGACTAAGGAGTTGGTGGACTTTAGGAGTAAAGGAACACCCCTGTCTCCATCAATGGTATGGATGTGCAGTTTACCAGGGAGTACAAATACTTAGGAGTGTACCTGGACAGTAAACTGGACTGGTCCGGGAACGTTGGGGTCCTGTGCAAGAAGGGACAGAGCTGGCTGTACTTTTTGAGGTCTCCACTCCTTCAACGTCTGCAGCAAGATGCTAGCCAGTGCCATCTTCTTCACTGTCGTGTGCTGGGGCAGCAGGGCGAAGTCTTCGGACGCTAATAGGATCAACAAACTCATCCTGGGGGCGGAGTTAGATTCATGGGAGGTGGTCTTGGAGGGGAAGATGCTCCTCAAACTACGGAGCATCCTGGACAATACAACTCACTCCCTCCATGACACACTGCTCAACCCGAGGAGTACCTTCAGCAACAGACTGGTTCAGCAACAGCAAGTTACAGGACAGAAGGCCACAGGAGATCCGTCTTCCCTGAGTCTCTCAAGCGTTACAACTCCTCCTCCCCCCCCCCCCCCCCCCCCCCCCCCCCCCCCCCCCACCTCCTCAAACTTTGCACACCCCCAAAGCCTTTCCACTTGCCACTTTAATAGTAAGATTAAACGAGTACTTACCAGTACGAAGTTTGATCTGTATTTTATGAGGAGTTACGGTGAGGGATTAAGTGAAGACCCCAGCTCCAGTGCGCAGGTGCGGCATACTTCGAAGCAGCGGTGTGAAATCACAGAATAGACACAATATTTGAAGTAAGATAGTAAAGATCACGAGACATCAGTTTACTAGTTCGATCTGTATAATGAGGGTGGGAGCGGCGGGCACTTAATCCCTCACCGTAACTCCTCATAAAATACAGATCAAACTTCGTACTGGTAAGTACTCGTTTAATCTTACTATTTTACTTCGGAGTCACGTGAGTGATTCCGTGAAGACTTCAAAGGTCTGTGATTTCAAACCGTGTAACAGTTTTTATTTCACTCACTGCCGAAGTTTATGAGGGAGGAAGTGTTATCGTAATCAACCAGTGGATCTGCTTTCAAAAGAAACAGAAAGGTATTTGTTAACAATAACAACATAAAAGAGCTCCTCTGAGCTTAAATTAATATTGCAGTTTGTAATATTCTCCTGCAATTAAATCAGGTTTATCAACGGTTTATAATAAAAAAATGTTCTGAACGCGGTTCCCTTGACCATTCTGCTGTATTGAAAATGTGGTCAACCGGGATGTCCATTCGTTCAGCCGCTGATACCAATGCTGCCCTCGTGGAATGGGATTAAATGTATTATTATCTATTCCGGCAGCTTTCAGTACCTGTTTGAGCCACCGTGAAGTGGTTTGGCTCGTACCCCGTCTTGGGTTACTGTGGTTGACCCATAGGCTTTCCTCTCCCTCTAAGATAGTGGGTTGTGTCTATATATAGTAGTAGATGGGTCACCACACTCAACCTGGACTCTGGTGGGTAGGCCCGGAATCCCACCAGTGAATCGGGCGTTCCTGGTCCATATAGCCATATAACGACTACAGCACGGAAAACACAGGCGATCTCGACCCTACTAGTTCGTGCCGAATCCAATCCATATACCTGCGAGTTAGATTTTACCAGACCTAAATATGAGACTTGATGCGTCTGGGGGTAATCACCATGTATCCAGTCTAGTTTATGGAGTGACCGGACTCTTTGAGCGTGTACGAGAGCCATAAGCATGAGCCTTTTTTAAAACATAGATTAAGCAAGCTGAGGGATCTGGCTGGTGCCATTCTCTGAGGTATGTCAATATCACACCAATATCCCATACATGGGTATATACCTGGGTGTTTGGGGCTTATATTATAGTTGCCCTTCATAAGTTTACCTTCAGTGGATGGGATCTCATGCTCTGCTGACATGCGGTTTTAGATAAGCAGATAAGGCACTCCATGCTGTATTTACGGCACTGTAACTCACCTTTTAGTCATGGTGTAGATGTTCCAGGAACTCCAATACGTCAGTGGTTGAATAGTTCGTTGTCCCTGCGTCGTGGCAGTATTTTACCCATGTTAGCTTTTAGTGACTGTTCGCAGGGATGCCGACATGGTGGTAATGGTTCCTTTGGATAATCCCAGTCCCTGTTAAGGTCTATTCAAAACCTGCACCCAGGAGTTTGATGTTTCCCTGGCATGGGTGGCTTATGCCTGATACTGGGTTGAGTCAGCAACCATGGTCCACTAGGGAAATCCATAGGTGACTCGCCCACCGTGTCGTGATGAACTGGGAACCATGGCTGTAGGCCAGTCGGGCACGTTCAATATCTCGGAGACAGATCCCATCTGTATTGCGAAGTGCCCGACTGATGAGGCAGAAGGGAGGAAGGCAAAGCAGAAATTCCCCCTTCCAGCGTATAGGCATCTATCGCTGCTGCCTCTAATCTGGTTCCTAAGTCACATACATGGGTTACTGGTGATTCCGTCTTGTGCAACCAAATTGATATCTGGCTTTCAAACTGCTTAATAAATTTAGCAGATATTTTGGGTTATGACATCTATTCAATGTAATCATAAATTTTACCCCGTGACATGGTGTCTCCCACTGTGTTCTAGCTTCCTAGGACATAGGCAGCTGATAGTTAAAATGTCTTTTGACACACCATTGCCAGATTTGTTTGACCAATTTGTTGCACAATAATGATTATTATGCTCCCCATATGGTTGATATAAGCCACCACCATAGTATTATCAATCCGTAACCACATACGTACGTGCTGCATTTGAAATGCATATGCTTTTTAGCCCAATAGGCGATCACCAATCCCAAGAAGTTGATGCCCGGTATGTGTAGTAACGATGTTTGTGACTTGGTCCATCTGTTACCTGTGCTGGATATGGAGTTTTAGTTGCTCCCCAGCCTAAAGTACTGGCATTGGTTTTTAAAATAACCAAGTTGGGATTGGTGATGATAATAGGGCTGAAAACTATGCCAAATATATGTCTGCCCACCACCTTAATTGTGATATAGCTTCAGTGGGTACATTCATGATTTGATTATAGTGACCCAAGTATCTTGGCAAAGTAACAGTCATATGGACGGAATTATTATTGAAGCCCAGATAATCCTTGGTAGTAACGCTTCAATTCTGGTTTGTCTGGGCGTGGGATGAACCTCAGCTTTAGGGAGCTGTTTCGTAGCTAGAACTGCTCCACAGCTAATTCCTTTGTTTCCCCTAATATGAGGATATCATCCAATATGTGCCATGATTATGCTTGTTTTCTTAATACTTTCATGGCCATTTATAATAGTTTAGGGCTGAGGTTTAGACCATATGAAATGCTATATGCTCCCATGGTTGCCCTAACCGGGATATCCATGATCCAGGTAAATATATTTAGGTATCTATAATGATCCTAGTGTATGGTATAAGATAGTTAGCATCTCCCATATCAATGCTCCCCATAGGTATCCTAGGGAGATCAGATGTCTGGCAGTGACAAAACTCCACCTCCATCTTAAAGTGGATATACTCAACAGATTTATTTAGTGATATTAGATCAATGATGATGCTACATTCATCATCTTTTATAGTTTTGGTGAATATATTCGATACAAATTCCAATCCGTTTAGTAATGTGCCTGTTTAGTTCAGCTTGCCTTCTCACTTCTCTTTTCTTAGAGGGAGAAACAGCCCTTTGGGCGCATTGCTGAACTGGCAGTAAAATGCCCAATTTGAATTCGTTTTTATCCTCTAATGCTGTTGAGTATATTTTGGTTATTTGTGACAGCATCCCATGCTTAGCCCACTCCCCATGCAGTTTAGTAGAACACCCTTGTTTTAGTGTAAACTGGGAGGAACCAGACTACCTACCTCCATGCTTGTTGTTTTTCATGAAGGCGTAGTTTGCTGGTATGCTGGTGCTGTCGGTGGGGGGCGGTTCATCTTCCCCACGGCTCCGCTCTGGGCCCCGTCTAAAAAGACTATGGGGGATCTGCAGCGGTCACCAGGCTTTCACCAGTCCTTGTTTGATATTGCTGGTGGATGCCGAGGGGTGCTGCCAGCTGGGTGTTGGATGTGATGTCCTGCTCGTCCCATAGCCTGCTCCCTCTTCCCCGCAGCAGCGGTTTGCATAGCCCCATATATTCGGGGTTGCGGGCAGGTCTATATGCACCATCGTTCAGTCGAGTAGAGTATCCCAAATATGGGAACATCTTAGGCGTCAGCACCAAAGGCGAGCAAAGGTGGTAACATCTTGACCTTCTGTAGAATTCGCTGCTTGTCTGTGAGTCTACGAGACCCAGCTGCCTGCGGATTTGCCTCTGGAAAGGCCTGCTCCTGCAGGGCTTTTGTTGGGAAGATGGTCGCGTGGAGGAGCCATGTAGTGGCCCACGACACCCAGTGGCTCTTCCTGATCCTGCTCCCCTGGCATACTGCTGTTCTCGTCCGCCTGCCCAGCGCTTAAGCCAGCCCAGCCCTGGCCTCCTTAGCCCTTAAAAAAGGAGCATAAAGGATGCGCTAAATGGGAGGAGGCAAAGCACTCCACTCCGCTGTTGCATCAATCCCTCGACAAGGGAGATGGCTAGTGCAATAGCACTGGGGTAGGAGTCAGCTCCCTTGGCATTCAGCCAGTGCCCCTTTACACCGGCGGCACCGGGAGCGGCTCAGTGTCGAGTGAGCGGGAGCATTGAAATAGCTCCAACCGCTACCGGTGGCTGCCTCCCAGATAAGGACCCTCGTGTGGAGTTGGGCAGGCAGTCCTTCTCCTGGAGGTGAACTTCATGACCTCCTCTGGCTTGGGGAGACAGACATACTTATTTTGCCTTCTCCAACCTGTTCCAGCTTGGAGGAAGATGGCTCCTGTAGAACCTGTAAATTGGTAAGATTTCCCCTTACCTGTAAGTAGAGGCTGCCTGCCGTTTTCCAGGCGGCGTTGTGGCGGTTCCCGGGCGGTGATTCTCCTGGTCAGGAGTCTGCAGGGCTGCCGGTCGGGTTTTTTAAAATTTTCCCGCCGGTCCGCGGCTGTACGGAACAGCTGTTCAGCGGACCGGCATTAGCGCAGCTCCTAGCAGCGGTCCGCAGCGTTAGCGGTCCGGGTGGCACCTTTTCCCCGTCACTGTCGGCCCCACGCTGGAGTCGAAACGGGGCCCGCTCACCATGCCTCACTTTGCTCCCGCTGGAGCAAAAATCACAAGGCCCGATTAAGGTAAGTACTTACCTCTCGTCCCTGGATGCGGGAGCTAGCCCGACTCCCGCTGGCCGCGTTCTGCACGCTGTGCGTAATGCCGCACCTGCGCACTGGAGCTGGGGTCTTCACGGAATCACTCACGTGACTCCGAAGTAAAATTTCATGTTTCATGATTGTTGGTAAATTAATTTCCCTCCTGGGATAAATAAAGTTCTATCATATCGTATCATATCATAAGATAGACACAAAAAACTGTAGTCTCAGCGGAGTCTGAAGAAGGGTCTCGACCCGAAACGTCACCCATTCCTTCCCTCCACAGATACTGCCTGACCCGCTGAGTTTCTCCAGCAGTCGTTTTTTTTGGCTTCATAACCATTGAGATTATTAGGACTTCGTGTTATCAGAGGTATTCTCTTTGTGCTGTTCATCCATCTGAAACTTTAGCTAACTTGTTTCCTCACTTTCCCAGTTGTGATGAAGGGTTTTCAGCCTGAATTATTAGCTGTGTTTCTCTATCCTCAGATGCTGTCTAATTTGCTGGGTTTTCCTGCATTTTCTCCTTTTATTTCAAATTTACAACACTTGTCGCTTCTTTTGAAATTAGAGCAAAGAGGAGTGGGAAATTATTCAAAATAATTCTTTGTGTATGATGATGTGCTTCTTTAAAATATACTGGCTACACTAAATATGTGATTAAGGGTAACCGGGAAGTTAATGAAATGAATTACTCGTACATTTTGCAGAAAATCCTGGGAGAATTTTAATTTACTTTAGTTTTGAGATATAGTGTGGAAACAGGCCCTTCGGCCCAGCGAGTTGTTGCTGACCATGATCACACGTACGCTAATTCTATCCTGCACAAGAGGGACACTTTACAGAAGCCAATTGGAGGAAGAAACGAGACTAGAATGGCAAGATTAGTAGAAGATTAAGGATTATATATTGCTGAGGGCAAGGGAGCAGAGGTATGTGTATAATATTTGGGCAAGGGAAGGATAGGGTTACGGCGAGAAGGCAGGAGAATGGGGTTGAGAAAGTAAAATAGATCGAACATGATTGAATGGCGGGGTAGACGCGATGGCCCGAAAGGCCTAATTATTCACCTCCTAAAGCATTGATGATAATGTGTGGTTGATAAAGATTAGCAAAAGGCTCTGATGATCCCAGCAAATTGGTCACAAACTAAAGGCAGCATCTATGGAGAACATGGATAGATGACATTTCAGGTCAAGACTCTTCATCAGACTCAGAGAAGGATCTTGACCCAAACATCATCTCCCATGTTCTCCAGAGATGCTACCTGACTTCCCGAGTTTTGAACATTAACTAGGATTTGCAGTTCTATATTTCCACAATCCCAGTAAGTGATGCATTCAGCAGCTTGAACGTTTACCACAAGCCAGTATGGGAACAGCTGCAGGGAACGCCAGGAGATGATGATGCACCACTTAAGCCAATACTCAAACTTATAAACAATCACAGAATTAGAGGGATCAGCGGGTATTCAAATATTTTAAAAAGGACAATCTAATTAAATTAGAATATTATTTGAATGGTTTTTGCCCAGCCTGAATTCTGGTTACTGCATTAACAATCAAGGGAAGACACGAAGCAAGGTCTCTCACTTTGCCCAGAGATTTCACCAAGTTTAACATCAGGATTGAACTGTAAAAATGTCACTATTGTGTAATCTACAAAGTACAGCACAGTGGCACATCTGTAGAATTGCTGCCTCACAACGCCAGAGACCTAGGTTCGATCCTGAGATAGCGAAAAACACACTTTCTGGACTTTTTGTTTTTAGAGATACAGCATGGAAACAGGGCCCACCGAGTCCATGCCTACCGAGTCCGTGCCGACCAGTGATTAGCCCGTACACTAATACTACCCGACAAAGCTTTTCACTGTACCTCAGTACATGTGACAATAAACTAAACTCAAACTCAAACACACTAGGGATAATTTACAATTTTTACTAAAGCCAATTAGCCTACAAACCTGTACATCTTTAGAGTGTGGGGCAACTGGAGCTCCCGGAGAAAACTCATGCATTCACAGGGAGAAAGTACAAACTCTGAACAGACAACATTGGTAGTCAGTATTGAACCCGGGTCTCTGGCGCTGCTGGATGTAACGATACAGCTCTATAGGACTTTGGTTAGGCTGCATTTGGAGCATTGCTTGCAGTTCTGGTCACCCTGTTACAGAAAAGATGTGAAGGCTTTGGAGAGAGAGTGTAGAGGATATTTTCAGAAAGCTGCCTGGATTAGTGGGTCTCAGCGGCGGGGAGAGGTTGCATCGACTTGGATTGTTTTCTCCGGAACGTTGGAGGTTGAGGAGCAATGCGATAGAGGAATATAAAATTATAAGAGGAATAGATTGGGGTAGATGATCAGAACTTTTTCCTAGGATGGAAATGTCCAACACTACAAGGCACAGCTATAAGGCGAGAGATGGAAAGTTTAATGGAGATGTGCGGGGCAAGTTTTTCACACAGAGAGTGGAACGCATTTCCAACGAAGGTGATGGAGGCAGATATGCAAGCAAAAATTTCATTGTCCTATCTGGGACACATGACAATAACTCCCTTGATAGATGCATTTATGAGGCTTTTAGATAGATACAGTACATGGAAGTGCAGGGTATAGACAGATATGGATGATGCACAGGCAGATGAGATTAGTTTAACTAGACATCACATTCAGAACAGGTTTTGTGAGCTAGAAGGCCTGTTCCTGTACTGTATTGTGCTATGTATAAGAATCCATTGATCGGTGGACTCATTTATTTGATCAAAAGTTTGACATCTTTTGGGCGTAATCCTTTTTGTGAAGTTTCATCATCTGCCTGTAACAGGCTGTCTAATCATGCACTTTGCATTGCTAAGCTTCCATTGAGGCCAGGACAAATTCCTAAGTAATATCATGGGCCTGCCACGGCCATCCTGGATTAGACTTCAGTCATTGCAGAGTTTTTGTCTTAATACTCAATAGCTTAAGTTTTATCAGGGCACTTTAGTACCACATTCCTCTAAGTGCTGCCTTATAATGTCAAGGGTAATTACTCTTATCTCACTGTTGGAAATCAGCTCTTTGTTCCATAAATGGATCATTGCACTAAGGTCTGGGACCCAAGTGTTCTTGACGGAACCCAGATTGACTACTAGTTATCAGGTTGTTGATAAGCACCACGTGATCACACTGCTGGTGACTCCTGCCAGCACTAGACTGATAATTGCAATTGACAACGCAACTGCAAACTGCATTTTGGGTTGTTCCCCTTCTGAATCAATGAGTAATAGAAAATAATTTTAATGTTTAATGTAAACCTTTTGATTTATAGTCATTGAGTCAATACATCATGGAAACACTTTTGTCCCAACTTGTCCATGCTGACCAAGATGCACAGTGCCCTCACCATGTCTCCTCTAGTTAGTTAGTTAGTTTATTGTCACATGTACCAGTCAGCGGAAAGACTATACATGATTAAAATTGACATGTTCATAGTGTACAAATACTGTACATGATACAGGGAATAACGAATGCATGATCAAGGGAATAACGTTTAGTGCAAGATAAAGTCCAGTAAAGTCTGATTAAAGATAGTCTCAGTCTGTCTCCAATGAGGTAGAAAGAAACTCAGGACTGCTTCCTAGGTGTTGATAGAATGTGTATGAAGGAACTGCAGATGCTGGTTTAAACCAAAGATAGACACAAAATGCTGGAGTGAAGGGGCTGTCCCACTTGGGCGACCTAATTTGCGAGTTAAGATGAGTGTCTTCGACCTTCAAGCTCGAAGGCACTCGCCTGGAAACTGGAAAGCATTGAACTGGATCGACAGTCCGAGTCGGGCCGCTGCCTAAAACTGGAACGCCGCCTCAGCGAGTCGGGCCACCGCTGCCTCAGCTCCGAGTCCCGCAGCCTCAGCTCCGAGTCCCACTGCCTCAGCGAGTCAGGCCACCGCTAATCTGGAGTCGTCATCACTCAGACAATGGGCATAAAACCTAGTTGGGAACATTGAGTACGTTCTATGGGTAAAAGCATATTGTTCAGTAGTGCACCAGTTTGCATGTTCGTTTATAAATTAACAACATCACAGTGGTGGCATATACCAAACCACTTGGGCGGAATAAAATCGATATCATGTGACAATTTATTTAACACTTGTAACCGTATGTCGTCAAACATATTTGACCATCAGCAACTTACCTATCAGGTGAGCTAAATACTGTAAACAGACATATTAAACCAAAGTATTTGCTGAAATTACAAAGCAATATGGAACACCAGATATCGATTTCCTTGTATTCCAATTGAATCACCACGAACCGATGTATGTCGCATGAAACCAGACTTTGAAGCAGCGGCAATGGATACACTCCCGCTGAACTGGGGTGGGAATCTAATCTCTATGTTCTCCCCTTTTCTACCTCATTAGTCAGATACTACGGCTTCATCAGTCGGGTACTACGCAAAATACAGAGGGACTCTGCGTCAGGTATTTTGATAGTACCCGACTAAACCCACAGTCATGGTTCCCAGTGGTCCTCGACATGGTCATTAAAACCGTAATGATTTTCCCAGTAGCCCAGACTTATCAACTCACCCAGTTTCAGGCATAAGCCACCCATGCTACGATAAATTAAACTACTGGGTTGCAGATTTGAAAAGACCACTGCTGGGCCTGGGTTGCAGAATTGGGAAGACCACTGCTGGGCCTGGATTGTCAGACAGCACTATCGACACGATGACAGCATCCCATCGCATATCCACAAGGGAACACACTTGGCGAACATCAAGAAGTGGGAAGATACTGTTCAAATACAGGAACTACATATTCAACTACAACAACAAAACCTGTACTGGAGTTCCTGGCAGGTCTTCACCACAACGAAGGACTCAGCAGCGCCATTAATACAGCCAGAGGTGCTCTGAAAGCCTACTTAACTCAGGCACCAGGACAACAGGCCATAGGGTACCACCCGCTGGTGATCAAATTCAGGAGAGGCATATTCAACTCTAATCCCCCAGACCTCGGTACACCCAAATCTGGGATGTCAGTGTGGTCCTGACGTACCTTAGGGGATGGTCACCAGCCAGGTCCCTCACCCTGGAACAGCCTACCCTGAAGACGGTCATGCTGATGGCCTTGTCTCAGCACAAAGGGTCCAGTTCCTCCATCTACTATGATTGGACAATATGGTTATAACACCAGACCGTGTCACATTTACCATTCAGGGGCTGGTCAAAGAGAGCAGACCAGGAACATCAGGTCCAGTCATGTAATTCCGGGCATACCCACCTGAACCACGGTTATGTGTCATGACCCACTTATTGAATTACATCGACACAATAAGAAATCCCCGAGGGAGAGAAAAAGCCTTATGGGTCAGCCACAAGAAACCTCATGGTCGGGTGATGAGCCAAACTATCTCAAGTGGCTCAAGCAGGTACTGGGAGTTGCTGGAGTAAATATTAACGTGTATAATTCTTACTCCACCAGGGTAGCATCCACTAAGAGGATGGACGTGCCTATGGACCACATCCTGGCTACAGCGGGGTGGTCTAGGGAGTATACGTTCCAAACTTTTATAACAAGCCGCTGGCAGAACCTATATCGTTTGCAGAAAAAGTATTAGAATCTGCAAATATATAATTTAAGCCCGGGGGAGCATTTTGTCTTGTTATTGTTAATAACACCATTATTGTTTTACAAACAGATTCATGGTTGATTACGATAACATACTTCCTCCCTCGAATGACTTTGGCAGCGAGTGAAGTATGAACTGTTACACGGTTTGAAATCACAGAGCTTTAAAATCTTCACGTAGTCACTCACGTGACTCCGAAGTAAAATAGTAAGATTAAACAAGAACTTGCCAGTTCGAAGTTTGATCTGTATTTTATGAGGAGTTACGGTGAGGGATTACGTGCCCTCCGCTCCCACCCTCAATTATAGAGATCAACTGGTATTTAAGTTCTCCTTTTCTTTACTATGTTTATTTCAATTATTGTGTTTTCTGTGATTCCACACCACTGCTTTGAAGTATGTCGCTCATGCGTGCTGGACGGGTTCTTCACGTAATCCCTCATCGTAACTCCTCATAAAATACAGATCAAACTTCGAACTGGCAAGTTCTCATTTAACCTTACTATTAAAAATTATCTTCTGCCTTACGTAAATTGAAAATAGAGTACTAGGCTTTGGAGCACTGGGTGAGCAGATGCTATGTGACAATTCTGATGAATGATCTTTGACCTGAAATGTTAATATTGTTCCCCTTTCTAAAGATACTAATTGACAGTAGCTGAGCAGCTGAGTTTTTTCGAGCTGTTTGGGGTTTCATTTCAATGCAAGAAAGCAATCAACTGGGGCAGCACAGTGGCAGCGACCCGGTTCAATACTGACCTCGGGTGCTGTCTGCATGAAGTTTGCACGTTCTCCCTGTTACTGTGTGATTTCCTTTTTGTGATCCGGCTTCCTCCCATGTCCCAAAGACGTGAGGGTTTGTAGGTTAATTGGCCTCTGTAAATTGCCCTTAGTCTGTAGGGAGTGGATGCGAGAATAAGGTAGTGTGAACGGGTGAACAAAGGTTGGTGGGGACTCGATAGGCTGTTGACCTGTTTCTAACCTGCATCTGTCAATCAATCAACTATCAGAAACCGGTTTGTCAGGTTAACTGAAGTTATATTATGCGAGTCATTGGAAATTTAGATTAGTTTAGTTTAGAGATACAGCGTGGAAACAGACCATTCGGCCCGCCGATTCTGCAAAGACCAGCGATCCTCACACATTAACACTATCCGACACACTAGGGACAATTTACACTTATACCAAGCTAATTAACCTACATAATTGTACATCTTTGGAGTGTGGGAGGAAACCAAAGATCTCGGAGAAAACCCATGCGGTCACAGGGAGAACGTACAAACTCTATACAGACAGCACCTGTAGTCGGGATTGAACCCAGGTCACTGGCGCTGTAAGCGCTGTAAGGCAGCAACTCTAAGGCGCCACCGTGCTGCCCACACGATTGTGAACACGAGCGCGAACCCCCACTACCACAAAAGTTGCAGTTGTGTGTCCGCATTGGGGGGCTTCGCGGGCGTCAGCACACCCGGAGTGCAATGGGATAGCCTCATCCCAGGAGATCGGCCATCATTGTAAATTGCTCGTTCTAAACTTTCCCCTAGTCTAGTTTCAGTCAAAAACCACTGAATCAATTTGCGCAACTAATCTTTATTTTGACAAAACACAACTACAGTTCCAACTACTGTACCTCACCACCACGGGTTCGATTCTCGTATTTGCCTGATCAAGCCCTCTCGGCCTCGCTCAAACAGAGACACTCCAGAAGGTCACGCAGTCCCAAGCACTCTCCCAGAAGATCGACGCAGGGCCTCGTGGCAGCAGACTTTTATAGGTCCCCGAACCTCGAGGGGCCGAACCACATGTGGGTGGTCTCTTTACAATCCAATCACAGATATTGATTAACCCCATAACCCTAACCCAATAATACATTGTAATCAAACCGTGTTTCTCGGAAGAAGCAAACATCGCAACATTTACCCTGCTATGCAAGAAAACCAGACAAGGCTCAATACCTCATCCAATCAACATTCAGCAAAGTAACGCTTTGCAACATTATTTACAATTATTTACAAGGTGTATGTCTGGTTTGCATTCATCCAATCCATTCTATGCATTTTGCACCTAATTGTCAGGGTCTGCAGATGTTCCCATTCTCTTCCTGCAGCTCAGATCTAGGCTCTAGGCAAACTGGCACCATTCTGCAGCTTGTCCCATTTCTACAAAGAGCACTTTTAAATTGACCAAATAACCTCGCAGACCTGAAGCCTTTACTCGATTTTAGAGTCCTAGCCTTTCCAATCTGGCCAGGATTAACATCATCACCACGATTCTCCCCTGCCAGGTAAGTATGAACAAGATTTAAGTCTGAAGAAGGGTCCCGACCAAAAACGTCACCTATCCATACTCTCTAGAAATGCTGCCTGACCTGCTGAGTCACTCCAGCACTTTGTGTCTATCTAAGATTTAAGTCAGCTTGTCGTTCCGATGTTTGCTGCATAAACCCTGCACTTGGTGAAGTTAAATCTGTTGCATCTTTGAACTCTGAGATACAGAAATGTTGATCTCAATGGCTAAAATTAAGTTCCATGTGAGGCTGCAGGTTCAGAAAGCCTTCCATTAAATGGAATAACTGCTTTGAAATATGTATTTTTAAGCTGTCATTAACCAACATTTCAGTTTCTTGTGACTGGAATACATCATAAATACTACAGTTAGTGGAGAATGAATAATGGGTTTGGAATTTAATCACTGGGTTCATCAAAACGTCTCCACCAGAGAATAAATTACAGCCCTAGTGCTCAGTTCCAAACCATCTCATAATTCTGTGTATAATTTGTACATGACAGTACCCTGCATCACAAGTCCCCATTACAGCACTTGAAAGAATAGACTAGCTTATTGTGTGGAGCACAGATAGCCTGTCCAAGGGAAGCACCGAGACGACGGAGCCAGGGAGCGAGAGTGAGATCGAGCTGAGCGCTTAAGTTGAGATCAGAGCCTCCGAATGTCACCAAATCCCGAATCCCTCCCAGTTCAGAGCCTCATTACAGAAGGACTGAAGCAACAATACTGCGGCTTAACGACCAAGCGTTCTGCCAACAGAGGTTGATGGATGATAGAAGTTCCCAAACCTTAACTCCAGAGACACTCGTGATCTCAGCCTCTATCACCAATAACATGGCCATTAGCTAGGGGTAATATAGAAAGTATTCAACAACTACAACTATATGCCAGGGATGTAGATCCAGCATTGCAAAAGCCTTGTAGTAATAGTCCAAGACTCCTAGAAACATAGGCAGCCAGGAATATCCATTTTATAATAAGATCACATTGTCTGTCAAATCTTTAGCAGCAAATCCAGTTATCTCCTTCTGACCATTATAAGTTTGGTTTTGTTCAGAGAAACAGCATGGAAACAAGCCCTTTGGCCCACTGCATCCAGACTAACCATCGACCACCCATTCACACTAGTTCTATGTTATCCCACTATCTCATCCACTCCTTCCACACTAGGGGCAATTTACAGAGGGCCAACTACCTTCAAACTTGTATGTCTTTTGGATGTGGAGCAAACCAGAGCCCCAAAGGAAACCCACGCTGAGAACGTGCAAACTCCATACAGACAGCAACCGAGGTCAGGGTCGAACCTGGGTCTCTGGCACTGTGAGGCAGCAACTCTACTAACTGCACCATTAATCTGTTCAAATAGAAGTTCTATATTTTCTTTTCTTTTGTTTCTTATTCTGATGGAAATACTGTCACCCTTTCCTTCACCTGCCTGTTTCCTGGAATAATGCGTCACACGTCTTTCACCAGCGGTTGTTCGGGACATGCTGAGATTAACTAACTGAGGAGAGATTCTTTCTTTTTTCTTCATGTTAGTTTTAGAGAAACAGTGCGGAAACAGGCCCTTCGGCCCACGGAGTCTGCACCGACCAGCGATCACCCCATATATTAACACAATCATACACACACGAAGGATAATTTGCAATTGTTTACCAAAGCCAATTAACCTACATATCTTTGGAGTGTGGGAGGAAACCAGAGCACCTGGAGAAAACCCACATGGTCATGCGGAGAACCTACAAACTCTGTAGCCGCCAAGGAACGCAGGGGCGATACAGACTAAGGGACTGTGGTAACTGTGGAATCGACAGAAGGATGGAGGGTTGGGTGTGTATGCGTGCTTGTCCGTGATATTTATTTAGTTGTTTATCTTTAATATTTTACCTTGTATGTATCGTTAGCTTTTAGAAATGTTTGAATGCTGCACTGACTGGCTGACATTTTAAATTTCGTTGTACATGGTTCATGTTACAATGACAATAAAGAAACTATTCTATTCTACTATTCTATTCTATTCAGACAGCACCCGTAGTTTGGATTGAACCTGGATCCCTGACGCTGTAAGGCAACAAATCTACCGCTGCACCACCGTGCCGCCTCGAGTAAAGGTTTATTTTTCCTGAAAAGATTCCTTCCTCTTCAATGAATACTGAGCTGGGAATGTACCGATCTCATGTAAACACAAAGCCCATACAATGAAGAATGCTGGATTAAAGTGAGACGCCAAGTGCTGGAGTAACTCAGCGGGTCAGGCTGCATCGCTGGAGAACACGGGGCAGCATCTCTGGAGGACACAGAGAGGCAACGCTGCTTGTGTCCACTGGATGAAGGTTACTGGGTTAAAGAGCCGAGGCAGCACAAGTGCACCGCCTATCTGTTACTCTCATCTTTCAAGGTCACGACAAGCTAGCCATGATTATTGTGGCCATTGAATCTTTTGATGTGGTCGCTTTGATAATTTTCTATTTATTAAAAACCTCGCTGTGGAATTATCTTGTTTCATAATAACACATTTGCGCACTATATATTTTTTGCGTTATTATTATTATCTTTTTTAAACAAGATTACACTTTTCATGGGAGGAAATGGAAACTGGAATCTAGCATTGCTTTTGTGAAACACTGGCACTCATGTTCCTGAAATTCGTCCAAAGGACATCAAAGGACTTGGGATCAAAGGGAAGGTGACAGTGGGGGTGGGAGGAAAGAGCGGATGGAGAAGGGGAGAGCAACAGGAACAGCATTCTCTCCGTCCCCTCTCCATCTTGCTCCCACTTCAAGATATAGGTGCAAAGGAGATCACTAAAATATATCGAAATGGCAAAGGTATTATTAAAAACACAGATGCGAGAGGACTGACTCCCCAATTTTCTATTGCTTCCTCCCCTCTTTTCCTCCCTTCGTGGCAAAAGATAAGGTTGGCCACACTTCAAAGGACTAAGTCAGATCCGCACACTGTACTCATCCTGATTTCTGGGGGCTGGTTGTGTTTGGTAGTTGGCATATGTAACATTACCAGAACAGGAATTAGATCTCTCTCTCTTCTGAATAGTTTCTGGGTTGCAAAGAGCAAACAATTTCTAGCCATCCGCAACTCTCATTTATTAAAGGTCGATCCCATCGGCTATCGTAAATCAAGTTTAATTTTTCATTAGTTGCTTTTAACTGTGGGGAGCCGGAGTGTCTGCTCCGACAACTATTTCCACTGAATGCTATCTGTTCGTTTTAATATTATTTCTCAACCACCTGCTAAGTTGTTCCAACATTTTCTGTTTGTTTAGGAAATCATTCCATCTCTTGTGAAGTTTCTCAGCCATTTTGACTATGATCAAATCAGGATGTCATCAATAAAAGGATACCAATTGCAAATGATGAATGAATGAATAATGAATGAATGAATGATGAATGAATGAATGAATGATGATTGATACTTTATGAATGGTACGTTATCATCATGTGACAAGTCACACTGATATCCTTTGTTTTGCACACCCAAGGTATACAAAGAGTCACCACACAATGGGCACTGACAAAGTTACAAGGTATCCCACGTCGATACCTTCTTTGTTCTAATGGTTCCTACTGCTTGATATTTCTGTATTTGTGTATTCCAAATTTATGTCAGCATATATTAAAATGGAGATCAAAAATGGTTGTTTAAATGCTAATATGAAGACACAATAATAATGGCAATGCCCTTCCAGCTTTTAGACAGTTTGGTCACCATGGTAGTCATTCCATTGGTCTTGATATTTATTATTGCAGTCAAATCAGATCATGATGTACATGAATATAATTAAGCCATACGCAAGTACAATAGCGAGTACAACGAGAAAATAGTAGAGTGCAGAATATAGTTTCAAAGCATTTTAGCATTGCAGTTCCAGAGAAAAAGTCCATTGTCCATCATGAGGTAGGCAGGAAGATTGGGACTCCACTCTAGTTTATGGGAGGACTGTTCAGGAGACTGTTAATCGAGGGAGGCAACTGTTCCTGAATCTGCTGGTACGTGCTTTCAAGCTTTTGCATTTTCTGCCCCTTCAATCATAATCACCATGTGATATAGTGGCTCAGCGGTAGAGTTACTGCCTTACAGCACCAGAGACCCGGGTTTGATTCTGACTACGGGTGCTGTCTGTATGGAGTTTGTACATTCTCCTTGTGACCACATCGGTCTACTCCGGGTGCTCCAGTTTCCTACCACATTCCAAAGACGTTTGTAGATTAATTGGCTTCTAGAAATTGCCCCTAGTACGCAGGATAGAATATGTGTTTGGGTGATTGCTGGTCAGCGTGGACTCGGTGAGCTGAAGGTCCTGTTTCCACACTGTATCTCTAAACCAAACTAAACTGAACACTAACCCCCAACCCTTGCTCCACCACACTGCATTCCCCAGTTACGATGCTGGGAGATCACTGTACCTCGGTACATGTGACAATGAACTAAACTCAATGTTTTGGAGGATCAATTTATGATCAATGAAGCTTAGTCTGAAAGGGCAGATGGAACAAAGGAATCCTAACTCATAGATTTCACCCAGCAAACCATTCAGTTCATGGACTGCTTTTAGTTTAGTTTAGTTTAGAGATACAGCACCGAAACAGGCATTTTAGGCCAACCAGGTCCGCGCCGACCAGCGATCCCCGCACATTAACACTATCCTACACCCACTAGAGACAATTTTTACATTTACCAAGCCAATTAACCTACATTCCTGTACGTCTTTGGAGTGTGGGAAGATCTCGGAGAAAACCCACGCAGGTCACGGGGAGAACGTACAAACTCTGTACAGACTTCACCCGTAGTCAGGATCGAGCTCGTGTCTCCGGCACTGCATTCGCTGTAAGGCAGCAACTCTAATCAAGGACTTTGTATGCAAGCCTGCCAGAAACACCCACACCCCATAACGGAATACATTTAAAAAAAATTACTGCAAGTAAACTCGACTCTGGTGAAGTGAGTCAGAACCGAGAAAAATCATGTTTTTAATTCCCACACATTAATAAGGCCAAGGGGGATACACACCAAATAGTGGTAAATGGGATTGTGGATATATACAAAAACAAAGGCACAAAGTGCTGGAGTAACTCAGCAGGGCTAGGCAGCATCTCTGGAGAACACAGATAGTTGACGTTTTACATTGGGATTCTTCAAACTCAAGATAGATACAACAGGTGGCATGGACGTGTTGAATCAAATGGGCTGTTTCCTGTGGTCTACAATCCTATGAGTATGTATCAATTCCCAGAAAGTGCCAGCATTTACAGTTAAGATGTCAATGAAATGAATCAAATGGTGACGTCTCCCAACATCTTGTCCTTCAAATAAAAAGTGTCTGATGTGAGGCCATACTTCAACACAGATAAATGGTTCAGAATAAGCCAAATGAAAAGAACAGGACATTAGGAATATAATGTGCAGGGAGGAACAGCAGATGCTGGTTTAAACCAAAGGTAGACACAAAAAGCTGGAGTAACACAGCTGGCCAAGCAGCATCTCTGGAGAAAAGGAATAGGTGATGTTTCAGGCCGAGGCGCTTCTTCTGAAGAAGTGTCTCGACCCGAAATGTCACCTATTCCTTTTATACTATAAATAGAATGTTGCCTAAAGGGTGCCGAATCTGATCTATATCAAATGTCACTTGCCTAAGTCTTGATTCACACAGTACAGCTATCACAAATCTCTATTTGCCTGAAACAGAACAGACTTTTTTTCACTGTTTGCTTTATTGTGAAGCAACTTCTGAGGAGTATTTATTCCAATTCCATTAATTTCCTATAAAATCACGTGTTTTAATGTGGTCGCAAAGAGGGTAACTCCTGTGAACATACTGGACAATCAATGATCCAGATTGTCTCTGATAACTGGCATCACTTCAAACTCAACAGTGTGAAAAAATAAGGGATATTAAGACACATGACGAATAGTGGTGCCAAAATGAAGTGATTAACAGTGAAAGGATTCAGCTCTGCTTGGATCTGGATAGAGTCATAGAGTTATAGAGTGATCCAGTGTGGAAACAGGCCCTTCGGCCCAACTTGCTCACACCAGCCAACATGTCTCAGCTACACTTGTTCACCTGCCTGCATTTGGCCCTTTTCCCTCCAAACCTGTCCTACCCATGTACCTGTGTTCAAGAAGGAACTGCAGATGCTGGGACCCATGTACCTGTCTAACTGTTTCTTAAATGTTGTGATAATCCCTACCTCAACTACCTCCTCTGGCAATGCATTCCATACACCCACCACCCTTTGTGTGAAAAAATGACCCCTCAGATTTTTATTAAATCTTTTCCCCTTCAGCATAAACATATGTCCTCAGGTTCTTGAATCTCTTCCATCTTAACTCTAAGGCAACAGGGCATTAAATTCAAGTTTGCCTGAGGGATGTAATGGACTGTAGTGGATTGCTTATCCACTATATAAGAAGATAGTTTTGATTAGTTTCTTTGGTTTGTTTATTATTGTCATGGTGAAAAGCTTTTTGTTGTGCGCTATCCAGCCAAGACTTTATATGATTACAATCAAGCCGTCCACAGTGCACAGATAAAGGGTATAACAATTTGTGCAAGATAAAATCCAATAAGGTCCAATGAATGATAGTTCAAAGGTCTCCAGTGAGATCAATGGGAGGTCAGGGCCACTCTCTAGCTGGTGAGAGAACAGTTCAGTTGCCTACTTACAGCTGGGAAGAAACTGTCCCTCAATCTGGAGGTGTGGGTTTTTACACTTCTGTACGTCTTGCCTGATGGGAGAGGGGAGAAGAGGGAGTGGCCGGGGTGAAACAGGTCCTTGATTATGCTGCTGGCCTTGCCGAGGAAAGATGAACTTCCTTTCAATTTGCACAGCTACCTCCTGTACAATGGCGCATCAGGTGGGAGATTGCAACCTTCACGTGGTCCGCCCTGTTTCGACAAATGCAATCAACCTGGTGTGCACAATCAAATAAGATCAAATGGAACATGTTGTCCTACAACGTTAGGCTGTGCACGCCATACGCAAGAAGATGTGCATAAGGCAAAAGGTGTTCATCTAAAACAACCCAGGTCCACTCAATAACCTAAATTGTCTTTTGTGATGAGACTACTACAAAGAGATCTCTGTGTGCCTGGGGTAGAAGGGGGGGGACCTCATTGAAACGTACAGAATAGTGAAAGGCCTGGATAGAGTGGATGTGGAGATGATGTTTACACTAGTGGGAGAGTCTAGGACTAGAGGGCATAGCTTCAGAATTAAAGTGCGTTCTTTTAGGATGAGGAGGAATTTCTTTAGTCAGAGGGTGGTGAATCTGTGGAATTCATTGTCATGGACGGCTGTGGATGTCAAGGCAATGGATATTTTTAAGGAGCTTCTTGATAGTATGGGTGTCAGGTGTTAAGGGGCGAAGGCAGAAGAATGGGGTTGAGAAGGAAAGATAGGTCAGCCATCATTGAATGGCGGAGTAGACTTGATGGGCCGAATAGCCTAATTCTGCTCCAAGAGCCTATGAACTTATGAAACAAGCGCAGGCATATCCCCCAATGGGGGCCACATGAATGCCAAGGAGGTTTTGTGTAAAGGCAGGCCAAACACCACTGAGTATGCCATAATTGAATGTATAGATATTGAAAATGTCCGAAGAAGTTTTAGCTCAGTTTTTGTTTCGTATTTATTTATTTTATTCTGAGCAAAGTTTATTTTTGAAGATAAATAAAAAGAAGCACAGATGCCACAAACGCACATCTCCAGATTCAGGGACAGTGTTTTCCCAGCTGTTATCAGGCAACTGAACCACCCTACTAACAATTAGAGAATGGTCCCGAGCGTCTATCTACCTCATTGGAGACCCTCGGACTATCTTCGAATGGACTTTACTGGGCTTAATCTTGCACTAAACATTATTCCCTGCAACATGTATCTGTACACTCTGGATGGCAGGATTGTAATCTCCACTGACTGGTTAGCATGCACCAAAAGCTTTTAACTGTACCTCGGTACACGTGACAATAAACTAAACTCAAACTTAGCCAAGCTTTTTGAAATTTCACAACAACAATGTGGAGGTTGTTCAGTTTCAGTTCAGTTTAGTTTAATTTATTGTCAATGCAAACTGTGGTATGTGTACCATTTCGCTTCCTGCAGTCGATCTCTATCTCTTGCTGACACTGAGGTTGACACTGAGGTTGTTCAGAGGCCTCATTCTGAAGGCCCCAATGATGATGAAAGTTCTGCTGACATGGCAAAGAGCACAAATTGGCATGCCTGGCATGATGCTATACCACGTGGATCTACAATGGCTCATATCCACTCAATGGCTTAAATGAAGTCAGCTGTGATGGAACAATTACAGAGAATTGCAGTGTACCTGGGGTAAACTTTATTCATCCCCAGAGGGAAATTGGTCTGCCCACAGTCACAACACACAAGGTACACGAAAATGAAAACTTGAAATTAAAAGTGAAAACAGAAAATGAAAAGACAAGCGAGTGTTGTCTGGCTGCCGTGTGCACAGCGCCTTCACTGGAACAATTGAACAAACAAACACACACTTATGTCCTGGGCAGAGGATTCTAAACTAGAGTGACGCCCCCTCCCCCACACCGGGTCCCCCTTTGTTCTCCCCCCTCCCTCACGGCGGTCCCCAAACGTCGGGTCCCCATCGCCTTCCCCTCCCCCCTTCACGCTCATCCACTGATCGCGGGTCGATCGCGAGGCCCCACTCTGCTGAGGCTCCACTAGCCGCTGAGGCTCCCGTTGCTGCTGAGGCCCCACTGTTCCGTCAAGGCTCACACTGCCGTCGCTGAGGCTCCCATCGTCTCTCATCGTTCACCAATGAAATGCAACATATATATATATATATATAGTGTCTCAATCACAGTTCAGGGACCCTTCTTCAGACTGACGTCTTCAGATGTCAATGTGAAGAAGAGTCCTGACTCAAAACTTCACCTGTCTACATTCTCCAGAGTTGCTGCCTGACCCACTGAGTTACTCCAGCATTTTGTATCTTTTCTTGACATCAGAGATTGTGACAGCTGTAAGACTTCTTCCCACTCATGCTCTTTCACAATTTCAAGTTAAAGACCACAACAGGTGGAGAAAACCACACTGCCACAGTAATTCCACAGAGCGTCGGGCTGCCATTTAGACTCACACCAGTGTTAATCCTGGCTAAATTGGAGCAGCCATGGTATTAAAATGGAGTAAGGGCTTCTGTACTGATAGGCCATTTTGGTCAAGTTAAATGTGCCTCTGCAGATCTGAGACAAGCTGCCAAGTGGTGCCAGTGTGTCTGTGGCCTAGATAAGCGCTGCAGAGAAAGAATGGGACATCTGCAGACGTCTTACAATAAGGTGTAAAATGCATAGAGTTAATTGGATCAATGCAAACCAGACATACATAGTGTAAATAATGTTGCAAAGCCTTACTTTGTTGGTTGTTGATTGGGTTAAATATTGAGCCTTGTCTGGGTTGTCTGAATCCCAAGGCACATTATTCATGTTGCATTATTCATCTTTGTTAACTTCATTCTTGAGGCCTTACCAGATACAATGTATTAGCTACTGTATTATTGGGTTGGGGAACTGTCAGTTATGTACTGTGTTGATCAATATGTGTTATTGGAACCTATAAAAAGGCCACTCCCACGAGGTCCTGTGTCGATCTTCTGGGAGAACGCTTGGGATTGCGTGACCTTATGGAGCGTCTGCTTGCACGAGGCTAGGAGGGCATGGCCAAGCAGATACAAGGATTGAACCCGCGGTGGTTAGGCATTGTACAGTGGAACTTGTATTCGGATTTCCAAAATAAAGTTTAGTTACTCATGTGCTTGATTCAGTATTTTATTGACTGAAACTAGACTGGGGGGAAGCATAGAACAAGCTATTTATACCAGGACATTGACTCATGTGGTCAAATGGTCATGTGGTCTTTCCAATGGGCTTCCAGCTACCCAGCATTTGTTTTTCAGGCAAGACTCTAAGACTTTTTTCACTCACAGTGTGGTGGGTATGTGGAATGAACTGCCAGGCGGGGAAGTTGGGGCAGATGCTATAACATCATTTGAAAGACACTTGGAAAGATACACAGAGAGGATAGATTGAAAAGGATGTGGATCAAATGCAGGCAAATGTGATAGCTTGGTCAGCATGGAAGTGATGAGCCAAAGGGCTGGATGACTGTTACTCTAAAATCAGTTTAAAACCTTCCCTTGTGCATCCTGACAGTGGCATGGAGATTTATGCTCTTTTGCAATCTCCCTCTTCCATATTTTGTTTTGTTGCAGCATTAACCTATTGCTTTTGATTCCCTTCATGTGTGAGGCAATGTTACAACTCTCTTTTCAACACTAACCTGGTTTGTTGTCAACATTGTTCTTCCCTCAGAGCAGTAAAGTCTTCAAACAAAGTGCAGTACAAAGATATTATTTGAGCAGTTCCAATTACTGCTTTCAAACTGCAGAACATAGTCACCTTCTGTCCCCAAATAATTCCATTCTATTTCAAGGACGGGCACATGCGTGCAGCAGTAGAGTTGCTGCCTTAAGGGGCTGTCCCACTCGTGCGACCTAATCTGCGAGTTCTGGCGAGTTTGCCCTCGACTCATACTCGCAGCATGTTGACGCAAGGTCTTTGTAACTCTCCTTCATGCTCGAGACTAGTCCCCGTGTACTCGATGCCTCAACTAGGTCACGCCGTATTTTTCAACATGTTGAAAAATGCCTGCGAGTAAAAAAAGGTCGCCATGGACAAAATCGATACTTTTTTTACTTGTAGGTTTAGTCATAGTGGGTCATAGTAGGTCGTAGAAGGTTGGCATGTTAGTCAAGGTAGTCGAAGGTAATTAAAGGTAGTCGAAGGTAGTCCTAGATAGTCTTCATCATAGTCGAAGGGAGGTAGAAGGAGGTCGGCTTCACTCTCCACTATTCGGTGTCCAATTTTCCCAAAGTTAGTCGTAGCTAGTCTTCAACATAATCGAAGGAGGTCTTCTACATAGTGGAAGGAGGTCTTCAACATGATCTTTTTTCAAACACTCCTAAACTCTTCTAAACTCGCCAATTAGGTCGCCCAAGTGGGACAGCCCCTTTACAGCACCAGAGACCTGGCATCCAGCCTGACAACAGCTGCTGCCTGTTCAGAGTTTGCACGTTCTTCTCGTGACCTCGTGGGTTGTCTCCTCGTGCTCCGGTTTCCTCTGATACTCCAAAAGACCTACAGATTTAACGGCTATTGGCTTTGGTAAAATATTGTAAGGTTGTTCCTAGTGTGTAGGATAGTGCTAGTGTGCACGGATCGCTGGTCGGCGTGGACTCGGTGGATACAATGCAGAAACAGGTCCTTCAACCCACCGAGATCTCCAAAAAATGTTGTCACTAAAGAGTCTCTTCAAACATCTTAAGTTTTGCATTATGAAATAGTCATCAGGAACCGCAAATGCTGGAATCTTGTGTAGAATACAAGTACTGGAGTAACTCAATGGGTCAGGCAGCATCTCTGGAGGACATGGATAGGCAATTTTTTGGTTTGGGTCCCTTCTTCAGTCCGGAAAGAGTCCTGCTGTGAAACGTCGCCCATGCATGTCTGACCCATTGAGTTACTCCAGTACTTTGCATTCTTTTCATGATGGTGCTACATTACATAATATTTCATGCTACTTACCATGAGAATCCTTTCCTTACAAAGCACCATCTAAGAGTTCATGTAGTATGGAGTTTTATTGGGAAGCAGCTTGATCTAATACAGATTCTTACCTTTAACAAATATTCAAAGTCATAGAAATTGTCATAGTCACACAGTCATTGAGTCATGGAGTCATACAGCATGGAAACAGGCCGTTCGGCCCAACTAACATGCCCATGCCCATCTGCACTAGTCCCATAAACAGTTTTGTTTAGTTTAGTGATGCAACATGGAAACAGGCCCTTTCGACCCAACGAGTCTGCACTGAACAGAAATCCCCCGTACACTAGTTCTATCCTACACTAATTGGGACAATTTACAGAAGCCAATTAACCTACAAACTTGCACGTCTTTAGAATGTGGGAGGAAACTGGAGCACCCGGAGTTAAACCCACACGGTCACAGGGAGAAGGTACACACTCCATACAGACAGCACCCATAGTCAGGATCAAACCCTTGGTCTCTGGCGCTGTAAGGCAACAGCTTTACCACGATGCCTCTGGGACACCTACTCACCGATAAACCCATTTGATACTCTCCCTTTTTGAGCCAGCTTTATTTTGCCTCCCTCAGATGTGGAAATAGACCCTTCGCTTCCCGATGGACTATGGCTGCGGCCGTAACTGACAACAGGCCTGGCTCGTGCTGTAGCAACTAGAACCAGCCTGGAGAAGTTGCCCCCGAGCCCGGCCTCAGCTCGCTTCGTGGACCAGAGAGGAGGGAGTCGGACTGAGGGCCGGTGAGCGGGCCGGTGACAGGAAGCAGTACAGGGCCCCGATGCTGGAGATGGCCGCTGGAGGCCCTGCAGCAGTCTGGGGCTCGACCATGTGAGCTGGTTGGCTGTATCCCAACCACAGGCCCGGTAACCCCGGCGAGGGAAGGCCCCTGCTCACCAGGTATAGACCGGGAATCGGAGAGGGGGTGGAGGGAGAGGGCGGTAGATGTTGAACAAATGGCCGGGTGAGAGGAATTGGGGGTCTTACCTGGGGGAAGCCCCCCTGGGAAACGAGGGCTGCAGAAGGCCAGGTGTGGTGATGGACATCGGATGGTAGGATGACTGGAATGGGGGCAATGACCTTTGTGGCCAGCTGCAGCTGGGAATGTAACTAAAATCGAACCTCTTGTATATATACTCAGTGGCTGTTCTGTGCATTCTGTACTTACCAGGGTGATTGTGCTTATGTAAGCGGGTAGTCTTGCTGAACTGTATGCAACAGATGGCAGCATGGTGGTACAGTGGTGAGTAGATGCCTTACAGTGCTTGCAGCACCGGAGACCCGAGTTTGATCCCGAGAGTTTGCACATTTTCCCCGTGACCACGTGGGTTTTCTCCGAGATCTTAAGTTTCCTCCCACACTCCAAAGAGACGTACAGGCTTGTATGTTAATTGGCTTGGTATAAGTGTACATTGTTTCTGGGGTGCGTGTAGGACAGTGTTAATGTGCAGGGATCACTGGTCGGTGTGGACTCGGTGGGCCGAAGAGCCTGTTTCCTCGCTGTGCCTTGAAACTAAACAAAAGTAAACTAAAAATGCATTTCACTGTACCTGGCACGCGTGCTGATAACGAAACCATCGAACCATTGAACCACCTTTCCAGTGGAGTGATTTGCTGGAGACGTTTGCTGCACTAAATATTGATGGGCATGGCAGCTGTCACTTGCATTGTGATGGGCCGGGACCTGTGATGTTGGGCCCACAGTTGCTGCCCTCAGTACACAGATGGTTAAACAACAACAGCAGTAACAGCAGCTCCTCGGCTGCGGGCTTGGGCCTGAGTGGAGTCTAAGCCAGCGAGCAGACATTCCCCCAGGGCTCGGCAGTCACAGACGCAGTGTCTGCAAGCAGCCACATCCACCGACTGCGATGATCACATGAGATCAGAAGGAGCAGCCACTGTCTCCAAAAAGGCCGCAGAGACATTTATTACGGAGAGACTGGTATTTGTCACAAGCACAGACATCTAGAGACAGAATCAGTGGAGAATGCTGCAACAAAAACATCCCTATCATTAAGAAAAATGCTGACAATGTAAATAATAAAACTGGCGCATAGCAGAGCACTTCCACTGTGTTCTTGTTGCAAGTGCTCGCCCTGTACCACGTCTGATATTGACTTCTTGTGCTACATACGGAGCTTTGCCACATTCCTGTGAAATGATCTGACTTATAAACAACAGTGGGTTACAGGTAATTAGACACATTGTCACCTCGGAATGTTGTAAAGCACAAGGAAAAGATTGGACTATATATTATACATGTCCCTTGAAAATGGCCTACCAGCACAGTGGCGCAGTTATAGAGTTGCCACCTTACAGAGCCAGAGACCCGGGTTCAATCCTGACTATGGGGGCTGTCTGTACATTTGTTTTTTAGACGTTCGCCCTGTGACTGCATAGGTTTTCTCCAAGTGCTCCGGTTTCCTCCCACACTTCAAAGACGTACAGGTTGTGTTTAAGAAGGAACTGCAGATGCTGGAAAATCGAAGTGAGACAAAAATGCTGGAGAAACTCAGCGGGTGAGGCAGCATCTATGGAGCGAAGGAAATAGGCAATGTTTCTGGTCAAAACCCTTCTTCAGACTATTTCCTTCACTCCATAGATGCTGCCTCACCCGGTTTAGAGGTTAATTGGCTTTGGTAATATTGGAAATTGTCCCTAGTGTGCAGGACAGTGCCAGTGTACGGGGTGATCGCTGGTCGGCGCGGACTCGGTGGGCTGAAGGACCTGCTTCCGTGCTGTATCTCTAAAGTCTAAAGTAAAAGATTGAAATTATATTGAATCGTGATGCAGCTAGTAGCTTAGTTTAGTTTAGTTTATTGTCACATGTACAGCGAAAAGCTTTTGTTGCGTGCTATCCAATTGGTGAAATGCCAACACATAATTACAATCGAGCCATCCAGTGTGTAGATACATGATAAAAGGAATAACAGTACATATTATATGGAATAACGTTTAGTGCAAGATAAAGTGCAGTAAAGTCCGATTAAAGATAGTCCGAGGATTTCCAGTGAGGTAGATTGAAACTCAGGACTGCTCTGTAGTTGTAATGATTCAGTTGCCTGATAACCGCTGCATCACTCCAGTGCTACGGCTTTGATCAAGAGTCCGGTGCTGTCTGTGGGGTCTGCACACGCTCTCTGTGACTGGACTTGTATCCTCTGTGTGCCCTGTTCTCCGTCCACATCCAAAGATGTTTACATTGAGGTTTAGGTTTATTACTGTCATGTGTACCGAGATACAGTACAATCATATGTTGCACGTTATATAATGCAATCGGATAATTCTACACGTAAATACAAATTAAGTACAATAGAGCAGAGGGAGTGATACAGAATGCAGAATGTTGTTCTCAGCATTGTAGAATTCCAGAGACAAAGTCCAATATCAGCAATGGTCAAGAGGTGAGTCGGACAGTATCAGTAGCGCAAGATAGACACATCACGTTTGCACGCCCTCCGCGTGACCTGCATGGGTTTTATCCAAGATCTTCAGCTTCCTCCCACACTCCAAAGACGTACAGAGTTGTAGGTTAATTGGCTTGGTGTAAATGTAAATTGTCCCGAGTGTGTAAAGGATAATGTTAATGTGCGGGGATCACTGGTCGGTGCGGAATGGGCCGAAGGGCCTGTTTCCATGCTATATTTCTAAGCTAATCTACACTAAAGCTACCGAGACTGAGCCAAGCAATTGAGCAATAAAGCAGTGCATTGAAGAATTGCTTACGTAAGTGTGAGTTTATGTAAGTCATCAATTACATAAGTCGGGAGGTGTCTGTGGTTGTACTGGTTACACTTTTTATACTTTACTCGCAATCTTAACGCATGATCCAGGAATCCCTGTAATATTCCTTATGATCTTGCAGATGGATCTTTCCCACCTACAACTTTGCCAAAAAACATATAATAAAAGGAGTTTATCATCCTACATGTGGATTACATTGACCTCAAAGACAAAAGGCGTAGAAACTAAAACCAGTAATAACTCCATCGATGAGCACATAGCAAGCAAGTCTGGATGTAGATGCAAGGACATGCAGATGCTGGTTTACAAAAAAAAGACACAATGTGCAGGAGGAATTCAGTCAGGCAGCTGAACTCAGATGTTGTCAGTGTGAGGTTTGCACATTCTTCCTGTGACCGCATGGGTCTCCTCCGGTTACTCCGGTTTCCTCCCACATCCCAAAGACGTGCATGTTCGTAGGTTTTGGCCTCTGTAGATTGCCCCTGGTGTGTAGGGCGCGGATGAGAAAATGGGGATAAATAATTCGTGGGAATGAATTTTGCGATAAAAGGTCTCTTTCCATGGTGTATCTCTAAAAATAAAATTACTTTTCGTTATACCAACTGAATTGAATGTTTACAAAAATACTGCTGGAGCTAAGAGGCGAAGTCAGCCTGTTGATAGAGATTTTTTTCTGAAGAGAATAGAATGAGTCACTGTTGATCATTGAGTCTCAAGGCTTTAGCTTCCTCACGCAATGGGAAGTCTCACAGTTATAACAAGTGTCCCATGTTTCTCTTCCCTGATAATATGCTGGTCCACTTTGCTAAGGGATGCTATATCCAGTTCATCCATGTATCAAAGTTTTCTAAAATAAGAGGATAAATGTCACCTAAACAAGCCATTTGCAGAGCACTGCAACACAGGCCATGAAAATTTAGTTTGGGCTGCACGGTGGCGCAGCGGTAGAGTTGCTGCCTTACAGTGCCAGAGATCTGGGTTTGATCCTGACCACGGGAGCTTGTCTGTATGGAGTTTGTAGGTTCGCCCCGTGACCTGCGAGTGGGTTTTCTCCAAGATTTTCGGTTGCCCCCCCCACACTCCAAAGACGTACAGATTTGTAGGTTAATTGGCCTGGTATAAATGTAAATTGTCCCTAGTGAATGTAGGATAGTGTTAATGTGCAGGAATCGCTGGTCAGTGCGGGCTCAGTGGGCCAAAGGGCCTGTTTCTGCGCTGTATCTCTAAATTAAACTAAACTAAACAGACGCATTGAAAATACATATTCAAGCGTTTCTACTACTTTACCTATATGCAATAATAGCTTCTGACTGACTTACGTTTGCGACACAAATAATCTTGAACAGTAATTAATGAAGTGAGCAGGATCAGTTTATATTTTAAAGTTATACATGAGCCAGGATATTGGGGAAATGAATGATGTGTCAAGGATGCGATGCGATGGCCAAGAAAGTACACCAACGCCCTACCTCCTGTGGAGACTGAGGAAATTCGGCAAGTCTCCAGTGACTGACTAACCTCTACAGATGCACCACAGACAGCATACCGCTGGGTTGCACCACAGCTTGGTTTGGGAATAGCTCTGCCCAAGACCACAAAAAATTGGAGAGAGTTGTGGATGTAGGTCAGTCCATCACACGGCCCAGACTTCCCACCGTTGACTCCATCTCCACTTCATGCTGCCTTGACAACCAACATAACCAAGGATGCCCCACCCCGGTCATCCCTTCTTCTCCCTACTCCCATCCGGCAGAAGGTACAGCACCACCAGACTCAGGAACACCTTATTCTCCTCTGTTATTGGGCTTCTGGATGGTCCTTCATAAGCTGATGTAGTGTATGATTCACCTCAACCACTTTGTAAACATTGGACTCTGTCTATCTAACTGATGTGCTACAATGTGGAGAACTATATGCTGCACTCCGTATCTTCCCCTCTGCTCTATGCAATGAACATGAGTTTGACTTCATTGTATTCAGTAATGGTGTATCTGATCTGTTGGATAGCACACAAAACAATTATTTTCACTCAGTGCATGTGTCATTAATAAACCTAAGCCTAAACCCAAATTGTGATTTTCACCAAGGCACATTTTGAAAGCAGTGACAGGATTGGTCAAAGACAGTATGGATTTATGAAGGGGAAATCAAGCTTGACTAATCTTCTGGAAGTTATTGAGGATGTAACAAGTAGAATGGAAAAGGGAGAGTCAGTGGCTGCGGTGTATCTAGACTTTTAAAAAGCCTTTGACAAGGTCCCGCATAAGAGATTAGTGTGCAAAATTAGAGGACATGGTGTTGGGGGTAGGGTATTGACATGGATAGAGAACTGGTTGGCAAACAGGAAGCAAAGAGTGGGAATTAACGTGTCCTTTTCAGAATGGCAGGTTAGTGGGGTGCCGCAAGGCTCAGTACCCCAGTTATTTACAATTTAGACAAAGGGAATTAAATATAACATGAAGAATGAGAGGGGATCTTATAAAAACATTTTAAATTATGAAGCGATTGGACACGCTAGATCCAGAAAACATGTGCCCCCGATGTTGGGGGAATCCAGAACCAAGGGCCAGTTTAAGAGTAAGTGGTAGGCCATTTAGAACTAAGATGAGGAAAAACTTTTTCACACAGAGAGTTGTGAATTTGTGGAATTCTCTGCCTCAGAAGGCAGTGGAGGCCGGTTCACTAGATGCATTTAAAAGATAGTTAGATAGAGCTCTTAGGGCTAGCGGAATCCAAGGCTATGGGGAGAAGGCAGGATTGTGGATGATCAGCCATGATCACATTGAGTGGTGGTGCTGGCTCAAAGGGCCGAATGGCCTACTCCTGCACCTATTGTCTATGTATCTATGTATCTCCAGGTTAGGGTATGACTGGTGAGCTTGCGAGGAGGATGCTATGCGGCTGCAGAGTGACTTGGATCGGTTGAGCGGGTGGGCAGATGCATGGAGATGCAGTATAATGTGGATAAATGTGAGGTTATCCACTTTGGTGCCAAGAACAAGAAGGCAGATTATTATCTGAATGATTAGAATGTCAGATTAAGAAAAGGAGAGGTGCAACAAGACCTGTGTGTCCTTGTACATCAGTCACTGAAATTAACCATGCAGGTACATTAGGTTGTGAAGAAAGCAAATGACATGTTGGCCTTCATAGCGAGAGGGTTTATGTACAGGAGCAAGGTGGTCCTACTGCAGGTGCACAGAGCCCTGGTGAGACCACACCTGGAGTATTGTGTGCAGTTTTGGTCTCCTAATTTAAGGAAGGCCGCTCTTGCTATTGAGGGAGTGCATTGTAGGTTCACGCGGTTAATTCCCGGTATGGTGGGACTGACATATGATGAAAGAATGGGTCAACTGGGCTTGTATTCACTGGAATTTAGAAGGATGAGAGGATATCTTATAGAAACATAAAACATTCTTAAGGGATTGGACAGGCTCGGTGCAAGAAAAAAGTGGAGGCCAATTCACTGGATGTTTTCATGAGAGTTAGAATTAGCTATTAAGGTTAACTGAATCAAGGGATATGGGGAGAAAGCAGGAACGGGGTACTGATTTTGGAAGATCAGCCATGATCATATTGATTGGTGGTGCTGGCTCAAAGGACCGAATGGCCTACTCCTGTACCTATTTTCTATGTTTCTAACTCGTCCAAAAAAAGCTAAAATATGAGGCGGATCTTGAAATGAAATGAAATGAAATGATTCAATTTATTGTCATTGTCAGTGTACAGTACAGAGACAACGAAATGCATTTTTAGCATCTCCCTTGAAAGGGAGACACAGGGCGTCGCGGTGTGCCCGCGCCTGCCGCCGTAACATTCCATTACAGGCAAAGGTGGGTGAAGTGTCTTGCCCAAGGACACAACGACAGTATGCACTCCAAGCGGGATTTGAACCGGCTACCTTCCGGTCGCCAGCCGAACTCTTAGCCCATTGTGCTATCTGTCGCCCCTTCTTAGACTTACATTGACCATTGTAAATGTGGCAGGGATCGTAAAGAGAAGAGGCACCATGTCATGGATCTATGTATTGTATTTACAGGCCTGTAATGCTGCTGCAATTAAGCAGCAAATATGCGTGTCTTTAGTTACACTGAGGCCTTCAGGCTTTCTCACACTAATATTGGAGTTACTAATTTCTTGAATTTGTGTTTAATATATGCTACCTAGGAATATTGTATTCACAGCCCTGTTATGATGCTGCAATAAGAATTTCATTGTTCTGTTGGTACATGACAATTAAACACTCTTGACGCTTGATGTCCCTTCAATTGTTCTTTTGCTTCCTCACAGTGGTTTCCTACCTGAGTAATCCCTTCCACTGTCCATCATGGGTACTGACCTCTCTCCATCAAAGTGATCTGTTGAAGGCACTGCCTCTAAAAGGCAGACTACATCATCAAAGATCCACACAGAGAGTTGTGAATTTGTGGAGTAGGCCATCTTGCTCTGCTATAATATCTTTGATACTCATAGTCAGATCAGAATTTTACTGTTTCTATACCTCATTGTCACCTGCCCTTCAGCATTGAAGCATTCTACATTTCTTTGAACTTCGTCTACTTTGATCTGTTGTTTTCACACCTCTCTCTTACATATCTCTAGTTTTCCTCTCGCCTGACTCTCAGTCTGAAGAAGGGTCTCGACCCAAATTGTCACCCATTTCCTTCTCGCCAGAGATGCTGCCTGTCCCGCTGAGTTTCTCCAGCATTTTGTGTCTATCTGTCAGAACAGAAGCAACGGATGTAGGGAAATTGGGGGAACGGATCGGAGAATCGAAGGAGGTACCGTTGGAGGTGGTGTCATTACGGTAGGTGTGGAAGCCAATGGATTGTATTGCATATTAGTATCTGGACAGCTCTGGGCAATGGAGGAGAATATTTGACGAGGAAAAAGGTGAGAAAGCAACCATGCTAAACGCACCCTGTCTCTTGCAAGGACGTCATCTCTTACTCTCAATTTCTCCGTCTCCATCGCATCTGCTCCCAAGATGAGGTTTTCCACCCTTGGTCATCTGAAATGTCCTGTTTTTTTTCAATAAATGTGGTTTTCTCTCCCCCCCCCTTCATGCTTTTATGTATTGCTCACTCACCCATGTCTACTCCTTGTCCTGCAGTTCCACTCTCGCTCTTCCTTCACCCCAGACGAAACAATGAGGAACTTACCCCCTGCAACTCCTTGGTTCACGTATCGTTTCCTTCTGAAACTGCCCCTTCCCCAGGTGCTCCCCCCCCGCAACTCAAGAGATGTAACACCTCACCCTCACTTCCGTCCAAGGCACCCAGCAGTTATTCCAGGTGAAACCTGCACCACTTCAAATCTCTTCTACTCCATTTGGTTTTCCTGATGTGGCCTCCTTCACATCGGCGAGACCAAGCATAGACTAGTTCAATAGTTCAGTAGCATTTTATTTGTCACGTATGCAACTTCACAGTGAAATTCCTTTCGCATATATTACACATATGAACGCTGCCATATTTGGCGCCATTATTCAAAGTCCAAAGTCCGGTCGGCCCGCGCGCTCGATGCACTGGACCAGTTCCAGTGAACCGATGTCCCTCTCTTCTCCACGCTTGGCCATCTTCGTGTCCTGGGGTCACCTCCTGCAGCCGACCTTGGAAGGCGCTGGAGGCATTACCCCAGTCCATCCTCCTACCGGCCCACTCCAAGCACCCGACACCTCCAGCCCCCTCCTGGTGATGCCGGCTGACGAGTCTTTGGCCGGGTTGCCGGTCCTGCCGACTGTTTCGGCTCGGTAACTGTTTACCCAAACACTTGCACTCGGTCTGCCTCAGCCTACGGAATCTCCCAGTTGCTAACCATTATAACTCCCCTTCCCGTTCCCACACTGACCTTTCATTCCTGGGCTTCCTCCATTGCCAGAGTGAGTCCGCACGCAAACTAAAAGAATGGCACCACATATTCTGCTTGGGTAGCTAACAACCCAATGGTACGAACATCGAAATCTACAAATGAAAGTAACATGTCACTTCCCCCTTTCTCTTTCCTCTTGTCTCCTCACCCTGATGCACACTCATTTCTCCCACTAACCTCCATCCCCTTATCTATATCCCTCCCTCTGGTTTAACATTTCACTCCTCTTCCCTACCTTTCGACTCCTTTCGATCTCCAGCCATTGTCCACCCATCTGCCAATGAACCCCTCACCTATATCCAGCTAACAATTGCCAGGCCTTGCTCCACCCCCACCCATACCAGCTTTCTCCCCGTTATAATCAATCTGAAGACCCCAACCCAAAATGTCGCCTATCCATTCCATCCACAGATACTGCCTGACCTGCTGAGTTACTACAGCGCTTTGTGTTTTGCAAAAGATCTGCGGTTCCTTGCGTCTTCATGCAAAGAGAAAGGAATGATGGAAATCAGTGACAGAGTTTATGAAATTTTGCTGTTCCGAACTCCCGTGGGAACCTCCACAATACAGACACAACAAGGTTTAGGTTTATTATTGTTATGTGAAGCGATGTTTAGTTTAGTTTAGTTTAGTTTAGAGATACAGAGTGAAAACAGGCCCTTTGGCCCACCGAGTCTGTGCCGACCTGCAATCACCCCTTACATTAACACTATCCTACACACACTGGGGACAATTTACAAATTTACCAAGCCAATTACCCTACAAACCTGTACATTTTTGGAGTGTCGGAGGAAACCGGAGCACCGGGAAAAAACCCATGCAAGTCATGGGGGGAAAATATAAAGTCCGTACAGACAGCACCCATAGTCCGGATCGAACCCGGGCCTCTGGCGCTGTATGGAGGCAACTCTACCGCTGCGCCACTGTGCCGTGCAACGATGTGCGATGAAATGTTTAGTTTTGCATGCAACCGAATCAGATCAGGAAATATTATACATAAATACAATCAAAATCAAGTAATGAAAAAAATAAGTGAACAAATGGGCTGATTTGATTGAAATAAACAATATTCTACATAGCCCACAGAGGTATTGCTATTATCCATTCAAGTTTCCATAACAATGCACATTAATTGGGGGAAATGGGATGCAAAGAAGCTGTATTAATTTCACCTGGCGGTGATCGGATACTGTGCCGTCTGTGCGGAGTTTGTACATTCTTCCGTGCTGGTTTTCTCCGGGTGCTCAGGTTTTCTCCCGCACTCCAAAGACGTGCTGGTTTGTATGTTAATTGGCTTGGTAAAATCGTAAATTGACCCTAGTTGTGTGTAGGATAGAACTAGTGTAAGGGGATTGTTGGGCGGTGCGGGCTTGGTTGGCCGAATGGCCCGTTTCCACGCTGTGTCTCTAAAATAAACACAGAACTAGTATGAACATATGATCACTGTTTGCCGCGGACCTGGTGGGCCAAGGGGCCTTTTTCCATGCTGTACCTGTCAAATAAACTAAACTGAAGATGGGATTAGTGTGGACCTTTACAACAAGTGTAATGTTGGTCGGCATGGGCAAGTTGGGCCGAAGGGCCTGTTTTCGCACTGTATGACTATGACTTTAAACAATATTTTTGTAGATGGACTTGTGATTTCTAGGTTCAAAATTAATTTTGACATAAATTGCTCCAAAAGACAATATCCAATTTAAAAAACCCTCAAATTACGTTGAGCTCCGTCTGATGACATTTAGCCTCTGGACTATTAGGCTGTGGCTTCTATTTGGATGTCCTTATGAACTACCTAATTCTGATTGATGAGGTCTGTTTCATTAAGGAATAAACACAATGAAAAAGATTCCCGACAATCTCTTCAGCGGGCCTAATGTAGTCTTTGAGGTCACTGTACAACATACAACATTCCGAACTTAATGCATACTTCTGGGTCTTATCAATGAGAAAAATCAAGAGGGTTGGTGGTTGCGTCCAGACATTGGCTCTTACCCTTCACTTATCGTTGCGCTCACTTCCTGAAAATGATTTTCAAGAGATTAAGTTAGCATGCAAAGCTGCAGTTTACTTTTGCCAGCCAATCCGCACTTCTAGCTCAGTTTTGTGACTTCAAAATGGATAAACCATTCCACGTCCCTTGGTGTGTTGGGTCCAAAGGGTTCGATTGTCCCGCTGTTACCGGCTGAGTATCCCTCGGATGAGCGAGAATTTTGAAGGGGTTTCGAAGGTTTGATTATTTTTTTGTTTTACCTATTACACTGCACTGACAGGCTCTGGGAGAATTTGAAACGTCCTGTTTTACACGGGCAGCTGTTAGCAATTCACTTGGCCTGGGATCCTGTGTTTATTCCTGACCAGATCCATCTTAGATAAGAGCCCAGTATGGGCAATGTGACTTGCAGGTGGTGGATGGGGAGTTTCTTGCAGTAGCAGCGAGCTGTGTTGTTCAGCACAAAAATGAATTTTTGTTAGGTAAGGAAATTAAATCAGACAAAATAAAATTGGGTGAATAGTTTCAAGATATACATCTATATTTTCTTTGAACCGCAGTACAAGCAATAAGGGACCTGTGCATTCCTCCTGTTCCAGTATTTCTGGAAAACATTTACACACCTGGGAATTAGTTTAGTTTAGTTTAGTTTAGTTTAGTTTAGAGATACAGCGTGGAAACAGGCCCTTCGGCCCACCGAGTCCACACCAGACCAGCAATCCCCTTTCACTATTACTGTCCTACACACACTAGGGACAATTTTCCATTTTTGCTGAAGCCAATTAACCTAAAGACCTGCACGTCTTTGGAATGTGGGAGGAAACCGGAGCACCTGCAGAAAACCCATGCGGTCACAGGGAGAACGTACAAACTCTGTACAGATAGCACCCATGGTCAGGATCAAACCCGGGCCTCTGGCACAGTAAGGTAGCAACTCTACTGCTGCGCACTATGCCACCCTGATTACTTCCACTGTTTTTGAAAAGATAAAACATAATTTGCCTGATTTAAAATACTCATTGCTGGCATTAAGTGGCTGATCATTTGCATACGAGCTGTTATGTGAAAGACATTTATTGTGGAAAATAACAGGGAAATCATGATTTAGCTGCCATCACTCTCTTTCCACTAAGTGTCTGAATTACTGATTAGGCAACAGGGCCAAAAGATCATAATCCACATTGGAGTTATTTGTATTTATCCATAACAGATTGAAGTAAATAGATTATGATTATGCAATAGATTAAGATTTGAGTTTAGGTGCAAGGAGGTCCTACTGCAGTTCTACAAGGCCCTGGTGAGACCACACCTGGAGTATTGTGTGCATGTTTGGTCTCCTAATTTGAGGAAGGACATTATTGCTATTGAGGGAGTGCAGCGTAGGTTCACCAGGTTAATTTCCGGGATGGTGGGACTGACATACGGTAAAAGAATGGGTCGGCTGTGCTTGTAGTCACTGGAATTTAGACGGATGAGAGGCGATCTTATAGAAACATATAAAATTCTTAAACGATTCGACAGGCTAGATGCAGGAACAGTGTTCCCGATGTTGGGGGAGTCCAGAACCAGGGGTCACAGTTTAAGAATACGGGGTGGGCCATTTACGCCTGCTGGCACCGCCATGTGTTGGCGCCCTTTCTAAAGATCAAAGTCCAGTCTGCCTGTGCGCTTGGTCTACTGGAGTAGTTCCCGATCCAGGCAAGCCCCAGGCTCTTGTTTGGCCTTCCTCCATTGCTTTCAATTGGGTTGGCCCACGTACCAACGTCCCTCTCCTCGCCCGGCCGTCTTTGTGTCCCGGGGGCTCCTCCTGCATCCGACCTGGAAGGCGCTGGAGGCATTGCCCCGGTTCACCCGCATTGCTTCTCATATCCAACATCTCCAGCTGGTTCCTCCCGGTACCGCAGTCCGACGAGCCTTTGGGTCCTCCGGGCCGCCTCACCTTGTGAAGGCCTATGCCGTGCGGTACCTCAGGAAGGCCATAGTTTGCAATGGGGAGAAAGCTTTGCCATAGCTGCTTCTTCTTCTACTTCTTGCGTATGGTGTGCACAGCCTAAAGTTGTAGGACAACTTGTTCTAGTTGATCTTATTTAATTGTGCACACCGGGTTGATTGCATTCATCGAAACAGGGCGGACCTCGTGAAAGTTGCAATCTCCCACCCTGCCATATCTGCTGAGCATCCGACTCATCGTCATATTTAGAGTGGAAGTGTCCCTTTGCCTTCCTGTCAAGGTCTCATTAAGGTTGTACCTGGACTTTCTTTATGAACCTGCATCGCCAGAATTGAATGCCCACAATCTGCTCCTCAGTAGTTTGCAGATATCCTGGTTCATACAAGGCTTCAAGTTCAGGAACACTCAGATAGTTCTGCTGGCAACACACTCCTCCATGCATTTCGTTGTGGGCTTGTGGTGTCTTCACTCAGGTCTGTTGCCGAATCCTTGAACATTGCCCAGTCTACTAATTCCTAGTCCTTCCTCTGCCTCCTGTGTACAGTCCTCACCACTGGAGCTGTCCTCTTCAGTCACTGCCTATATGCATGAAGAAGGAGCACAGCCAGGTGGTCTGACTTCCTCAAGTGAGTGCGAGGGATGGAGTGATAGGCATTTTTGGTGATGGAACAACAGTGGCCCAGGGTGTTTGATCCATTTTTCAAGACATGGTCACCCTTTACCGAATTCTTACAAGGATAGTATGGCGCAACACAAATTTGGATTTAAATCCAATTATGGGTTGGGTGAGGTGGGAGGGGGGGGGGGGGGGGGGGACAAGATGCAGGTATATCTCCACTTTTTTATTTTTTCTCCTTTTCCTCTCATATCCGTATTCACTCTTTGGGCACACTGCTTTGGTAATCTAGGGGTCCTATCTTTTCATTCACTTTTTCCCTCTTGTTCTTTCTCTCTTCTTTTCCCTCATTTTCAGGTTTAAAGGTCAAAATTGAAGCTGTACAATGATTGTATAATTTTACATGCCGAATGTTTTATTCTTATACAATTGCTTCTAATATCTAAATTACTAAAAGTCTGATCTTGACCTCTTTTGGCCCACTGTGCTGCAATTTCCAAGAGAACGCCGCCACCTACGGCCGGCATTTTTGGCTACCTCGCTCAGAGCCCCCCTCCGCCTTCCGGGACTGGAGGATTTTTCCCATCAATAAAAAATCAGAGAGATATTAATGTTTTAAATAATTTTCCATTCTCTCTGCTGTCCCTGCTGGAGGGAGGGGGAGGGACTATAAAACCAGGAAGTGGTGTGCCTCACAGTCTCTGCAAGATGGAGGAAGCCAGAGGGTCATGTCTTTCTGAGCTCTGAATAACACTGAACACATGTCTACTCAACTGTGAGTGCCCTTAATGTGGTTTGAAAATGAAAATATGGTTGGTTTGAAGTAAAAAATGCACTGCAAATGGTTGTTTGGGTTGAAGTAAAAATGCACTGCAAATGGTTGTTTGGATTGAAGTAATTGGTGGAGAGGTGGAATATTGCGTCGGGGGACCAGCCCTCCTGTGTGAACATGGGACCCAATGGGTCCCACTTAGTCTAGTAAATAATTACAAATTTAAAAAAATAAAATAAAAAGGCTTGCAGCCTGTCAGTAGTCCTGCATCTTTTAACTGGAAATGCTCAAAACGGCTGCACTGGATCTGGACCTGTTCTGCAGCTTGTGAAATGTCGTGACTGTGCGGCGCAATATCTAATCAGCCACTGGGGTTCAAGGGGAGAGTACCCCAATAGTTGGAGTCATATCCTGCACAATGATGATGGGTATCAGCCCCACAACATGACTGCAGGAGTTCCTCAGTGTCTCGACCCAACTAACTTTAGCTGCTTCATTAGTTTAGTTTAGTTTCATTCATTTCATTTAGTTTAATTTATTATTGTCACGTGTGCTGCGGTACAGTGAAAAGCTTTTGGTTGCGTGCTATCCAGCCGGCGAAAAGACTACCCGTGATTACAATCAAGCCGTCCACAGCGTACAGATATAAGACAAAGGGTGTAACATGCCCAATAAAGTCCGATTAAAGATTGTCCGAAGGTCTCCAATGAGGTACATGGTAAGTCAACACCGCACTCTAGCTGGTGAGAGGACGGTTCAGTTGCCTGATAACACCTGGGAAGAAACTGTCCCTGAATCTGGCGATATGCCTTTTCACACTTCTGTACTTCTTATCTGATAGGAGAGGGGGGAGAGGCAGAGACTGGGATGCGGCTGGTCCTTGATTACGCTGCTGCCTTCCATCACAAAGGGAGAGTAGGAGATGCTTGGTGATGCTTGCATAGACTTCAATTCCATTCACAACTCCTGAAAGAATAAAGCCATTGATGCCTGTATGCAACAAGATCCAGATTACTTGGGACAGGGGCACCAGGGGGCATATCAAGGGCAACATCAGGAGCAGCACGGTGGTGGAGAGATACAGCTACTGCGTCACAGCTCCAGGGACCCGGGTTTGATCCTGACTACGGGTGCTGTCTGTACGGAGCTTGTACGTTCTCCCCGTGACCTACGTTGGTTTTCTCCGAGATCTTCGGGTTCATCCCACACTCCAAAGATGTTCAGGTTTGTAGGTTAATTGGTTTGGTATAAATGTAAACATTTTCCCTAGTGTGTGTAGGGTAGTGTTAGTGTGCGCAGATTGCTGGTTGGCGTGGACTCGGTGGGCCGAAGGGCCTGTTTCCACGCTGTATCTCTAAACTAAACTAAACTAAACATTTTGTGTAAAAAATGTAGGCATAGGGTGATTTCACTAAAGGTCACTGGAGCGTAGATCCGCACCCACGTGACCAAAATTCTCAAGTGGAGGACACTCGAGGGTTCGGTACATGTTAGTGGATGGGAAAAAACGCATTTTCCCACCCGTTAAAAACATAGAAAACGGCGAGGTTGTGAGCTGCAATTTACTGTGCCAGTCGGGGTGACCGTGAGGCACAGCTATCTAGATTTCCATAGCAAGTAAGGTAAATCTCTAAACAGGTCCAAAATATCGGGAATTATCGCGTTTGCTCGCTATTTCATCAAAGGACTTACGATAAAAATAATAAACATTTGTATCAAAAGTAAGTTAAAAACGCGATAATTCCCGATATTTTCGACTGTCAAATGTCGGCTGTTCATTTCCGCCGGTTTGGCACCTTCAGTTCCCTCTTGAATTTACCTTCCTTGCTATCTTTTTTTTCCCCTGTAAATCTAGGTAGCTGTGCCTCACGGTCACCCCGACTGGCACAGTAAATTGCAGCTCACAACCTCGCCGTTTTCTATGTTTTTAACGGGTGGGAAAATGCGTTTTTTCCCATCCACTAACATGTACCGAACCTTCGAGTGTCCTCCACTTGAGAATTTTGGTCACGTGGGTGCGGATCTACGCTCCAGTGACCTTTAGTGAAATCACCCTATTGACAACCCCAACAAGACTGTCTCACCACACTCCCTTGACATTCAATGGCATTACATTTGTTGACTGCCCCCGTAAATATCCAAAAGAAAAAACATTTGGGCGAGTCATACAAATGCTGTGACTACAACAGTAAACCAAAGGCTGGTTATCCTGTGGTGAGTGACTCTCCTCTTGATACCACCTTAAAGGCACTTGCCAAGAGCTTTATGCTCACCTTATGACCACCAGGGGCGCCGTACAATGGAATTTCCGCTGGCAGTCTGTTCGTTTTTTCATCTTTTTAAAACTTTGAATGTTTGTTAAAAGTTTGTTTTAATGTTCTCCGGTTTGTTTTATGTGGGGGGAGGGGGACGGGATTGGGGGAAACTTTTTTTCAGGTTCTTACCTTGCCGGAGACGCGATTGATTTTTGCATCGCATTCTCCGGGCGCTCTGCGGCCTTCCATCGATGGAGCTGGAGACCTCCTCGGACTGACGAGCCCCACCGTGGGGCGCGGACTTAACATCGGAGCTGATCTCTTGCCTGGGATCGCTCCAACCGCGGCCTGCGGACTTACCATCAAGGGGTCGCAGTCTCGGGAGAGGCCGAGTCGGGAGCTCCAACATCGCGGAAGGTTCGACCGTCCAACGCGGGGGAGTTGACATCCCCCCGATGCAGGAGCTGGTCGCCTCAACGCGGAGGGCCAAAATGCCACCGGCTACGGGAGTCAAGAATGTCCCGTCAACGGAGGGCTCGAGGCCCCTAACTGTGGGAGATCAAAGGCCAAGGGAAGGGACAAGCTTTATTTCGCCTTCCATCACAGGGAGGAATGTGTAGGAGTCACTGTTCATGTTAAATTCTATTGTGTGTTGTGTTCTTTTGATTCGTATGGCTGTATGGTAACTCAAGTCTCACTGTACCAATTGTCGCATGTGACGATAAATGTCAACTTGAACAACTTCACTGGATGACAGCAACTTCCACAGCCCTCAAGAAATTTAAAACAACGTCAAGGATAAAGCAGTTGACTGGCATGAAATAACATTAAACATTCACTCGCTCCAGCACCACTTGCAACATGCAGTTACTTGGCCCACTTATTCCATTAGCACCTATCAAACAAGAAATCTCTTCCACTAAGAAGCTTAAGGGCTTCAGTCTCATGGGAATATTACCAAATCAAATTATCTTCTAAGTTGCATAATGCCCCTGTCCCACTTAGGAAACCTGAACGGAAACCTCTGGAGACTTTGCGCCCCACCCAAGGTTTCCGTGCGGTTCCCGGAGGTTCCCGGAGGTTCCCGGAGATTTTTGTCAGTCTCCCTACCTGCTTCCACTACCTGCAACCTCCGGCAACCACCTGCAACCTCCGGGAACCGCACGGAAACCTTGGGTGGGGCGCAAAGTCTCCAGAGGTTTCCGTTCAGGTTTCCTATGTGGGACAGGGGCATAAAACTGTTGGTGAACCTTTACCATCTATTTAGTTTTGTTTAGAGATAAAACGCAGAAAACAGGCCCCTCAACCCACTGAGTCCACACGGACCAGCGATCCCCATATGCTAGCCCTATCCTACACACTAGCAACATTTTTTTTTACGGAAGCCAATTAACCTACACAATTGCGCGTCTTTGGAGTGTGGGAGGAAACCGGAGAACCCGTAGAAAACCCACGTGGTCACAGGGAGAACGTACTAACTCCACATACACAGCACCCGTAGTCAGGATTGAACCCAGATCTCTGGCGCTGTAAGGCAGCAGCTCTACCGCTGCGCGACCATGCCGCCTCTATTTCATATTTCCAAACCAGGACTTTGGCCTATGTTGCCATTCTTTCATCATTGATCCTATATCCTGTAACTTCCTGCTAAAGAGTATCATGGCAGTAACTTTACCAGCAGCTGACCACCCAATTTCTCAAATGCAATTGTGGGTGGGTAATGATGCCAGCCTTGCCCACCTGGGTCAGATTCTAAAACAAATGAATAAATAGAACAAAGGTAGACATAGATGCAGGAATCATGAGTGAAAGGCACTCCATCAAAGTGCTGGACTAACTCAGCGGCTTAGCCTGAAGAAGGATGCAGACCAGAAATGTCGCCTGTACATGTTCTCCAGGGATGCTGCCTGACACGCCGAGTTACTCCAGCACTTTATGCTTTTTGCTAAATAAAACAAAAGGCGATTATTGCCAGTCATTGATCTCACCCCAAATGGATTATGCTCCCTTGATAATATGGCGCGGGGTTGAAAATATTTTTGGTTCGGACGCAGTATCTGATTTGGAAATATAAAGTGCAAAGCAGCAAGACCATTTGTGCAACATCAGTATATGTTGAAAATATTCCTTGTGACAGTGAGATCACACAGGCATGGATTAGCTCGTAAAGAAACCACTATTTCTTTCCTTCCTCCCCACACCCCCAAGATAAAACTACATACAAAAAGCAGATTATTAAATTCCCAACTGTGATTAATTCTGGCGTTGGATTTTTGAAATTAACTTTTAAAACAAAGCTCCCATTTTCTGAGTTAAAGATGATTAATAGGTTCGTGTCAGCTCCTCAGACCATTTTATTTATCAGACATGATTAATTGCGTGTAACTCACAGGACATAGACATTAATCAAAGCCTTTGATTCAATCACTCAGAATGCTCCACCCTTTGAAAAAAAACTCTGCCAAACATATTGGATCCAATGCTGTGGTTATATTTTCAAACCCAGCATAAAATGGGCTATTTGTCCCAACCAGCCAACCCCTCCCACACATCACATGGAATCTGCACCCTGGTGTGTTTCTCTCAACCTTCATTAATCTCCTGAGAATATTGACAGCCCTTTCTCTCAACACTAAAAGTAACTGTAACAATTTCCAGATACCTGAACTGGCATCGTATGAACCGCCCAACGCTGGCTATTTTTTCGCATACCCATTTCCACAGCCAACCAATTAGGAAATGACATGCCATACTATTACTCTAATGTATTTGTAGCATTTTAGTCTACAGTTTAAAGCATCAATTCACAGGGAAACGGTATTCAAGCAAACGGTCGTCAAGCATTTATTTTGAAGTTTTTGTTTTTTTGCACGACATCCTCAGTAACCACAGATTCTACCACCCAAGCGTCAAGAGTGTTTCAACACCAAAAAATGTTAGGTATATAATATAGACAAATAAAACCAACAAACAATAATAATGCAAAGCCAGAAACAATGTCCCCGTCTATGCAGTTTGATGCTAAATAGCCTCTGTTTTTTTTTTTGTTTTTTTTTAATCAAAAATATTTATTCAACTATTAAAATAGTATTTACAATACAATAAAACAAAACACCACCATAATACAAGACAAAACAAATATGCTAAGCAACTGCTAAACAACTATATTGCAATCCTGGTCCAGGATACATTCAGCCCCCCTCGGTGCCCAGCGGTCGCGGAATTCCCTCAGGGTTCCCGTAGACAGGGCGTATTCCCTTTCCATCCGCATCCGGGCACGGACGTATCCCCGGAAAACGGGGCAGGCAGCCGGCTCGGGTAGAGCCCTCCACCGTCTGGCGCCTTGACTTGCGGATGGCCAGCTTGGCCATAAATAGCCTCTGTTGGAAGGAACTGCAGATGCTGGTTTAAACCGGATAGAGACAAAAAGCTGGAGTAACTCAGCATGACAGGCAGCATCTCTGCAGCAAAGGAATGGGTCGAAGGGTCTCGACCCGAATCGTCATCCATTCCTTCCCTCCAGAGATGCTGCCTGTCCTGCTGAGTTACTCCAGCTTTTTGTGTCCATCTTCGTGCTAAATATACTGATGGTTGTTGAGAAGAAACTGCTCCTGAACCTGGATGTTACAGTTTTCAGGCCCCTACACCTTCATTCTGATGGCAGGAGTGAAATGAGAATGTGGCCAGGGTGGTGTGGGTCCCTGATAACGCTGGCTTTCTTTTTCAGGCAACGCCTCCTGTAGACCCCCTTGATGGAGGGTAAGTCGGTACCCGTTAAGGACTGAGCAGCATTCACTTTTTGCAATCTCCGTTATTGCAGGGCGTTCGTGTTGCTGAACTAGGCCGTGATGCAACCAGTCAATATGCTCTCTACAGTGAACCTGTAGCAGTTCAGGAGAGTATTTGTTGGCATCTCAAATCTCCCCAATTCTCGAAGGAAGTAGAGGCACTGATGGGCTTTCTTTATGATTGCATCAATGTGCTGGGTCCGGGATAGATCTTACCCAGGAACTTGAAGCGGTCGATTCTCTCCACCATTGATGCAGACAAGTTTGTTGATCCTCGGCCTTCCTCCTCCAAAGTCAATGATCAGTTCCTTGGTCTTACTGAGAGCAAGGTTGTTGTTCTGGCATCATTTGGACAGTCGACAGATCTCCCTGCTATACTATAGCTGGCCCATCGTCATCTGTATTTCATCCAACAATGGTGGTGTTGTCATCAAACTACACACAAGGGGAAATTTACAGGGGTTAATGAAACAGTAGTTTGGCACGTCTTTGGGCGGTGAGAGGGTAGAAACAAGAGCACTGGGGCAAATCCCATTGATTCACAGGGAAAGTGTGCAAACTCCACATGGACAGTGTGGAGTATAGGATCGAGGGCGGTGCTCGAAGCGTCCTGGTAACGTGAGGCTGTGGCATTACCAGCTGCACCATCATGCCGCCCACAGTGAGGATCTGGTTTCAATTCTTTGCCTGTGTTTATGGAAGATTAATGCCCAACATCTATAACATTAGCCAGTGTTGATAGCTCACATCAGCTTCCATCCCATATAATTTACACCGACATTACAGTGGATTACTGTGTAGATGAACAACGTATCGATTGGAGATGAAGACCATCAATTATAGAGACCATGCAATTCCTTCCCCATTATCTATTGTATAGTTTCAACAGCAAAAAAACAGCTCAGCTGGTTCATGCCCGTGTGTGTTCCACACGTGTCTTTTCATATCACTCTTCATCAAATATGAATATTATCACACCATCATTCTACAATTTTCTCAGGCTGTAACATTCTAAGATAGACACAAAGTGCTGAAGTAACTCAATGGGTCAGGGAGCGTCTCTGGAGAAAAAGAATGGGTGACTTTTCAGGTCGGTACCCTTCAGAGATGGACAGATACAGCGTGAAAACAGACCCTTTGGTCCACCAACTCCGCGCAGACCGGTGATCCCCGCACATTAACACTACCCTACACACATTAGGGATAATTTTTACATTTTACTTCAGAGTCACGTGAGTGACTACGTAAAGAACCCGTCCAGCACGCATGCGCGACATGAACGTTCACGCAGTGCAACAGCGATGAACGGGAGTATGGGCGCTCCCGCTACAAGCTTGAAAGAACGTACCGTTAGGTAAGTACTTACCCACAGGTTCGAATTCACAACTTTGCTCCTCTTTGTGCACCAGGGGAAACTGGAGCAAAGCAGCACAGAGGAAAACCGCCCCCGTTCGACTCCAGGGAAGGAGCGTTCCATCAGTGGAGGGGGCGAGAGGTGCCACCTGGACCGCACACGCTGCAGTCCACAGTCACGGGTACCGAGCCGAGCCCAGTCCGTTAAGAGCTGTCTGACCAACAGCAGCGGACTGGAGGAAAATCAAGATACAAACTGGCCGGTAATCCCTGCATACTCCGACAAGGAGACTCGCCGTCCGAGAACGGCAGAGGCAGCCGCTTGAGCAAAGTTGGCGACCAATCCTCGGGCTGGAGACAGACACACGGAAGATGGAGTCAGCACTTCAAACTACCGCCCGAGAGCGAGTATGTGTCTGTTTCCAAGCCTTAGAGAAAGGTCATGGCGTAAAAAACTCCAGCAAGACTTGCCTCGGGAGCTGGGGCAAGCTCGCCAAGGGAGCACAAACACTCCCGCTCTAGTGCACTAACAGCACTGGCCATCGCATCTCCGCTCATCAGAGGGGATTGTTGGCGACCAGGGCTGGGCTGGTCAAGAAGAGAGGTCACTAGCTGAACAACATCGGGAGTATGCTTGAGGTACAGGACCAGGAAGAGCTGCTGGGTGTGAGATACCGCTACGTGGCTACACCACGAGCGAGATGGCCGTTACAGTCTAATCTGACGGCCAGCTTACTACCTGTCTTTTCTAAAAACCTCTCCAAGACAGGTAGTCATGAGGCGTTGGATTTTATCACGCCTCCCCAAAATTGCATTTACTCAAAGTGCCTACCATTATTGAGCAGGGCATTTAAAAACCCCAAAAATCTTAATTTGCAATACCCCTGACGTTGGCTATCATTTCACATGCTCATTCCAGAGGGGCAGGGTAGTATGGCAAAACACCTGACCCTACTGTTCAACACAGTATGCGACCGCAACCTCTGGAAGGAAGTCATAAAACCTGCCTTCAACCTAAAAAATTCACAGGACTGTGAGAACGCCGACCTCACAACCACAGATCCTGCTATCTGGTAAAGTTACCAAATCAAGCCTAAAAATTGGACGAAGTATCCAAGATATTCGGCATCATGCGGGCAGGGCCTGGAATGAGCAACCCACACAAAACCAGACAGCAGTACCTCCATGCATCCACCAGTAGGCGTCTACTTTATAGTACTGGTGAAAGCTCGGGGCCTGCATGCCATTCCCCGCAAGTCTTTCAGGACAGGGCCCAGAGCGGGCCCCATGGAAAATGCGCCACCCCCCCAACAACACCATCCCGACCAGAAACCGAAGAAATGAACACACCACTAAACAACGGTGGAGGCAGGCGAGTATGGTTCCTACCATCACATAAAAGGTAAAGGGTTTGTACTAACAGGGGGGGGGGGGGGGGGGGAATCACACCTGGTTTTCGAAGCATGAAGAACTATCACACTTGGTAGTTATATACCAAAAGTATTCAAGGATAAAAATTGAATTAAGAAACTTGCCACCAGTTCAGCATGCACCCCAAAGGGGTTTCGCCCTCCCACTAAAAAGGAAACATGAGGGACAAGCTGAACTGGAGAAGACATACAAAGGGGTCATAAAGAAGTCTAAATATGAACCTTTGGAACCGTATTAAATTTACCAAAAAAAACAAAGATGGTGAATGTCGCACCATCATTGACTTAATGGAAAACTTTGTAACTGCTAAACGTGGATTTCCTAAGGATACTTTATGGTAGACATCGACTTAAAAGATGCATACTATTTTTCAGGATATAGAATAAATTGGAATAAAAGCGAAATTATGTCTTTAAATCCACAGGATTCGAGACACTTACTAAAATTCCCCTTCAAAATTGCAACAGAAAAATTCAAGTACCTGGGTATTCAAATTACGAGAAGACACAAATCATTATTTAGTGCCAATTTTACACCACTATTAAATAAACTGAATGATACGATTAAATTTTGGAAAACGCTTCCACTCTCATTGATAGGTAGAATTAACGCTATAAAAATGACTTTCTTACCACAATTAATATATTTGTTTCAAGCGATCCCAATATATATTCCAAAATATTTCTTCAAAAAATTAGATTCCACTATCACTAATTTTATATGGGACTACAGAACACATAGAATTCAACGAAAGCATTTGTGCAAATCTAAAGAAGTTGGGGGTTTATCATTACCTAACTTTATATATTACTACTGGGCAGTGCATATTAAGAACATAATATACTGGCTGGATAGTTCCACTCAGCAGTTGGAGTGGATAAGAATGGAGAAAGAGGAGTGCTATTCGCACGATATAGGAACGATCCTGCTCTCACCGATAAAATTGAATAGTATAATATATAAGAAGAACCCAATTATTCACAATATAATAAGAATTTGGAAACAAATAAAAGTATCCTTGAAATTAAATAATTTATCAGTACTAACTCCACTATTGAACAACCCCGCATTCAAACCTTCTCTCATTGACAACACATATCAACAATGGGATAGACTGGGGATTAGGAAAGTAGGGGACATGTATGAAGTGGGCAAACTGTTATCATTTCAACAATTAAAATTAAAATTTAAATTGAAGGATAATCAATATTTTAAATATATACAGGTATGTGACTTTATGAAGAAATATACACATAGATTTCAAACTATATTTTTAGATCCTTTAGAAGAAGCAATGAATATTAAGGCTGATTCACAAAAATTAATATCATACTTTTATAATAATATATTAAATAGAGAATCACCCTCAACAGAAGCATTAAGGGAAGATTGGGAACAAGAGTTAATGATAAAGATCTCAAAGGATAGATGGGAAAAGTATTTGATGAATACACATAACTGTTCTATTAATGCAAGACATAATTTAATTCAATTCAAATTATTACATAGACTATTTTATTCAAAAACGAGGTTGAATAAATTTTATCCAAACGTCTCTCCCAGATGCGATAAATGTTTGTTTCAAAACGCTAATATAACACACTCATTTGCTGGATGTACAAAGTTGAATAAATTTTGGAGTGATATATTTGATATATTTACAAAGATTTTCAAGTCAAGAATAGAACCTAAAACGGAATGGATTATATTTGGAATAATAGGAGAAGATACCAATTTAAATAAAGATCAAAATGTTTTTTTTTTAATTATGGGTTAATAATTGGAAAGAAATTGATACTTAAATTTTGGAAAAATACAACCACACCAACTGTTAAAATGTGGATTAGGAATATGATGGACATAGCACGCCTTGAAGAAATGAGACTCCGACTAATAGATAAATATGACCAATTCTTAAAGAGTTGGTCTCCTTTCATCGACTTTTTGGAATCATGTGATGCAGCGGTGCCGTAAGGATTGCTGATTTCAGTTCATGACGCGGATAGATCTACATCTCCGAATACAGATTTGAAAAATTCTCTTTTAAGGGGCCTTCTCTTCTATTTCTACTTTCCACTTTCTCTCTTCCTTTTTTTATTTTTTATATACACACTTCACGTTCTTCTACTCTCTACCATCTATTTTTCCACTTTTTCCCCTTTCTATTGTTTTATTTTTCTTGTTCTGCTTACTTCCTTCTTATAACATAAAACTAGAGGTTGTACATAGAATGGATTACGGTATTACATAGTTGGCACCTAAAATTAGGTGCCACTGTACTGTTTTGTGCTGTATTAACTTCTTATAAAATAAACAAAACAAAAAAAAAAAAAAAAAAAAAAAAAAAAAAAAAGATGCATACTATTCAGTACCCATTCATATAGATCTTCAGAGATACCATAATTTACCTGGATGGGGTAACTATGGCAGTATAAATTATTGACTAATGGGCTAAATATGAGCTAAAACTTGTTTCCAAGATATTCAAACCAGCGCTGACACTATTAAGGAAACATATTGTCATGGAATGTCTCGATGATATTTAACGACAGACAAAACCATGGAAATAGCTAAATCAGCAGCATTAGCTACTAAAAACGTATTTAGCCTGGGCGCTGTCATACTATCCAGATAAATCTATGTTGACACCATCCACAACAATGGACTATCTGGTATTCAATTAAATCAATCCACGTGTCTATAACATTGCCAAAAGGAGAGTCAGCGTATCTGGCACAAACCTGTAACAAATTAATGGTTAACAATCAACCAACATTTCGACAAAGTGGCAAGAGTAATTAGGATATTAGTAGCAGCATTACCAGCTACTTAACTTGAACCTTTCCATTAGAGCTAGGGTGCTAGTGTTTAAACAAAATAACCCATATCCAGAACAGGTGGTAAATGGACTAATCTGGAGTCGTCATCACTACAGACGCTGGACATAAAACCTGGTTGGAAATATTGGGTGCGTTCTATGGGTTAAAAGCATATTGTTCAATAGAGCACCATTCTGCATGTTCGTTTATAAATTGACAATATCACAGTGGTGGCATATACTAAACCACATGGGCGGAATAAAATCGATATCATGTGACAATTTGTTTAGCAATTTGGTAATGGTATGTCGTCAAACATATTTGACTATCAGCAACTTACCTACCAGGTGAGCTAAATAGGGTGACATACATATTAAACCAAAGTATTTGCTGAAATTACAAAGGAATATGGAACACCAGATATCGATTTTTTTGTATTCCGATTGAATCACCACGTACCGATGTATATCGCATGGAACCAGACCTTGAGGCAGCGGCAATGGATACATTCCCGCTGAACTGGGGGGATCTAATCTCTATGTTTCTCCCCTCTTCTACCTCATCAGTCAGGTACTACGGCCTCATCAGTCGGGTACTACGCAAAATACAGATGGACTCTGCTTCAGGTATTTTGATAGTACCCGACTGGCCTACACAGCCATGGTTCCTAGTGGTCTTCGACATGGTCATCGAAACCCCAATGACATTTTTCCAGTAGCCCAGACTTATTAACTCACCCAGTATCAGGCATAAGCCACCCATGCCACGATAAATTAAACTACTGGGTTGCAGATTTTGAAAAGACCACTGCTGGGCCTGGGATTGTCAGACAGCACTATCGACATGATGACAGCATCCCACCGCATATCCACAAGGAAATTATACTTGGCGAACATCAAGAAGTGGGAAAGATACTGCTCGAATACAGGAACTACATATTCAACTACAACAATAACCAATGTACTGGAGTTCCTGGCAGGCCTTCACCACAATGAAGGACTCAGCTACAGCGCCATTAACACAGCCAGAAGTGCCCTGTCAGCCTACTTAACTCAGGCACCAGGACAACAGGCCATAGGGTACCACCCGCTGTTGATCAAACTCAGGAGAGGCATATTCAACTCTAATCCCCCAGACCTAGGTACACCCAAATCTGGGATGTCAGTGTGGTCCTGACGTACCTTAGGGGATGGTCACCAGCCAGGTCCCTCACCCTGGAACAGCCTACCCTGAAGACGGTCATGCTGATGGCACTTGTCTCAGCACAAAGAGTCCAGTTCCTCCATCTACTACGATTGGACAATATGGTTATAACACCAGACTGTGTCTCATTTACCATTCAGGAGCTGGTCAAACAGAGCAGACCAGGAACATCAGGTCCAGTCATGGAATTCCGGGCATACCCACCTGAACCACGGTTATGTGTCATGACCCACTTATTGAATTACATCGACACAACAAGAATTCCCCGAGGGAGAGAAAAAGCCTTATGGGTCAGCCACAAGAAACCTCATGGTCAGGTGACAAGCCAAACTATCTCAAGATGGCTCAAGCAGGTACTGGGAGCTGCTGGAGTAAATACTAACGTGTATAAATCTCACTCCACCGAGGCAGCATCCACATCAGCGGCTAGTGTTTCCTATGGACCACATCCTGGCTACAGCGGGGTGGTCTAGGGAGAATACGTTCCAAACTTTTTATAACGAGCCGCTGGCAGAACCTGTATCGTTTGCAGAAAAAGTATTAGAATCTGCAAATATATAATTTAAGCTCGGGGGAGCATTTTGGTTTTGTTATTGTTTAATAACACCATTATTGTTTTTACAAACAGATTCATGGTTGATTACGATAACATACTTCCTCACTCGAATGACTTCAGCAGCGAGTGAAGTATGAACTGTTACACGGTTTGAAATCACAGAGCTTTAAAATCTTCACGTAATCACTCACGTGACTCCGAAGTAAAATAGTAAGATTAAACGAGAACTTACCAGTTCAAAGTTTGATCTGTATTTTATGAGGAGTTACGATGAGGGATTACGTGCCCTCCGCTCCCACCCTCAACTATAGAGATCAATGGTATTTAAGTTCTCCTTTTCTTTACTATGTGTATTTCAATTATTGTGTTTTTCTGCGATTCCTCCACACTGCTTTGAAGTAACTTGCGCATGCGTGCTGGACGGGTTCTTCACGTAATCCCTCACCGTAACTCCTCATAAAATACAGATCAAACTTCGAACTGGTAAGTTCTCGTTTAATCTTACTATTTTATACCAAGCAAATTAATCTACAAACCTGTACGTCTTTGGAGTGTGGGAGGAAACCGAAAATCTTGGAGAAAACCCACAAAGGTCACGGGGAGAACGTACAAACTCCGTACAGACAGCACCCGTAGTCAGGATCGAACCTGGGTCTGTGGCGCTGTAAGGCTGCAACTATACCACTGCACCACCGTGCCACCCTCAATTTACATTCTAATCTGCCTTTCTGTAAAGGGGTTTCTCTTAAATTCCCCAATATGGTCCCCCGCACTGAATTTCGAAATACCTGGAAGCATCTACAGTTCAGATTAGTTTATTGTCACGTGTACCAAGGTATAGCGAAACCTTTTGTCGCATCTTCTTTATGGCCATGGCGACAACTGACTTTGTAATCAAATCGTTTTCTGGCAGCTCATCTCTCAATCTTCACTTTCCTCACGGCAGGAATTCCAATTGGTTCAATAACTTCCCATAATTCTGGTATTATTCCAGTGCATATTTTTCTTGTGTCACATCTATTATTTATAATAAGTAGAGAAAACTAGCTCTCAAGTGTGGTCAAAGGATCTATACAGACTTAATGTGGCTCCCTGACTTTTAATTCAAACTACCTAGAAGTAAGCCTCAGTGCTTATTCTGTATGTTTAATCATAGCAATGTCCAGTGTTCCTTTTACTGGTATGTATTACTGTGTCCACTCCATTAGATATGTAAATGGTGTGTAGCCCTCCTTTCAGCTTCCAGCCTGACTGTAAATGATGTCACGTAAATGGCGCGCAAATGACGCCCAAGTGGGACAGGCCCTTAATATATGTCCTGCAGGTTTATCAGCGCCTTCTCATGTTGTAGATCGCGGTAGAGTTGCTGCCTCACAGTACTAGAGATATCGTTCTCCCCCCCCCCCCTCCCAGTAATAAAGTCTTCAAACAAAGTGCAGTGGAAAGATATTATTTGAGCAGTTCCAATTTATGTTTTCAAAGTGCAGGAACTGAGCAAAGTCACCTTCTGTACTCAGATAAGGCCATTCTATTTCAAGGACGGGTATGGTGGCGCAGCAGTAGAGTTGCTGCCTTACATCGCCAGAGACGCAGGTTCGATCCTGATTACGGATGCTGTCTGTACGGAGTTTGTTTGTTCTCCCTGCAACCGCATGGGTTTTCTCGGGTCTCTGGTTTCCACCCACACTCCAAAGTCCTGCAGTTTGTAGGTTAATTGGCTTCTGTGAATTGTCCCTAGGGTGTAGGATAGAACTTGTGTATGGATGATCATAGGTCGGCGCGGTCTCCTTGGGCTGAAGGGCCTGTTTACGTGTTGTATCTCTAAACCTAAACCAGTTAGTATCAGCTTAATTTTGAAACTCCTCTTCCTCTCATAAATACAAATTATCCATGCAAACATTAGATGGGAAGGTTCAAGTGGAAATTACACTTCCGTCCGTCTGTGTGAATATGACATTAACCCTTGGCCTTTTTCTGTTTCTCTGCCTAGCACCTCTAGATTCTGTCCTTATGTTTTGAATCTATCACTCAGTACTTTATTGAAGCCCTCTTCAAAATCCAAGGATTTTTTATCCAGATTAAAACTTTAAAAATCTACAGATGTTGGAAATCAAAAAAATAGCAGAAATATCTGAAAATTTGCAGCAGGTTAAATCACATCTGTGGAATGAGAAATAAAGTTAACATTTCAGGTTGAAGACTCTTTATCTAATGAAGAGTTTTCAAGCTGAAATATTAACTCTTTGAATTATTGAAAGATACAGCATGGAAACAAGCCCTGTGGCTCCCTGAGCCCACGTCGACCATCGATCACCTGTTCACACTAGTTCTATGTTATCCCACCTTCTCATCCACTCGCTGCACATCTTGGGCAAGTTATCGAGGACAAATAACCTACAAATTTGCATATCTTTGGGATTTAACCTACACAATCAATTGTTTGTCAGAGTATGTATCCCAAAGCTTTCTCAGGATACTGCCTTCAAATAACCCAACAGGCTTTGGGTGTGCTGGACAAAAATGCTGGAGTAACTCAGTGGGTCAGGCAACATCTTTGGAGAAAAGGTATTGGTGACTTTTCAAATCAGGTGGCCTTTTGACTCGAATCATCACCCATTCCTTTTCCCCACAGATGCTGCCTGACCGGCTAAGGTGGCAACGAGGCATACAATCAGTATTCAAGTAGCTCGATTGTTTGACATTTGGCTCACAAGGTGATGTTTGCTGTGTTTCCTTCCCATTCACCAGGGAACCAGTTCTTACACTTCCTTAAACTTAAGATACACACAAAATTCTAGAGTAACTCAGCTGGACAGGCAGCATCTCTGGATAGAAGGAATGGGTAATGTTTCAGGTCGAGATCATTCTATCTTCGGTTTAAACCAGCATCTGCAGTTCCTTCCTACTTCCTTTAACCTTACCTGATTTACTGGAAGGTAGACAAAAATGCTGGAGAAACTCAGCGGGTGAGGCAGCATCTATGGAGCGAAGGAAATAGGCAACATTTCGGGTCGAAACCCTTCTTCAGACCTCTTCGGTTTCGACCCGAAAACATTGCCTATTTCCTTCGCTCCATAAATGCTGCCTCACCCGCTCCAGCATTTTTGTCTACCTTCGATTTTCCAGCATCTGCTGTTCCTTCTTCAACACTGATTTACTGGAAACTACTTTGTACTTCATTGAAAAGGAGCACAAAACAATCCTGGAGCAAACACAATTTTTGACAGAGCGTTTATCTATTTTTTGCCGAAGGCGTGATCTGTTCGAGCAATTCGTTTAGCTTCAATGTTTCATTTATTTCTTCAATAAAGTTCTCTCAAACGTCTCAATACCCAGCAAGATAACTTGCTTTTGAAGTTATCAAATACAATGCAACTTCTGAAAATAAAGTGAATTCAAAGCATTTGGGGATTTTAATTAACATAACATCCAATGATCTGGATGATGTGAATTTTACTTACTATTTGTTGTTTTCTGCCCAATTTTATAATGATTTTAGCTGAATGAAAATACATTTCTGGCTGTTTTATTGAGTTTGAGTGATATTAAAGAATGCAGTAAATGTGGAAACATTTCTTAACACTGCGAATTCAATATAACCCATTAGCCTTCTCATATCTACGATGGCCAGATTGTTCAAATTGGAATTAATCTATTTACTCAATGTGTTATAAATTCTCTTCAATTCATCTCAGCCCATAACACCTTGAATGGGTCCAATCAATTACCATTTCACTGAAGCACTTCCTTCTTTAGAGTCTCTTCATTAATTTCTTTGATATAATTTTTATCAATGGTCCACAGCTCATGTTATGGTCGAGTTAAAAAAGTCAAGAGTATTTAGATGCCTCTCTTCCAGCTCCCACCCCATCACAATCAGTCTTAAGAAGGGTCCCGACCCAAATCATCATCTATCAATGTTCTCGAGAGATGCTGCCTGACCCACTGAGTTAGTGCTGAAAGTACTTCAGCAATTTGCATCTTTTGTGGTAAACCAGAATTTGCAGTTCCTCGAGTCTCTGTGTTTTAATTATCATATGTTCAATGGCTTAATGAGATACAGTGAATTTTTTTTTTTTTTTTGCATACAGATCAGTAAAATAATTACCTTACATAAGTACAATCCCGATAAGTACCGAATGCACAGAAACAGCCCACTGATCCCATACGCAAGAGTCAACAGGATTTTGGCAGCATTTTACCCAAGAACAGAACAATGAAATTCTTACTTGTTGCAGCTCATCAGGTCCATTAAAGCAATAACACTGAGACAATCTTCATCTTCTTGCGTACGGCTTGCACAGCCTAAAGTTGTAGGTCAACTTGTTCTATTTGATCTAATTGCTTGTGCACCTCGGGTTGATTGCGTTAGTCGAAACAGGGTGGACCAGGGGCGGAAAACCCGGGGGGGGGGGCCAGAGGGGACACGTCCCCCCCAATGTTTTGAAAGGTGGGGGACATCCCCCCCAAGTTTTTGTCATCCGCATTTTAAAATCTCCGCTTTCCGCGAGACAGTGGAGGTGGGACTGCTGATCAAGGGCGCTGATTGGACGAGAGAGACGTCAGTCGGCAGGCAATGGGGGCGGGACATGATGATTCAGCGCGATGATTGGAGGAGGGAGACGTGGCACAGACCTGCACCTCATCCGCAGCCAGGATCGATCCCGGCTCTCCGGCGCTGTCCCGTCCCCTCCCGAGTGGCCCGCCCCCTCCCCCCCACGGGTGGGCAGAGAGGTCGGGAGTCAGACGGGAGCTATACCCCCAGGCTCACAACCAGCGCAGAGAAGCAGCGCTAAACCCACCTCAACTCTGCCTGTACGGCCAGGTTAACCTGCCTGGGCTTGCGGCAAATATGGCCAGCATGGAGAAGCAGTACTGGTATCCTGTCAGTCCAGCCAGGGCTTGTCGGTTAACCCAGCGAGACAGGCAGAGTTGAGATGCATTTAGCGCTGGATTGAGCCTCCAAAGCCTTGCACATGTGAGTGTGCACATGCGCGCGCGGCCTCCAAAAAATTGTGTCCTCCCTGTCCCCCGGTCCCCTCCATATTTTGATAGCGAGTTCCGTGCCTGGGGTGGACCACGTAAAGGTTGCAATCTCCCACCCCACTGAGACAATATATAATACTCAAAAATGCAATAAATTATAACCACAATAATAGGTAACCACAATAGTGCAAAAGCCAAGGTTTGTGGTGCAACTATAGACACCACCCATAGAAGGTCATGGGTTATTTTGATTAATTTTATGTGGTGTTCAAGAACCTGAAGGCTGCAGGGAATTTACATATTCTTGTAATTAATGTGTTATCATTCCCTTAGTTTCATACTGAAGCTGGGCGCTTGAGGTAAAATGAGGTAACAATAGTATCCTGAAAAAACTGTGACTGTTAGAAATCATCAAGAACAAAAAAACAACTGTTGTTAGGCAACTGAACCATCCTACCAACAACTAGAAAGCAGTCCAAAGCTACTGTCTCCCTCATTGGAGATCCTCAAAATATCTTTGCTCGGACTTTACTGGACTTCAATTTGCACTGAACGTTACTCATGTTATTCCATTGGATAACTCGATTGTAATCATGTATTGTCTCTCCGCTGACTGGTTGCAAGCAACAGAAGCTTTTCACTGTGCGTCGGTACATGCGACCATAAACTCAACACAAACTCAAAACGCAAACGGGTCAAACGGAGACCATCAGGAACAAATGCTTCAGAATCAAGAAATGAGAGGCAAAAATCGCACCCACTGAATCCATTCAAGACAGAGACTGATCGATTTTCAGATAATAAGGGAATCGAGGGGTATGGGAATGGTGCAGGAAAGGCAGTGAGATATAAGATCAGCCACAATCTTGTTGAATAGTGGAGCAGCACATGAAGCTACATGGCCTTTATCCCTGTTTTTGTTTATCTTCTCGGAACCACTGGGGCAAGTGCAGAGCAGAAGCTATCTGCAGTCAGAGAGAAAAAAAGATAAACCTAAATCTTCATAGCACTGCAGAGCAAATAGACTGTCATCTGTTAAAATGATATGGACTTGATGTAACGGTATATATTTTGGACGGAGTACATTATAAGTGTCATCCTCTCATTCTGCAAAATTAAATTTTTTGAAAATTGTCATTTTTAAGATCTTCACTTAATGCGTCAAAGCAAACAATATCGTTAAGCTGGAGGCTGGAATTTCAATATCGGCAGTCCAGAGTCAATGGATGCGGCATTTAGATATTCTGTATCTTTGATTGCTTTGATTGTGGATTGAATGGCATTCTCGCTTGTATTGTGAAGTTAAGGGCCTGTCCCACTTTCACGACCTAATTCACAACCTTTTTTACTCGTGGACATTTTTTATCAAGCTAGAAAAAACGCCTTGACCTACTTGATGCCACGAGTACCCACGACTAGCATCATGGCCTCCTACGCCCTACATACGACCTCCTATGACCTCATGCTGCGAGTATGAGAAGGGCAAATTCAGCAGAGGTCGTGAATTAGGTCGTGAAAGTTGGACAAGCCCTTTAAGCACCTGCATTTCATGGGCTCCTTGAAAACAATATAACAGAATACAAATTGTAACCACATCTGTTAGTGAGAAATCCTATTGTTAGAAGATTGTGTGTTTTTTGGATCCTTCTCAAACAATAAAGTCAAGAGTGTTTCATCGTCATGTACACTGGCAACGGAATAATGAAATTCTTACTAGCTGCAGTTTTTATGGGCCCATTTATGCAATAATGCACAAATAAATACATAATGATCACAATACAGTAAATTATTTATGTAATACTCCGTAACCAAATCATGATAGTGCAAAACCAAAGTAGGTAGTAAGCACGATTGGCAGCCCCGCCAACAGTCTGTTTTTTTGTCTTTTTAAAAAATGTTTAGTGTGTGTTAAAAGTTGTTGTAAATGTGCGCCGATTTTGTTTTTTGTGGGGGGAGGGGTTCGGGGGAAACTTTTTTCAGTTTCTTACCTTGCCGGAGATGTGATTGTTTTCTGGGTCGTATATCTCTGGTTGCTCTGCGGCCTAACATCTTGGAGCTGGAGGCCTCCTCGGACAGACTTTGAGCCACACCGCGGGGCATGGACTTAACATCGGAGCTGATCCCTTGCCTAGGATCGCTCCAACCGCGGCCTGTATACTTTACCATCGCAGTCTCAGGAGAGGCCAAGTCGGGAAGCTCCAATGAAGCAGAGGCTTGACCTGCCCCGACCCGGGGTCCGATAGCTGGCGCGAGGGAGCTGATATCCCCCCCGATGCAGGAGCTGATCCCCCAAACATCGCCAGCTATGGAAGTCGAGATCGTCCTGTCAACGGAGGGCTTGAGGCCCTCGACTGCGGGAGAGCAAAGAAGGGAAAAGATTTGAACTTATTTGAGGAATGTAGAGGAGCCACTGTGATGGATGTTTATGTTAAACTGTATTTTAGACTTAGACTTAGATCCTTTATTTGTCATTCAGACCTTTTGGTCTGAGCGAAATGTCGTTGCCTGCAGCCATGCATATAATAATAAACAACAAAACACACAATAAACACAAATTAACATCCACCACAGTGAGTTCACCAGGCACCTCCTCACTGTGATGGAGGCAAAAATCTTAAAGTTACTGTCTCTTCCTTCCTCATTCTCCCTCTGCGCTGAGGCGATACCCCACCGGGCGATGGTAAGTCAGTCCCGCGGCTCACCGAGCTCCGCGAACGGGCCGGTTCAAGATCCGCGGCCCGGGGTGGTCGAAGCTGCCGCCCTCCAGTCCAGCGGACGCAGCTGTTACCGCGGGAGCTCCGGAAAACAGGCACCAGCCTGTGACCTGCGAGCTCCCAATGATGTCGTCCACTGGCCCGCGGCCGAGCCCCGGATTCAGGTCGCTGCCACAAGAACGCCGCCTCAGCTACCGGAGCACAGTCTCAGCCCCGCACCGGGCCGCCTCAGCCACCTGAGCACCACCTCAGCCCCGCGCCGGGCCGCTCTCACCGGAGCGCCGTCCCAGCCCCGAGTCGTGCCGCTGCCACCGGAGCGTCGTCTCAGCCCCGCACCGGGCCGCCCTCACCGGAGCGCAGTCCCAGCTCCGAGTCATGCCACTGCCACTGGAGCGCCCGAACACCGTCACAGCTCGAAGATGGCCAGCCCCCCCCCCCCCCCCCCCCCCCCACATAACACAACCTAATAAACTAAAATTTTAATTAAACAAGACAAAAAAACAACAACAAAAAAGTAAAAACAGACGGACTGCAGGCGAGCCGCAGTCGTGCAACAGCGCCACCACTTCCGGATTTCGTGTGTTCCGTTGCTTTTTATTTGTATGACTGACTTGGCAAATGAAATTCCTCGTATGAATATAAAGTATTATTGTGATTGTGATTTTACTTCGGAGTCACGTGAGGGACTCCATGAAAGAAGCCCGCTACAGCGCATGCGTGTCATATCGCATACACGCATTCAACGAGTCAGACGTGGGAGAGGACGTCTCCCTAGAGAGAAATGCAAAGAAGCAGGTAAGAGACTGCAAAAATTTTTCCACTTACCTTGCAGGTAGGAAATACAAGAAGCTGCAGGAGCTGGAGAAGAGACTGCAGAAATAGTGCAGCCAGAACCAGCAGCAGCAGTTAGCGCGAATCCTCTGGAGGGGATTCCCAAACGGCTATTTTTAGCACAGAACAGCTGTGCCCGACGTCGCTCCCCGCACCGGCAAGATTGACTGCTGCCGGGCGGGAAACAAAGCTACACGGCCCGGGGAGTTTCTAGACCAAGTCGGGTCTATTTTTAGATGCAGTCGCTAGGGGCTCCGCAGCTGATTGAAGCAGCTGCACCACCCGGGAGAGAGAGAGCTGACATCGGGGACAGCAGCCCATGGACCTGCGCTACGGGGTCCGTGGGGCTGCGGGAGGAAGGACGTTCCTCCGAAAAAGGGCAGGCTGAAAACCAGTACAGGTAAGAACAGATTTCCCTTACCTTTTTGGTGCTTTTTTCCAGACGTGCCTGCTGTATTCTGAAGAGACTGGTGTGTTGCTGAACAGCAGGCAGCCAGCTAAGGACGTCAGGGCACAGCCACAGGTCGTTACTGGTGTGAGCTGAACAGCAGGCAGCCAGCTACGGATGTCAGTATAGAGCTGAAGGGCTGCCAACACAGAGTTTGCTGTTGTTTAATGACAAGCAGCAGGCAGCAATAAATGTCGGCACCAGCATCTCCCAGAAGGGAGCGAGTGCCAAACTTCACCCTAAATGGGTAGAGGTGCCCGTGAGTACCAGGACCAGGGGGAATGGTCCAGTGCCCGTAGGCATGGGGACGGGCTGTGGGATATACCGCGTGCGACTAGTGCCCGAGAGCACCAAGGTCGGCAGGAGCGGTCCCATATATTAAGCACCCGCGACGACTAGTGCCCGAGAGCATGTAAGTCGGCTGGAGCGGTTTGCTGGAGTAAATTTCTCCATAGTGGCAGGCTCCGGGATTGGAGGATAGCCACAGTGGGCAAATAATATAAGTCCCACAGCAGTTTCCCATATGGGCTGCATGAAATGTCAGACGCCTCTGAGGAGGGTATCGAAGGTCTGACGGGGTAAAGCCTGAGCAGGTGATGGAGCCACTGTCCCCTATTGAAGGGGGGGAAAACAACCTGCCGAACATGATGAGCAGTACTGCCAGCAGAACTCACAGAAAATGATTTCGAGAAGGATGGCTGTGAGTATTGAAGGACTGTGAGTCCACCCATTAACTTCAAGCTAATATTTTGCTGAAGTGTTGGCAAGGGTTCTATACCCCGGGAATATTGTGGTGCTCTCAATGTAGCCATTATTACAGGTGCATTTGCAGACGTGTTGGGAAGGCTGTAATACTCTGAAAGGTCTCATGGCGGGCATACAGCTTTGGGCCATTCAGCCAGCTCTAGACCCTAGTTCGCTATACTATGTGAGCAAAGGGCTATAGACCCCATTATTTGGGGGGGGGGAGACCTGTCTAAACAGGTAAAGAATTGGCGTGGTGGCTTGACTTTGGGGCTGATTAAAGCATCCAAAGGATTTCTGGGGAAGACATTAACCTTATGTGCATCCTAAGAGAGGTAGTGTGTTTTTGTAATTATACTACAAAGAATTGGGCAGAGGTACCCAGCAGCAGCGTCCTGTTTAGGGTTTGGCCGGGACGACCACTGTGGAGATGCAAACTAACATTAACCTTTAGGCTCTCCACAACCGCATATGAAACCAAGGAAAATAACTTGGTTACCACCAATAACCATGGAGGTAGGTGAATTTGGGGCTCCAGTATTAATAGGGAGCACGGAAGTTGGGGGGATATTGCAACTTCATGTTGATGCTTGGTGTAATATATCCATGGACAGATATATCCTTAGCAGTTTTAAGGGATATCTGATAGAGTTCTACACGAACAAAACCCTCCAGTACATAACCGGATAGATATACATGCTGGTATGAAATAAACTAAACCTGAACAACAGGATTTGTCTCAAACATCTTTATTAGAAATAAGAAAGATGGGGGATGCCGTATTATTATGGATTATCAATACTTCACAATGTTGTGCAATATATTCATTTTAAAAATGGATATGTTTAGCAGTGCTAAGATTTAGTGTGCAGCAGGCTAGTCTATGGGAAGTATTAATTTAAGATCCTTGCTATTCAATATCAAACTGGGGGAAAATTTTTAAACCAGTGTTGGGACTGCTGCAACACCAAAATCATAGAATTATGGTATAGTTGGATGATATCCTTATTGTGGGAATAACTTAGGAATCGGCATGTTAGGCAGTGGTTGCCACTAATCAATTGTTTGTGCAGCTGGGATGCATTGTCCATCCACTTAAGTCAAAATTGACACCATTAACACATTTAATATGTTAATGACTTACTAATATGGAAAGCCACAGAGGTCAACTCGGCTGTGCTATTACAAACAGATGCCAGTGCAATTGGTTATGGTACAACTGATACCATCTCGAGCTATGGGGGAGATGGAATATATAAGAAGCTAACCTACATAACACTAAGGGTTAGAAATGTTAAGTGCATTTCATGGGCTAAAATCTTATTGCTCAGGAATGAAACTGCAGCATGGTAGATGGTAGATAGATAATACCTCGGTGATGGCATATTTAAGTCATATGGGTGGAAAGATATCACCAGCTTGTGATGAATTGGCAAATTAAACTTGGGAATGGTGTGTCCAAAGGAATATTTGGTTATGGGCTACGTATCTACCAGGGATACTAAATCAGTGGCAGACACCAGGCCACGAAAAATTATTGGAAGTACTAAATGGATGTTGGATAGATGGTATTTGCTAAAATCAGTAAAGTAGGTAAGGCCGGATATTAGAATTGCATCCGGGGTTAAATCACCAGTTACCGAGGTATGTATCATTGATACCAGATCCTGAGGCAGAAGCTACAGATGCTGTTTCACTGCACTAGGGGAGGGTTTTTTCATTTATGTATTACCTCCTTGTCTATTTTATAAATTTGGGGTACGAAGGGACATTCAACAGGAATCGGCATCGGGGATGTCTTAGTACCTGATTGGCTTACCCAACTATGGTTTTCCGGGGTACAGGACATGGTGCTGGAACTATGTATAACGGTAGACGTAGTCCTAAGTTGCTGGTGCATCCAGTAACTGAGGATAGCTATCCATGTCATAGAAAATATTGATTTAGTAGGTTGTAGACTCTAAAACACCGCTACGGGACATGGGGCTATCAAAAGAACTGTGGACATGATCACAGCAGCACGAAGAAGGTCTACTCAATAACAGTATTTAGGTCATATTAAAATGGACTAATTACTGCCATGATAACTTTCTGGACCACAGAAATAAGGATGTTCCGGGGGTGCTACAGTTGCTTACCAGCCTGCAATATGGAGGACTGTGTTTCAGCACTGTGAATAGTGCCGAAAGTGCATTGTCAAGTCATTAATGGCAAGAAACAGTAAGACAGTCTGTGGGATCACATCCTCTGGCAGTTAAAAAATTTTAGAGGATATGTTAACACCAAGCCACCAAAAAATAAGATACAACTATATTTGGAATGTAAGTGTGGCTTTGATCTTGCTAAGGAATTGGTCGCCGGCTACAGCATTAAATCTGGATAACTAACTAGAAATGGTAATGCTGATAGCGCTAGTCACAGTGCATAAGCTCCAGTTATTGCTAAAAGTAAGACTGGATGGCTTCACTATTGCGGCACGAAGATTGGGGGTGTGATCCAGGACCGTATTATTAAACAAAATAGGCCAGGATTAGCGGGGCAGGTCATAGAATTGATGGCCTACCCGGAGGACAAATGCCTCTGTATAGTAAAGTACGGTTTTGTTATACAGTAAAGGAAAAAGGCTATCAGAGGCAAGGAATTGGTGTTTAATCAGCTATAAGATACTGTACCATAGAGTGTAACTCAGACCATTTCGCGGTGGCTGAAATATGGGATATGATAGGCGGGAGTGGACAATAACATATTTAATTCTCACCCCACCAGGGCTGCAGCTACATCTGCAGCAAAACGCCTTGATGTATCCATGGACCAAATCCTCAGGATTGCAGGATGGTTGTTGGAGAATACGTTTCAGAAATGTTAACAAACCAGTTAGCAGTATGGGAACGTTTTTTCGGGGAACAATTTTAAGTTCTGTATGATAATTTATCCCTGAAGAATACAGGGTTATGATTTGAATTAATTCGATATTATTTATCATTTCCATTAAATAATTGGTATGAATGCTTTGAATATAATTAACAATTTCTCTCTAACTACCAAGGCAGTTGTGAAGCATGGACTCGTTTCCACGGCATGAGGTCACAGAGCTTTGAAATCTTTCATGGAGTCCCTCACGTGACTCCAAAGTAAAATAGTAAGATTAAACGAGAACTTACCAGTTTGAAGTTTGATCTGTATTTTATGAGGAGGAACGTTGAGGGAATACATGCCCTCCGCTCCCACCCTCATAGGGTCATATCTTAAACTGGTATCTCTTTGATAATCTTGCTATTTTAGGTCAATATAGGGTATCTGTGACCTCACACCGCTGCTTTGAAGGATGATACGCATGCGCTGTAGCGGGCTTCTTTCATGTATTCCCTCAACGTTCCTCCTCATAAAATACAGATCAAACTTCAAACTGGTAAGTTCTCGTTTAATCTTACTATTAAAGTTCAATAATGCTTTATTTGTCACACATGCAACTGAACAGTGACATTCTTTTTGCATTTATGTCTCGTGAGAAAGACACCCAACAAAGCTATGGAAAGGCCTAATGAACCACCGTGGCCTAAAAATCCATCAGGCGAGAATGAAATGCTCGGAGAAGGGGAAAGAGGTGCAGCGCACAGGCCTTGAACCTGGTGAGATGCAGGAGGAGCCCGACCGGGACTCACCCCACAGAGCCCAGTCCCTCCACGCACTAGAGTCTCCCAACCCCTGCAGAGTAGTTATTAAGATCGCTGATCCGTGGGCGGTTGCTGCTGGGACGCAAGTTGGGGCCTGATCAACCCCGGCTGGGTCGCCTGGGTGAGGTTATCTGATGTTGTGAGACCCGAAACACCCGATGACGTCAGGTCACATCACTGAGGATGCATCCCAGCGCATCTAGAAGATGTATGTTTTTCACGTTTTTCACATAACACATACTGGCACTGCAATTTTTGGCACCATTATTCAAAGTCCAAAGTCCGGTCGGCCCGCCCATTGGTTGCACTGGAATAGTTGCCGCAAACTGACCTCCCTCTCCTCTCCTCTCCTCACCCAGCCAATTTTGTGTCCTGGGAGTGCCTCCTGCAGTCGATCTTGAAAGCGCTGGAGACTTTACTCTGGTTCACCCTCCTTACGGCCCACGCCCCCTGTGTCCGACGTCTCCAGCTCCCTCCCAGTCCCACTGTCCAACGAGCCTTCGGGCAGGTTACGGGTCCCATTGATCGACGAGCCTTCAGGTGGCTTCCTGATCCTACCATCCGATGAGCCTTCAGTTCCCAGTCCCACCATCTGATGAGTCTTCAGGGCAGGATACTGATCTCGCCGACTGACAGGCCTCCCAGGTGAGGTCCCACTGACCGGAGAGTCCACAGTAGGTCACAGTCGCTGAGGTAGGGTTGGAGTTACTGTTGTGCTGTGTTCAATACTCTGATGGTAGCAGTGAAGGCATTATATTTGATCCTGGAGGTCATGGTTTTCAGTTTCCTGTGCCTTTTTCCCAATAGTAGTAGCGAGATGAGAATAGTTGTCAACATGATAAAAGTAAATTGCATTTTAAAGGTGGTAATTTATTTCTATCTAAGATTAAATCTCAGGATTAAATTTCACCCTCTTCTTTTCGAACAAAAGTGCCTTGCAGGCTCCATCAGTGGCTGAGCGCTTCTTGGCACCAGACCCATTCATCTAGATAGAGATTGTGACATTTGGAAGAATACAAAGTGCTGGAGTAACTCAATGGGTCAGACGGCATCTCGGGAGAATATGTACAGTGTAGGCAGTGTTAGGGCCCTTCTACAGACTGATGGACGTGGGAGAGAGAAAGCTGGTATAGAGGTGGGAGCACAGGACAAAGCCTGGCGAATGATAGGTGGATACAGGTGAGGGAGATAGACACAAAATGCTGGAGTAACTCAGCAGGACAGGCAACATCTCAGGAGAGAAGGAATGGGTGACATTTCGGGTCAAGACCCTGCTTCAGACTGAGAGCCAGGGGAAAGGGAAACGAGAGATATAGGATATAGATGTGGGATTATTCCAGCACTTTGTGTCTATCTCTGTTCAACACTCTTGGTCATGCTGAGAACCCAGATACCTCATCCGACTGAAGCAGTGTAACAGGATGGTGAAGGAAGTGCCAGCAGGTGGTCCTTGGACAGGTGAGGTCTTGTTCTCCCCAGTCATCGAGCATGAATCTACCCACATTGACATTCAGCATTTGCGAATGTTCTCAACCAAGTACTGCCTGCAACCTATGGTATTTTTGGACTTGATTCTGACTTTAAATCATTAATGGAAATTATAAATGACAGGGCCCAGCACCGACTCATTTGGCACCTAACCCCACCACTAGCAACCAAATGGATATCCACCTATTTTTCACAATGATATCCAGACAAAAATACTCACTTTCATCCAAAGGCTTTACAATTTGAAGATATACACAAAAAGCTGGAGTAACTCAACGGGACAGGCAGCATCCCGGGAGAGAACGTCATTGGCGATGTTTCGGGTCGAGACCCTTCTTCAGACTGAAAGTCACGGAAAAGGCAAATGAGAGATATAGACGATGATATCGAGAGATATAAAACAAATGAATGAAAGATATGTAAAAAAAGTAACAATGATAAAGGAAACAGGCCATTGTTAGCTGTTTGTTGGGTGAAAATGAGAAGCTGGAGCGACTTGAGTGGAGAAGGGATAGAGGGAGAGGGAATGCCGGGGTTATTTGAAGTTAGAGAAATTAATATTCATAGCACTAGGCTGTAAGCTGCTCAAGCGAAATATAAGATGATGTTCCTCCAATTTGCAATGGAGGAGACCTAGTCCAGAATGATTTGTGTGGGAATGGGAAAGAATTAAAGTGTTTAGTCATGGAATGACCAGGTAGGTCCAGGCGGACTGAACGAAGGTGTTCAGCGAAACGATCGCCTAGTCTATGTGTGGTCTCGCCGATGTATAAGAGTCCACATCTTGAACGACGGATACAGTAGATGAGGTTGGAGGAGGTGCAAGTGAACCTCTGCCTAACGTGAAAGGACTGTCGGGGTCCCTGGACAGAGTCGAGCACATGCTAGCTGAGCACACGTTAGCGGCCCAGCTTGTTCACAACTTCACAGCAATGTCAGTCTTTATTTCTCCCAAAGTATTGCAAGTGGCAACAATACTACATGTAAGAATAAAGGAAGGTGTTCATAATACTGGGCATAACACGGTCAATGTATCAAGAATTTTGAAAGGTCTGTATTTTTCATTAAAATTTAAGTTTATTTGTTAAATGGAAACAAGAAGCTAGAGCTGCAGACAAACATTACTGTTGCTTCTTTTCAAGACAGCTATTATTTTTGTCAAATATTCCTATCCAATTTGAAGCAGTACATCGAACATAGAACAGTATAGCACAGGAACGGGCCCTTCAGCCCACAATGTCTGTGCCGAACATGATGCCAAGTCAAACCCTTCCTGCCTGCACGTGATCCATATACCTTCATTCCCTGCCTATCCATGTGCATATACAAAAGTCTCTTAAATGCCACTATGGTGTCTGCTTCCACCATCACTGCATTTCAAGAACTCACCACCCACTGTGTGAAGAACTTGCCAGGCACGTCTCCGTTAAACTTTGCCCCTCTTACTTTAAAGCTACGCCTTCTAGTGTGTGATATTTCCATCTTTAGTTTTAGTTTTATGTTTAGAGATACATTGCGGAAACGGGCCCTTTGGCCCACCGAGTCCATACTGGCCAGCGATCCCAACACACGAACACAATCCTGCACACACTAGGGACAAATTACAATTATACCAAGTCAGTTAACCTACAAGCCTGTACGTCTTTGGAGTGTGTGAGGAAACTGGCGATCCCAGAGAAAACCCACGAATGTCACGGGGAGACACCATACAGACAGCACCCAGAGTCGGGATCAAACCCAGGTCCCTGGCGCAGTAAGGGACTCTACTGCTGTCTACTCTACTGCTCTACGCCACCATGTCGCCCAGAACTTTATCTTGGGGGAAAAAAGTTCTGACTGTCTACCCTATCTATGCCAGAGTTTACCACTTTCCTGATGTACACTCTCCCTGTGGGATAGTATCCAATGTACCTCATTGAAACTTACAGAACAATGAAAGGCATAGAGTGGATGTGGAGAGGATGTTTCCACTGGTGGGAGTGTCTAGGACCAGAGGTCATAGCCTCAGTATTAAAGGGTGCTCTTTTAGAAAGGAGGTGAGGAGGAACTTCTTTAGTCAGAGGCTAGTTAATCTGTGGAACTGCCGAGTCAGTGGATATTGTTAAGGCGGAGATTGGCAAATTCTTGATTAGAACGGGTGTCAAGGGTTATGAGAAGAAGACAGAAAAATGGGATTAAAGGGCAGAGTCCAGCCATGATTGAATGGCGGAATAGGCTCGATGGGCTGAATGGCCTAATTCTACTCCTTTTACTTGTGAACTTGTACAGGGTTATAGGTAAATACATGAGGCTTCAACACCCAAGAGCATGTGCAGAATTAAAAAGATAAAACTTGAATATCGGTCAGCTTGTCACTGCTTAAGTAGCTCGATGAGGCTAATGGATTGGCCATTAGTTCTGAACTATTACGTACAAGTAACCCTTGGCAAGTCTTTTATGGGATAATGTCATACCACATAAAACACAGATACTGCACTGTGCAGTTCTTGGTGCTGAAATTGAAAGAGATCAAAATTATTGCAAGATAAAAATTAAACATGTGTAACGAGTAATTGTCCTTTCAGAGCTAAAATGAGCATTATAATATATAAATCAGTCCAAATAAATCAGTTCCAATATTAAAGACACAAGGGTAAATTCCCATTTCGAATCACCTGGGGTGTCTTTCCAAAAGCATCTCCACATTTTATATGAGCAAAGGTTCATATTACAGTGTTTAACCATCAGGCCAGACCAGCCAATACACCATTATGTATCTGAACATCAATATAACATTATGTATCTGAACATCAATACAACATTATGGGTCTGAACTCATACATCATTATGGGTCCGAAGAAGGGTCTTGACCCAAAACATCACCTATTCTCCAGAAATGACTCGCTGAGTTACTCCAGCATTTTAAGTCTATCTTTGGTGCAAACCAGCATCTGCAGTTCCTTCCAACACATCATGATGTTCTCTGAGTGTCTTCATTCATGAAATTATTTCACAATCAATGGCAGCGATAATGAACTCGAATGAGAATTCTTGCTGGTATTTCCCTTGTGCAAGTTGTAGTGGACTGATCACTTTTGAGGGTTATTTAGGTCCACAGACCAATGTAGGAGGAGACCACACAGTTCAGTGGATGTATTCCAGCAATCAGAGCAATCTCCTACCTTACTTGTTTCCCCTACACACCCCGGAGCGGGGCCTTACATCGCCCAGCGCGGCTTTAACGGCCGCGGGACTTACCATCGCTCGCCCGCCGGGGGCTCCAACATCAAGACCTGGAGCTGGGCCTTAGACCGCCCGGCCTGGCTTTAATGGCTGCGGGACTTACCATTGCCCGCCGGGGGCCTCCAACATCAATACCCGGAGTGGGGCCTTACATCGCCCGGCGCGGCTTTAACGGCCGCGGGACTTACCATCGCCCGCCGAGGGCTTTAACATCGGGAGAAGAATAAAGTACAGGGCAGTGACAAGGGTTTGCCTTCCATCACAGTGAGGAGGTGTTTGGAGATTCACTGTGATGGATGTCTGTGTAAATTGTGTTAATTGTGTGTCTTGGTTTTTTTTCTTGTTGTATGACAGCAGAAACGTAATTTTGTTTGAACTTAGGTTCAAATGACAATAAACTTTATTCTATTCTATTCTATTCTATTCTATCCTATTCTCTTCTGTTCTATTTACAGTTGCTAATTAACCCACCATCCAAGCTCATGTTTGGGATGTGGGAAATATGCTTATCTTCACTGGTCAGGACATTCAGTTTAAGAGTCAGAAAGTCATGATGCTGCTTTATAAGACTGGTTAGGCCGCATTTGGAGCAATGTACGCAGCTCTGGTCACCCCAATACAGGAAGGATGTCGAGGCTTTAGAGAGGGTGTAGATGAAGTTTGCAAGTATGAGGCATGGATTTGAGGGTTTCAGCTACAGGAGCTATTGGCTAAAGTATGAGGTTGGACAGACTTGGCTTGTTTTCCCAGAATGTTGGAGGTTGAGGGGAGCACTGGTAGAAGTATAAAAAATGACGAGAGGTATGATAGGGTCGACAGTCAGAACCTTTTTCCCAGGATGGAAATATTAAATCCTAGACAGCATAGCTTTAAGGTGAAAGGAGCAAGGTATAAAGGTGATGTATGTGGCAAGTATTTTACACAGAGGCTGTTGAGTGCCTGGGATGCACTGCCTGGGGTGGTGGTGGTGAGGACAGATACAATAGCGGCATTTAGGATATTTTTGGATAGGCACACGGACATGCAAGAAATGGAGGGATACGGATTATATGCAGGCAGATAAGAGTTGGACTTGGTATCATTTTGTTTTTTTGTTTATTTAGTTATGTAAAAGTGTGTTTTTTTGTGTTTGTTTGGTGTTTTTATGTGGGGGAAGAGGGCACGGTGCGGGGGATACCGTCCTTCAGCCACTTCCTGGTGAGGACGCGACTATTATTCGAGTCGCGTCCTCACCCCCCCCCCCCTCCCCCCACAGCGGCCTACCTACCTGGATTGGCGCGGCCTTCCTGCCGGGATCGACTGGAGCTCCAGCAGCGGCGGGACAGCGCTGAAACATCGCGGGGCTGGCGATGCCTTACCGGGAGTCGCCGTCTGGAGCCCGGAGTGCTGGACCTGCTGCACCGACATCATGGAGGTGCGGTTTGCGGAGCTCCCAACGCGGGCGGTGCTGTTGGACAGCGCAGGGTCCTGCGACTCTGCCCAGCTCAGCCTGCGGACTCAGGAGCTGCAGACTCTGGCAGCGGGAGGCGGCTGATCAGGAGGTCCGGGCCGCTGAGGAGGAGGATGCTCACCGTCGGGGTTCGGCGTCGGCGTTCCACCAGCCCGGCGTGAGGCCCTGAACATCGGGCCACCCGGGGTGGCGACTGCGGGTGCTCGGGAGGTCCCGACCACGGATGAACACGGAGGGGAGGCTGGCTGGACTATGGTGCCATCCTCACCTTGGTGCCATTTATGTTATGTTGTGTCGTGGACTTTCTGTGTTTGTGCTTTTTTTTAATTCAATTTCAATTTTATTTTTAATATGTTTTATTATTTATTTATTATTTATTTATTTTTTTGTGATTTTTTTTATGATACTGCCTGTAAGGGAAATTCATTTTGTTGTCTCAAATTGAGACAATGACAATAAATTTGAATACAATACAATACAATACAATACAATACAATCATATTTGGCACAGTCATTGTGGGCCAAATGGCCTGCTCCTGTGCTGCACAGTTCTATGTTCTATGAAGCCAGAGCATACAGAAAAAAAACTCGACTCCATGGAGGAGAGGGCAGACTCCACATAGATAGCACCAGAATCACACCAAAATCTGTGTTATTGTTGCTATGAGGCAACAGTTCTATAACCACTGCACTGTATCACCTCAGCATTCATTATAATCTACTGATATATACGTCATCCTGGCACGAATGGGAATCAATCCTATGTCAAATGTTAATTTGAAGTTTGACATTGTTAGACATTTAGACATTGGACTTACCAAATACTGAAAGGCTTGGGTAGAGTGGATGTGGAGAGGATGTTTCTACCAGTGGGAGAGTCTAGGACTAGAAGTCATGGCCTCAGAATTAATGGACTACTTTAGGAAGGAGATAAGGAAAATGTTATTTATTCAGAGGGTGGTGAATCTGTGGAATTCTTGGCTATAGAAGGCTGTATAGGCCAAGTCAATGGATATTTTTAAGGCGGAGATAGATAGTTCCTTGACTATTATGGGTGTCAGGGATTATGGGGAGAAGTCAGGAGGATGGAGTTAGGAGGGAGAGATAGAATAGCCATGATTGAAGTTGGGGTAGACTTGATGGGCCGAATGGCTGAATTCTGCTCCTATCACTTATGACCTTATGACATTTGGTGACTAAAGTGATTAAGGAATATGATCAGATTGGCAGCAACTTAAATTTCTCACTGTTGACTATATCACCAACATTATCCATATAAGGTTGTTCTATCAGTGCACACACGTATAATGCAGCCTGAGCATGGTTTTCATATCCTCAATTTATTCTGTTCATCACAACTTGTTGCCAAAACACATTCATTATCATCGGGCATCACGGTGGAGCAGCGGGAGCATTGCTGCCTTACAGCACTTGCAGCTCAAGAGACCCGGGTTCGATCCCGACTACGTTTGCTGCCTGCATGGAGTTTGTACTTCTCCCCGTGACTGCATGGGTTTTCTCTGAGACCTTCGGTTTCCTCCCATGCTCCAAAAGGCTTATAGGTTTGTAGGTTAATTGGCTTGGTAACTAAAAATTGTCCCCAGTGTGTAGGATAGTGTTAATGTGCAGGTTTCGCTGGCCGGCACGGACTCGGTGGGCCGAAAGGCCTGTTTCCGTGCTGTATCACTAAACTAAAAAATAGTGTTCTTTAACTCGTTATCCCAGAAATCAGATAATTCTCCTTGTTTACTTGGAAGATAGAATAAGCTCCGAATAGAACAAGCACCTTACTGTTTTCTGTTGACGCAGCCCAGACGATCACACAAACCAACCTCCCTTCCATTGAATCAATTTATACCTCACTCAGTCTCGACAAGGCCAGCAGCATAATCAAGGATGAGTCGTACCCTGGCCACTCCCTCTTCTCCCCTCTCCCATTGGGCAAAAGGTATAGAAGTGTGAAAATGCACACTTCCAGATTCAGGACAGTTTCTTCCCAGCTGTTATCTGGCAACTGAATCATTCTACCAGAACTAGAGAGCAGTCCTGAACTACTATCCACCTCGTTGGAGACCCTCGGACCATCCTTGAAACGTGGAAGCATGGAAAATAGGTGCAGCAGTAGGCCATTCGGCCCTTCAAGGCAGCACCGCCACTCAATATGATCATGGCTGATCATCCAAAATCAATACCTCGTTCTGGCTTTTCCCCCATATCCCTTGATTCCCTTAGCCCTTAGAGCTAAATCTAACTCTCTCCCAGTTAGTCTAACATCGGTAGTGGGGAAACTGCTAGAGTCAGTTATTAAAGATGGGATAGCAGCACATTTGGAAAGTGGTGAAATCATTGGACAAAGTCAGCATGGATTTACGAAAGGTAAATCATGTCTGACGAATCTTATAGAATTTTTCGAGGATGTAACTAGTAGCGTGGATAGGGGAGAACCAGTGGATGTGGTGTATCTGGACTTCCAGAAGGCTTTCGACAAGGTCCCACATAAGAGATTAGTATACAAACTTAAAGCACAAGGCATTGGGGGTTCAGTATTGATGTGGTTAGAGAACTGGCTGGCAAACAGGAAGCAAAGAGTAGGAGTAAACGGGTCCTTTTCACAATGGCAGGCAGTGACTAGTGGGGTACCGCAAGGCTCAGTGCTGGGACCCCAGCTATTTACAATATATATTAATGATCTGGATGAGGGAATTGAAGGCAATATCTCCAAGTTTGCGGATGACACTAAGCTGGGGGGCAGTGTTAGCTGTGAGGAGGATGCTAGGAGACTGCAAGGTGACTTGGATAGGCTGGGTGAGTGGCAAATGTTTGGCAGATGCAGTATAATGTGGATAAATGTGAGGTTATCCATTTTGGTGGCAAAAAACGGGAAAGCAGACTATTATCTAAATGGTGGCCGATTGGGAAAGGGGGAGATGCAGCGAGACCTGGGTGTCATGGTACACCAGTCATTGAAGGTAGGCATGCAGGTACAGCAGGCAGTAAAGAAAGCGAATGGTATGTTAGCTTTCATTGCAAAAGGATTTGAGTATAGGAGCAGGGAGGTTCTACTGCAGTTGTACAGGGTCTTGGTGAGACCACACCTGGAGTATTGCGTACAGTTTTGGTCTCCAAATCTGAGGAAGGACATTATTGCCATAGAGGGAGTGCAGAGAAGGTTCACCAGACTGATTCCTGGGATGTCAGGACTGTCTTATGAAGAAAGACTGCATAGACTTGGTTTATACTCTCTAGAATTTAGAAGATTGAGAGGGGATCTTATAAAAACTTACAAAATTCTTAAGGGGTTGGACAGGCTAGATGCAGGAAGATTGTTTCCGATGTTGGGGAAGTCCTTGTGGCCAAGGGGATCAGAGGGTATGGAGAGAAGGCAGGTACGGGATACTGAGTTGGATAATCAGCCATGATCATATCGAATGGCGGTGCAGGCTCGAAGGGCCGAATGGCCTACTCCTGCACCTAATTTCTATGTTTCTATGTTTCTACCTCTGACACCCGTATTAATCAAGAATCTATCAATTTCCTCCTGAAAAATGTCCATTGATTTGACCTCCACAGCTGTCTGTGGCAATGAATTCCACAGTTCACCACCCTCTGACTTAAGAAATTCCTGCTCATCTTCTTCCGAGAGGAATGTCTTTAATTCTGAGGCTGTGGCCACTGGTCCTAGACTCTCCCACTAGTGGAAACATCCTCTCCAAATCCACTCCATCCAGGTTTTTACCAGACTGGGACAGACGGCAACAGCTTCACACCGTGTCCCAAAGCTTGTGTCCTGTTCTGCAACACCCAAGGCAGCAGAGATTTTATAGGAGAGGGCAATCACCGTAACAAAGTAGCTCACGATGGTTTGGGTAACATTCAGGAATGTCTATGCATGTCACATCATGAATATTACTGAAGAACGGTCTTGACCCGAACTATAATCTATACCATTTCTCCAGAGATGCTGCCTGACCCACTGAGTTACTCCAGCACTCTGTGACATATCACCTATCCATGTTCTCCACAGATGCTGCCTGACTCGCTGAGTTACTCCAGCATTCTGTGAAACGTCGCCTATTCATATTCTCTGCAGATGCTGCCTGACCTACTGAGTTACTCCAGCACTTTGTGACTATTTTCCCTTCACCTATCTGCCCAAGCCCACTCTCCCCCCTCCTTTCCTATGTTCCTTTCCACCCATAAACCTCTCTGACTTTACATTTCACTCCACTTTCAAATCTGCTCTACTTATCTACATGCATTTTTCCTCTTCACTTTTTAGACATAGAATGATGCAGTGTGGAAACAGGCCCTTCAGCCCAACTTGCCCCCACCGACCGACATGTCCCATCTAAACTAGTCCCACTCACACGCGTTTGGCCCCTATCCATCTAAATCTGTCCTATCTATGTACGTGTCCAAATGTCTCTTAAACATTAGGATAGTCCCAATCTTAACTACCTCCTCTGGCAGCTCGTTCCATACACCCACCATCCTTTGTGTGAAAAAGCTACCAGATTCCTGTTAATTTCTGAAATATTGGTCATAAATTTGGTGCAAAAATGCTCCAAAATAAGGCTCAGAATGCATCAGAGAGCATCTAAAGCCCCTGAGCTTCCAGGGCCCTTAAGCGGACCCTGGACCCCGGCATCGAGGGACTTTACACTTCACGCTCATGATGTGTGCAATGCGCACATTATTTCACATTAATTTTTTTATAATCCTGTCATGCCACCCCTCTTTTTGAAAAGCTTCGTACGGGCCTGATAATACCCGGGCTGTTCCATCCAGGGAAGCAGCCAGTGGAACCTGGATTATTGCAGAAGTACTTATTTTCTTTTGTTTGTATGGAAGCTTATTATTCATTTTATGTAAAGCACTTTGGTGTCAATGTGAGTTGACTTAAACAGTGCTATATAAGTAAAACTTACTTACTTACTTCCTTTCTTCTGCTTGTCCCTGGGAAGGTCCCCCCCCACTGTTTTTGTACTCTGATTTGTTTCTTCCATATGTACTTCCCCCTCCAATGGGGAAGACATTGGGCTGCCCCATGTGCGAGGCTGCTGGCACGGCCTGCTGTAGGCCCGTACTGATATTGCTCCCTCATTGTTGGAGCAACGTCTCCATAAGTTGCTCCATGTGGGAGAGTCGTCCTCAGACGTTCTCCGTTGGGGGAGGGTATCCCTCTTCCCCGGACTCATCTCAGTCAACGGGTTTGTTTAGACTTGTGGGTGGTATTACGTCCCGCCGGGACCACCAACGGAGCTCCTCCTCCTGCACGAAGTCTACTGCCGGTTTTGCTACCGGCGCTAATGTCGGGAACAAGACCGTCGCCCGCTACTGGAAATGCTGCGGCCTTCGGCAGCCGACTTCCCCGCGGACCGTCTCCTCGACATCTGGGCTCTGAAACTACAAAAAGCTTCAAGCCCGAAAGAACGCAGGTAAGTAATTCAACTTTCCTTACCTGCCCATCCCGAACGGCTGGGAGGACACAGTGCCTCTGCCAGTCCGTCGTGCGTGTTGCGTTCAGACGTAATGACGCGCACGCAGATGGACGGCCCTTCTTCACGTAGTCACTCACGTGACTCTGAAGTAAAATTGGCATCGCTAAAAATTTGAAATTGTCCCTGCTGTGTAGGATCGTGCAAGTGTACGGGGTGATCGTTGGTCGGCGAGGACGCAGTGCGCCGAAGGGCCTGTTTCTGCACTGTGTCTCTAAACTAAAATTAAACATAGATGGGGTAGACAGTCAGAAGCTTTTTCCCTGGGTGTAAATGTCAAAGACATTTGTCTGCCTATAATCCGTACGCCTTCATTCTCTGCATATCCACAGAGAAAGGGGAAAAGTTTAAAGGAGATGTACGCAGCATGTTTTTTTACACCCAGAAGTGTGGAAGCCTGGAATGTACTGACAGGGGTGGTGGTGGTGGTGTAAGGCAGGTATGTTAGTAGCATTTATGAGGCCATGAGACCGGCACATGGATATGCAGGGAATGGAGCGGCATGGATTATGTGTAGGCAGATGAGATTAGTTTAGCTTGGTATCATGTTCAGCCCAGACATGTGGGTCGAAGGGTCGATTCTGGTGTTACAGTCACTGAAGTTTAGAAGGATGAGGAGGATCTCATTGCAACTTACTGGATAATGAAATGCGTAGATAGAGTGGATGTGTGTGGGACACAGCTGTGGAAGAGTCTAGGACCAGAGGGCACAGCCTTTAGAAAGGGCGTACCTTTAGAATGGAGATGGGGAGGAATTTCTTTAGCCAGAGGATTGTGAATCTGTGGAATTCATTACCACAGGCAGCAGAGAAAGACAAGTCACTCAGAATGTTTAAAGTGGAGATTGATTTGATTGATTTGATTCAATTTATTGTCATTGTCTTCAATTAAGAGACAACAAAATGCTATTTCCCTTAGTCATACAAATAATTTTAAAAAACACACAAAAACACAGAACACAGTGGTCCACAACACAAACATCCCCACAGCGGCATCAAAGTTCCCCACTGTGAAGGAAGGAACCAAAGTCCAGTCAACCTCCTCACTGATGTTCCCCACTGTTCACCCGTGGTCGGGGCCTCCCGAGCCCTCCGCAGTCGCCGCTACGGGCAGCCCGATGCTCAGGCCCTCTCGCCAGGAACGATGGAACCTCAACGTCGAAAGGTAGAACCATCCTCAGCTGCCTGGACCTCTGAATCGGGCACCTTCCACCGGAGTCCACGGCTCCCAAAGTCCACAGGTCGAGCTGGGCGGAGGTTCACGCTGGCAACCCCCGGCAAAGGGCCCCAGGACTCCACGATGTTGATCAGCGCTGCCCGCGTTGGGAGCTCCGCAAACCCCAGCTCCACATTGTTGAAGCAGCAGGCCCAGCACCCTGGAGCTTCAAACGGCGATCCCCCGGTAAGGCATCGCCCGTTCCGCGGTGAATCCAGTGCTGCGCTGCCGCCACTGAAGCTTTGGCCGGTCCCCGGCAGGAAAGGCCACGCCAATCCAGTTAGTAGGCCGCGAGGTGGGGGGCGAGGACGCGACTCGAATAATAGTCGCATCCTCGCCAGGAAGTGACTGTAGGGCAGTTTCCACCTTACCATACTCCCTTCCCCCCACATAAAATACTAAAAAACAACCAAGAACATACTTTAAACATAACAAAAAATAAAAAAGATAACCAGACTGTAGGCGGAGGCAGCCATCAATAGCGTTCTTGATTAGGTAGAGCATCGAAGGATAAGGGGCTCAATGAGCTGAAGGGCCTGTTTTCACTCTGTATCCCTAAACTAAACTAAACTAAACTAAACGAAAGTTAAGAAAACTGAAGGCCATTTGTAATCTAATTCCTCCATGATTATCAAACAGCTTTTTCTTCAATGGGCCTAATATTGTACTTTCTCTGTCCTCCCTTCCAGATTAAAAAGTACAAATTTATCTTTCCCTGAGTAAGGAATGTTTTAACATAATTTCCCTCGAATTGAAATTTATATCTCTGGTGATACTTTTCTGGCTGAAGTTAAATTAATATTTCAGCTTTATCTAGCATATACTAATTAATAGTTTTAATGCAACCTTTGTTCTGCTCCATTACGCTTTTAATTTTTATTCTTTACGGCCTTTTCTTTTCTTGAAGTCTATCCTCCAGCACGTGAATGATGAGGGTTTTGTGCTGCAAAGCTTTATTTCCTAGCGGCACCTCTGTTTAAGTCCAGTTCATTGAAAGGTTGGAGAGCTTCTCCATTGATTAAGTGATTCCCAGGGCTCTGGGTTAATAGCAGGTTTCCTCAGTTGCAAACAGGGATGTTTTTCCATCATGTCTAGTGGGCACGAGGGGTGTTATTTCAGAGACAGTGCATAAACCAAAAACTATTAGTGACTAGTTCAAGGTCTCAGAAAGGACACAGTAAAAAAATAAATGGCAAGTACTTTTTATTGCAGGTTTATGTGAGGCACGGTGGCGCAGCAGTAGAGTTGCTGCCTTACAGTGCTGGGGACCCAGGTTCAATCCTGTCTACGGGTGCTGTCTGTATGGAGTTTGTACATTGTCCCCGTGACCTGCATAGGTTTTCACTGGGTGCTCCGGTTTCCTCCCACACTCCAAAGACATATAGGGTCTGTTGGTTATTTGGCTTCAGTAAAATTGTAAATGTTTGCTATTGTGTGTAGAATATCGTTGGTCTGCTGAGATCGCTGGCCAGCACGGACACAAGTGGGCTAAAGGGACTGTTTCCACACAGTATCTCTAAACTAAACTAAATTAAATACTTTGAGGACACTTCTGTATTATAAATATCATGTATTACTCAATTTATTTAAAATTTGTTTACTTGTTAAACATAAAAAGCTACTAATATAAGTGAATGGGATTGTTAGTGTTTCTGTAATGTTTCATTTAAATTTTTTAAATTTTCTTTAGCAACTTTTTATTCATTATTTTTACTGTTATTTCCGAAACTCAGAATCAGCATTTCAGGGACAAATGAAGATAGACACAAAGTGCTGGAGTAACCCTTAACATTACCCGTTCCTTCTAAAAAAGAGAAGCTGCCTGTCCCACTGAGTTACTCCAGCACTTTGTGTCTATCTTCGGTTTAAACCAGCATCTGCAGTTCAATTCCTACAGAGAAAACTGACGGACAGAAACTGAACTAAAACTGAAAACCGAAGGAAAGAAGTAAAAGAACCTTTCATGCCTTGGACTCTAAATACTTCACGTACAATTCATCGATATCTCAAAGCAATTGCTGGTTTGACAGTTAATTTGTGCTCAGCGAAGTACTGCAAATGGAAATGTGACAATCACCTGATATTGAGTTCAATCACAATGATTTTAGAGTAAATTCTGGCACAGCCTCCAGTGGCCTTCCTCCAGTGAGTGCATGGAATCCCTATTCCCATCAGGGAGAATGCAAAGGTACTTCAACTTAATGCTTAATCTAAGTGCCTGAACCCATACTAGGCAGAACTCACTCCAGACTGTTTCAACAATGGCATCAAAGATGTACAGGTTTGTAGGTTAGTTTGGCTTCAGTAAAAATTGTAAATTGTCTCTATGTGTAGGGTGGTGCCAGTGTACGGGGTATCACTGTACGCAGTTAAGGCAGAGATACTGTAGATAGATTCTTGATTAGTACAGGTGTCAGAGGTTATGGGGAGAAGGCAGGAGAATGGGGTTAGGAGGGAGAGATAGGTCAGCCATGATTGAATGGCGGAGTAGACTTGATGGGCCGAATGGCCTAATTCTGCTCCTATCACATGATCTTATGATCACTTGTAGGTGTGTACCCGGTAGGCCAAAGGGCATGTTTCCGCACTGTATCCATAAACTAAATTAAACTAAATCATGTTCGGCACAGACATTGTGGGCCGAAAGGCCTGTACCTGTGCTGTACTGTTCTATCTTCTATGGTATAGCATTTGCTTTGCTACATATCTCTTGCTGAAAATGTCAGCATCCCTGTCTCAGTCGCAGTTTGAATTTTACCAAAGTAGTAGATGTAGAATTTTAGTTTCTCTATATTTTATTTCAGCAATAAATTGGCACATGTCTCCATGGCGATCCAGGGGTGACTAAAGGTGAAGCATGGAGGTAAGCAAGGCATTATCCATTACTCCCCCCCCCCCCCCCCCCCCCCCCCCTCCCCCCTTCTCTCCCCCTCTCTCCCCTTCTCTCTTCCTCTCCCCCCGTCTCTCCCCTTCTCTCCTCCTCTCTCCCCTTCTCTCTCCCCCTCCCCCACGCTCTCAGAAGTACTTACCGTACACTGTGCAGTCGTCTTTTACCTTCCTCTTCATCGCGGATGTGAATCTCAGACAGCAATCCCCCGCTTTCCCTGGCCACTCGCCTTTGCGATGTGTTTGTGTGTGTATTCGGTAGATCCAGCTCGCGGTTTCATCGCTGACGGTCGATCCAGCTTGAGGTTTTCCAGGCGAGTGCCCTCGAGCTTGAAGGTCGAAGATATTCTTCTAAACTCGCAGATTAGGTCGCCGCAGTGGGACAGCCCCTTTAGAAAGGAGATGAGGAGGAATTTCTTTAGTCAGACGGTGGTGAATCATTGCCACAGAAACCTGTGGAGGCCAAGTCATTGGCTATTTTTAAGGCAGTGTTTGACAGATTCTTGATTAGGGGTTATGAGGTGAAGGCAGGAGAATGGGTTGAGAGGGAAAGGAGGATCAGCCATGATTGAATGGCGGAGTGGAGTTGGTGGGCAAAAGGCCTAATTCTGCCCCTAACTTATGAATGTGCTATATTTACAATAGTCTTTAGTCAGCGAAGCACATATTGATATAGTTTCATGATATGGGAGTGCCACGGAACACAGATCACCGTCATGATGCAATCAACCCAGAAGGGAAGGACAAAGGAGTGGATGGTGCTACGGGTAGAATCACAGTGTCTGAGGGAAAACCAAAAGCTCCACAGTGTTGTAAATCATGGATCCTATGAGGGGCAAGGTTTTACACAGAGGGTGATGGTGATGAGTTTAGTTTATGGAGGTTTACGGAGATACAGTGAAAAGCTTTTGTTGTGTGCTGACCAGTCAGCGGAAAGCCCATACATCATTACAATCGAGCCACCCACACTGTACAGACACATGATAAAGGGAATAACGTTTTAGATACAATATCGTGTTTAAGAGGTTTTTGGGTAGGCACATCGATATGCAGGGAATGGAGGGATATGGATCACATACAGGCAGAGCAGATGGGTTTAATTTGGCACAGTGTTGAACACAGATATCATGAGCTGAAGGGCCTGTTCCAGCGCCATGTTGTTCTATAATCTATGTTCAAGTGAGTCCCTCAATGTGACTGTTCCAATCTCATCAGAGAGCCACACCACCCTGGCCCACTCTTATTTTGCTTCTACCATTGGGAAGAAGGTGCAGGAGCCTAAAAACGGTGACCATCAGATTCAAGAACATCTTCTTCCCCAAGCTTTAGCTTTGCAGCATGGCAAAATACATTTTAGCCCACTGAGTCCGCGCCAACCAGTGATCACCCCATACACAAGTATTATCTTACACACTAGGGACAATTTACAATTTACAGAAGCCAATTAACCTACAAACCTGCACGCCTTTGGAATCATAAAATCATAAGAGATAAGAGCAGATTTAGGCCATTCTGCCTTTCAAGTCTACTCCGCCATTTAATCATGGCTAATCTATCTCTGCCTCCTAACCCCATTCTCCTGCCTTCCCCTCAGAACCCCTGACACCCATCAGAATGTGGGAGGAAACCGGGGCACCTGAAGTAAACCCACGTGGTCAGTGGGAGAATGTACAAACTCCGTACAGACAGCACCCCCCATCATCAGGATTGAACCCAGTTCTCTTTTGCTGTAAGGCAGCAACTTTACCGCTGCGCCACTGTGCTGCCCTTGGACACTACACGACACTAACTCCTACTCCAGCAACTACGATTTCCTATGGACTGTGTGTCTGTTTGTACGATGGACTTAGGTTTTGCATTATTATGGTTACCTCATATTACTGTTATTAATTCATTATATTATTGATTATTATATGTTTATTATGTGTTATTGGATGAATGGGCCCGTTAAGCTGCAGCAAATAAGAATTTCATTGTTCAGTTGCTGATACATATGACAATTAATCATTTTTGACTGGTCTCAACTTTTGGCTGGTGTTTGTCCTTGGCAATAATATTATAAGGACAGTAGAAATCTGAAAGCTAGAACTTATTCAAACTTGGCCAGTTTGCCTTCGCTGAGTTTAGATTTGCAAATCATATAAAATGGATGAGTTACAGTTTCCACCCAAACAGATAAGGAGGTCAGCACTGGGCCACGTTTGGGTTTCAGAGCTGGGCTCATGTTCTCTGGGTTTGGCCCAGCAGTTAGACTGGGCTGGGTCACTCATCTCAAATAAAGCTCCAGCTCTGCACAACCAGGGCAGTTCTCCAGCAACCTATTTCCTCTCTTGTAAACTGATCTCAGATACACATAAAGTTTCATGGCTCATAACATGAGAGGATATTGAATGATGAACCATAGCAGGTGAATATTGCAAAACTGAAGTCCTTGCACTTAATACTGTATATTATTAATATTAATATTTATATAAGGATGCTATTTAATTGGTGCCTAGGGGATCATTACATGATATTTGTTTAGTATTAGTTTAGTTCAGTGATGTAGCCTGGAAACGGGCCTACCAGGTCCACACCAATTATCTGTTCACTCTAGTTCTATGTAATCCAGTTTCTCATCCACTCCCTACACACTAAGGGGCAATTTACAGAAGCCAAGTAACCTGCAAACCTGCACATCTTTTGCATGTGGGAGGAAACAAGAGCACCCAGAGAAAACCCACATGGTCACATGGTGAAAGTTCAAATCTCACTCAGACAGCACCCAAGGTCAGGATAGAACCCATATCTAAATTAAATCTGATTAAAATCTCATGGAAAATCTGACTGTGCCACTTTACACAAATGGATACAAAATTGGCTTCAAGGTAGGAGACAGAGTATGGTGCAGACTAGAGACTTGACATGAGTGGTGTGCTCCAGCGATCCGTGCTGGTTATACTGTTGTTTGTTCTTTACATAAATGATCCAGCAGGTAACTGTATGAGGCAGGAAAGCAATCCCATTGGTGGGTCTGAAGCACATGCAACAAATAGAGAGTCAATCCAGTCGACACAAGAATCACATGTCACTTGGGCCTTATCCTTACCTTACATGGAAAATAGTAAGCAAGATAGTATTAGGGAAAATGGCAAAGAATGGATGATTACTGTCAAGTACTTGCATTATGTGTGTCAATGATACAGTGAATTTATCAAACAGTGGTAAACTGATGGCGGTCCCCATACATTAGCACTATCCTACACACTAAGGACAATTTACAATTTTACTAAACCAATTAACCTGCAAACCTGTACGCCTTTGGAATGTGGGAGGAAACCAAGGAAAACACACATGGTCACAGGGTAAACATACAAATCCCGTGCAGACAGCACCCATAATCAGGATCGAACCTGGCTCTCTGTCGCTGTAAGTCAGCAGCTCTACCGCTGCTGTGCCGGCTGAGAAGTTTGTTGAGAGATTTGGTTCTACTGTGTCTTTATTAAGCAAGGATAAAGATAGTGTTGTTTATACCCTCAAATGCCAAACACGCTTTTAGATAGGTACGTGGAAGTTTAGTTTAGTTTACCTTCATATAAGAATGTATTTATTATCGCTGTGGGAATTTTCAATTCAAGCTGTATGCATGGGACAAAATTGCTTCAAAGTGACAAATATTGGCACGAACATTATATATAATTAACATGGTATAAACACTGCAAATTGAGGTGTGTTTAGACTTCAGCATGAAACACACAAGCATTATGCATTTATGCTTAAAATGTATTAAAATGTTAAATATAAACTATAAACATTGGTGCCCAAGCTTCAGATGCAGGGCAGCACAATCACCATTCGATTGTGGTGCCCTATATATATATTCTTTATACTGCAGCCAATGACTAATTGATAAGTTGATAGGTCGCAATCACAACTAAAGTCTAGTTTCATTAAACTAACTTGATCCGCCAAGGCAGTGCTGATTGAAGGGAAAATGTTGGCAAAAACATGAGGTGGAATCCTTGATTTTGTTCAGAAATACAATGAGTTGATTTCCCAGTCACCCAAGCAGGTAAATTGTTCCATTTATGCTGCGTGCCACTATGTATTTTTTAGTTTTTAGAGATACAGCACGGAAACAGGCCATTTGGCCCACCGTGTCCGTACTGGACAGCGATCCCCGCACATTAACATTACTCTACACACACAATAGGGACAATTTAAAAAAATATTTATACCCAGCCAATTAACCTAAAAAACCTGTGCATCGTTGGAGTGTGGGAGGAAACCGAAGATCTCAGAGGAAACCCACGCAGGTCACGAGGAGATCGTACAAACTCTGTACAGACAGCACCCATGATCAAGATCTCATGGAAAACCCACGCAGGTCACGGGTTTCTGGCACTGTAAAGCATACACTCTGCCGCTACGCCACCATGCTGCCCTTGTTCTTCTTCTTAAAGTGTTTTTATGCAATGCGTAACATTTATTTTCTTCATACATCTGTGGAGAGAAGAAGGGCCTCAGTGTCAACCAGTGCTTTAGCATTGTAAGCCCATCCCACATCACACTGTGTAGGCCTCATCACTCAAAATTCATCATTCCAGTCTCACAATGGGGCTCCCCAAGATGAATCAGCGATCACAGAAGACTTTAGAGATACAGTCTTTAGGGTACAGCGTGGAAACAGGCCCTTCAGCCCACTGTGTCTGTGCCGACCAGTGGTCCCCGTACATTAGCACTATCCTACACACATGCGACAATTTACAATTTTACCAAGTCAATTAATCTGCAAACGTTGTACGCCTTTGGAATTTGTGAGGAAACCGGAGCGCCCAGAGAAAACACGCGCGGTCACAGGGTAAACGTACAAGTTCCATACAGACAGCACCCACAGTCAGGATCGAACCCGGATCTCTAGTGCTGTAAGCCAGCAACTCTACCGCTGCTCTGCCTCCCGAGACGTCTGCCGAAGGATTTGGTTCTACTGTGTCTTTATTAAGCATGGATAAAGATAGTGTTGTTTATACCCTCAAAGGCTAAACAGGCTTTTAGATAGGCACATGGAAGTTCAGTTTAGTTTACTTTAGTTTATTGTCACATGTACAGCGAAAAGCTTTTTTGTTGCATACTATACCAGTGAGCCGAAAGACTATACATGATTATAATCAAGCCGTCCACAGGTATTAGAGGGATATGGATCATGTTCAGGCAGATGAGACCAGTTTAACTTGGCATCATGTTCGGCACAGACATTGTGGGCAGAAGGGTCCGTAACTGCGCTGGGATACTGCTGTAAGCAACAGTGGTGGCACGGGCAGTGAGCAGCTAACACAGGCAGCGAGCAACTTGGTGGAAATCCTTGCCATTACAGAAACATTCTTATAGGAACATATAAAATTCTTAATGGATTGGACAAGCTAGATGCAGGAAAAATGTTCCCAATATTGGGGGAGTCCAGAACCAGAGGTCACAGTGTAAGAATAAGCAGTAGGCCATTTAGGATTGAGATGATGAAAAACGTTTTCACTCAGAGAGTTGTGAATCTGTGGAGTTCTCTGCCACAGAAGGCAGTGGAGGTAAATTCATTGAATGTTTTCAAGAGAGAGTTAGATATAGCTGTTAGGGCTAAAGGAATCAAGGTATATGGGGAGAAAGTAGGAATGGGGTACTGATTTTGGATGATCAGCCATGATCATATTGAATGGCGGTGCTGGCTCGATGGTGAATGGCCAATACCTGCACCTATTTTCTATATTTTTATTATATTTGGAGAATGTAGAATTAACTATTATGAACCATTGACAAGATAAAGTATAGGTGGAATCAAATAGGTGACAGTAACTAAAAAATATATCAAAGCTTCAGCACGTTTAAGGTTGTGGATTCATTTGAGGTCCATCAGTATGAGGCTGAAACCGAACTGGATTTCAGGCCACCATTGATGAAATCCGGCTAATCCAAACCACATTTAGATATGTGGACATTTACTCTTTCTGGAAGTTCTCTAGAATTCCATACGATTCCAGTGAATGGGTATTGATTCAAAATACCAAGTCTGTTTCTCTTGCTGTAGATGCTGATGCTGCCTAATCTATCCGATAATCCCAGAGTTCTCTATTTTCCTTTCAGATTTTCAGCAGAGCCAGATTCTGACAAGCTCTAATAAAATACTGCTTGCATTTTTTTTATGAAGCCAAACCAATCCAACTTGAGCCAGAGGGCTTGTAATTCTTTAATTTAAATGTAAACCTGACACATATAATCATGTTTCAATGGGCTGGGTTGTGGAAATCAATGCAACCATGGCAAATAGTGAATGAAGTTACTGAATCAGCGATTATGTGAGCAAATACCAAGGAAATGAACATGAACACGGATAGGTGGACACTAAAAGCTGGAGTAACTCAGTAGGATAAGCAGCATCTCTGGAGAGAAGGAATGGGCGACGTTTCGGGTCGAGGCCCTTTTTCAGATTGATCAGTTTAATTTATTGTCACGTGTACCGTGGTACAGTGACAATATGGAGAGAAGGCAGGTACGGGATACATGATCAGCCATGATCATATTGAATGGCGGTGCAGGCTCGAAGGGCCGAATGGCCTACTCCTGCACCTAATTTCTATGTTTCTATGAAAAGCTTTTGATTTTGTTAGCCTGCTATCCAGTCAGGGGAAAGACAATACATGATTACAATCAAGCTATTTACAGTGTATAAATACATAACAAGGGAATAATGTTCAATGCAAGGTGAAGCCAGCAAATTCCGATCATGGATAGCCCGTGGGTTACCAATGAGGTAGATAGTAGTTCAGGACTGCTCTCTAGTTGTGGTGGGATGATTCAGTGGCCTGATAACAGCTGGGAAGAAACTGTCCCTGAATCTGAAGGTGTGCGTTTTCACACTTCTATACCTTTTGCCTGATGGGAGAGGGGAGAAGAGGGAGTGGCCAGGGTGCAACTCGTCCTTGATAATGCTGCTGGCCTTGCCGATGCGCATGGTTTATAAATGGAGTCAATGGAAGGGAGGTTGGTTTGTGTGATGGTCCGGGCTGCGTCCACAATTCGCTGCAATTTCTTGCGGTCTTGGATGGAGCTGTTTCCAAATGGAGCTGTGATGCATCCTGATAAAAACGCTCTCTATGGCGCATCTGTAAAGGTTGGTGAGAGTTGTAGGGGACATGCCGACCTTCCTAAGCCTTCTCAGGAAGTGGAGACATTGGTGTGCTTGCTTGGTCTTTGCTTCAATATGGGTGGTCCAGGAAAACCTGTTGGTGATATTAATTCCTAGGAATTTGAAGTTATCAACCATCTCTACTTTAACACCAGCAATGCAAACTGCGGTATATGTACCACTTCATAAACTCTTGATAGTTCTTAAACCCCAACTCAATCCATAAACATACTTTTAAGGTGTACAAGGACCTGCAAACATATGTAGGGCATGTTTCCATGCTGTATCTTTAAATTAAACTAAACTAAAAGAGCAACATTAAGCAAGATAGCTGAAACCGAGATAAGAAAAAAACAACATTTCAGAACAAATAAGAGTTCTGTAACACAGTGACAGCGAGCATTGTGCATTTTTCTATAACCAGTTCCAGCTTCACTTTGAACAATCCTGATTTTGTTCAAGCAGCTTCACCTACACACTTTGTTGTGCTCTACCGGCAGGTTGAACACACTCAGCCCTGAAACATCCCCAGAGTGGAACTGGGATGATTAGATGAGGCAATCAGCTGATGACGGCATGAGAGTTAGTTCACAACAGCAGCTTTTTGATCTGCAATCACTTGCTATCAGTTCAGCTGCATGTCGCGGGAATAAAACCTTTTCATGTGCTCAGGTCATAGGTGTCAACGTGACTGCCGTGTACTTGGCTGGATGTCTCCGAGGGTTAGGCTGCGATTTTGGAATGCTGTTAGCCTTGGGTTCAGCGTATAGAAACACAACTGAGAAGAAAGGAATGATTGAATCTGTCTTCTGTCATTATCACTTCATTAATGGAAAGTTTTATAAGGCTAAGAGGATTGTGCTTTGGGGTAGGTCCACAATTACTCAAATTGAAATGCATTTTCATAGTGAAAAGGGAGAGGGAATGGACATTTACTGAGTATCTTGAGCACAAGGCAGTGATCGTGAGCCAACAATTCATACGCCTTCAGCCAAGAGACAGTTTTCACTTACTTCAGGTTTGTTTGTTCAATGAACAAAGAGAATATTATTCTGTACAAACAATTCACTGAACCTCACCAAGGAGTCCCATGGAAATAAAATAAAAATCTTTTTGTATAAAGAGACTTGAGCCAAGTACCTGGTTTGGGACAAAGGTTGACTTTGAAACTGTCAGAAAAACGTGTTGACTACAATTATATGGACCACGGAGTTTTAACTAAAAAGGATTCTTTTGATTTTCTTTTACCACATCTTAAAAATCGATAGGTCACACAGTGCCTGCTATCACTTTTCAACTAATCTTTAAAGTCGAGTAATATTATACATTAGTAGCAAAGTATTCTGACAAACTGGTTGTGACAATGATGTACCGCATAACACAGCGATTCACCTGCCTCAGAAATCCTACACTAGCTGCTGGGTTTTTGCTGCATAATTATAATTATACCAATTGTTGGAAATGAATAATTATTCTGAAGGAAGTATTTTTGAGAAATATTAGTTTAGGTGTACAGAGAATCAGGGAACCTCACCCTATATATTGTCCGACTGCTCCAAGGATTTGGTTACAGATTTAATTGTGTTTAGTTTAGTTTAGTTAACAAGAGACGGAAACAGCATCTCGGGAAACGTGGCCCTTTGGCCCCCTGAGTCCGCCTGCCGGCCAGCGATTGCCCATACACTATACACCATCCTACACACTACTGGGACAAATTTACAATTTTTGAGCAAAGCCAAATTACCCCCTCCTTAAAACCTGTTTGAATCTTCCCTATTCTCAAAGGGAAAAGCTTGGAATGTGTCTATCACTCTCAGGAAACCGGAGCACCCTGCGCTCCAGAGAATAAAAACCTAACCTATCTCTGTCATTGGGAGAACGTACAAACTCTTTGTTGACACAGATGGGTGACTGTATTTGGCAAGCCTTGTCATTACATCCCAGGTCGCATGCACTGTGAGGCAGCAACTCTACCGCTGTACCACCGTGCCGCCCCTATGTCTGTGATGTTGGTCTTTGATTGCACTATGGATTTCAGTTTCTGCACTATAATAGTTACGAAAGTACTACGAGTAATAATTTATTCCACAATATTGTGAGCAGTTTTGTGCCCCATATCTGAGGAAGGATGTGCTGGTGTTGGAGTGGGTCCAGAGGAGGTTTATGAGAATGTTCCCAGGGATGATTGTGTTAATGTATCAGTAGCGTTTGATGGCTCTTGGTCTGTACTCACTGGGGAATAGAGAGGTTTTGAATATACATATTATTCTATATTATCTGTAATTTCAGACCTATGTTGCAGTAAATTACGACTTTCATTGTTCTGTTGCCAGTACATACAGTAAGTAGTAGGCTCCTCTCGGTCATGACTGACCATGGGTGATGCATCCTGGTTGGATGTAAGCCTGGGCGATGTCTTATGGAGGACAGGCTGTTGCCCATGCAGCACATCCCCCCTCGCCACGTCGCTGATCGATCCAAAGGAACAGCAAGGCCATTACAGTTTGGCACCAGCGCCATCGCAGGAGTTGCCAGAGCGAGGTTGTAGACAACGACAAACTGCCTTAGGGGCTCCGACTCCAGATTTTCTTGAGGTTTACCCCTGGAGCCTCTTCCATGACTGGATACGGCCACAAGGCAGTGGAGGCTTTAAATCAGAGCTTTCCTTCTCCTAGATGGACTGCCTTCCAAGGCTGATGAGCCCCATCTGCCCGAGACTCGTGGGGGCGGGAGCATCTACCTTCCCGTACAGGTCTATAGCACCTGCCCATTGCCCACTAGTACATACAGTATTACAATTAAACACGCTTGAGTCTTGGAAGCTATGGCTGTCAAACGCTACTTGCAACACTTTGGGTGGCATGGTGGTGCAGCGGTGTAGTTTACAGCACCTCGACCCTGTTTCGATCCTGTCCATGGGTGCTGTCTGTACGGAGTTTGTACGTTCTCCCCATGACCGCGTGGGTTTTCTCTGTGTGCATTGGTTTCTTTCCATGCTCCAAAGTCGTACAGGTTTGTAAATTAGCTTCAGAAAAATTGTAAATTATCCCTAGTGTGTAGGATAGTTCTCTGCCTCCGAGGGCAGTGGAGGCCAGTTCTCTGGATACTTTCAAGAGAGAGGTAGATAGGGCTCTTAATGATAGTGGAGTCAGGGGATATGGGGGGAGAAGGCAGGATCGGGGTACTGATTGGGGATGATATGCCATGATCACATTGAATGGCGGTGCTGGTTCGAAGGGCCGAATGGCCTACTTCTGCACCTATTGTCTATTGTCTTTTGTCTATAGTGTTAGTTTACGGGGTGATCACTGTTCGGCGCGGACTCAGTGGGCCAAAGGGCTGTTTCCACGCTGTATCTCTAAAGTCTCAAGTCTAAAATCTAAGCCTGATTTTGAAGGCCCAATATAATGCGGAAGGAGCAAATTATCTTCCATGATTCAATTCAATGATTCAATGATTCAATGATTCAATGATACTTTATAGTCACATGCCAACAAAGTTACAAAGGTTCACTGAACATTCCTATCTAGGGCCTGCCTTTTAAAAAGAGCATTGGTTAGGATTAAGGGATAGTTTGCTGCTTTCCTTTGAAGTAACTCAAAGAACACTTACTTCATCCTGGGAGAGTTGGTAGGTCTTTATTTTACATCCCAGGCAAAAGGCAGCACCTCTGTCACAAACTGTGTTTCTTCAGATCTGTCTAGGGCTTCAGCTCAGATTCCTGAACTTGTGTCTCAGGAAAGATGTTTCAATACCAATCTTTCTGGATCTGAGATGCCATTAAACAAGATAGTGCTAGAAATGCCCAGGTCAGGCAGCTTCTGTGAAAAGAGGAACACTTAACCTTCAGGTAGAAAATCCTTTCCAGTTGGGATGAAAGGCCTTTAGCTTTAGAGAGACAGTGTGAAAACAGGCACTTCGGTCCACTGAGTCCATGCTGACCATCGATCACCTGTACACTAGTTCTATCCTGCACCCTAGGGAAGCCAATTAACCCACACGCTTGCACAGCTTTGGAATGTGGGAGGAACACGCAGAGAAGACTCACGCAGTCACAGGGAGAACGTACAAGCTCCATAGAGGCAGCACCCTTAGTCAGGATCAAACCTGCTGCTGTAAGAGGCAGCAACTCTACTGTTGCACCACTGTACCAGCCGCACAGGAGAGGCCGCCTGACCTATGTCTCTGACCTGAAGCATTAACTCTGCTTCATTTTCCATAGATGCCGCCTGACCCGCTGAGTATTTCCAGTGTCTTCCATTTTTATTTCAAATTTCCAACATCTTCAGATTTTACTATCAACTGAGGCCTAACTGAGGGAGACTGATAGTCTGGGGAAGGGTCCCAACCTGAAATGTCACCCGTCCTTTTTCCCCCAGACACACTGAGTTGCTCCACCACTTATTGCCTATCTGAGAGAGACAGTATTGGATGTGATCAAAGGTTTCTCTCAGGTTTTCAATCGGGTTTTGAAAAAGTTGGATTGGTGGGGAAGGAAAATTCAGATGTACGGGAGGTGATGACTGAGATTAGTATCACTGCACTCAATATTCAAGAATCCCGTGGTTGAGATACAACCCTTCTCAATGTGGAGGAGGTTCTCCACATGGAGAGCCCTGGCCTTGCTTTTACTGAAGAAAAGTCAGACTGATTAACACTTACAGTGGTAACGCTAACACGAGCAGTGTTAGAGCCACATGCAGTCAGCTTTTTGGCCTCTAAACACTAAAGTCAAAATTACATCTCCAAACACTTGCTTTCAGTCCACCATGACCTGCGGGACCTCCCGGTTGCAAACCGTTTTAACTCCCCTCCATATTCCCATACAGTCCAGTCTGAAGAAGGGTTCCAGCCTGAAACGCCATCTAGATTCAAGATTCAAGGGTCAATTTAAGAGTCACGTGTACCAATTAAGGTACAGTGAAATTTGAGTTACCATACAGCCATAATAAGTGAAAAGCAAAAATACCTACGGTACATAAAATAAATTTACCATAAACATCCACCACAGTGGAATCAATATTCCTCTCTGTGATGGAAGGCAATAAAGTTCAGTCATCTTCCTCCTTCGTTCACCCGTGGTCAGGGCTGTTGAACTCTCCGTACTTGCTGTGACCGACTGTCCGCTGTTCAAGCCCTCTCGTCGGGATGATCAAAACTCCGGCGTTGGGACGGATCGGAAAACTCCTGGGTGTTCCCGAGCTCATGGAGCTCCTGAGTTTGCCGCTTCTTACCGGAGACCGCTGCTTCACGGTGTTAAAGTCCACAGGCCCCGCGGTCGGAGCTCCAATACTGGCGATCCTCGGCAAAAGATCCCAGGTTCCGCGATGTTAAGTCCGCACCACACCCTGGGCTTGAACCTCCAGGCAGGTCTCCAGGAAAGGCCGCACCGCTCCACGGTGTAGGCCGCGGGGGGGGGGGAACAGAGAAAAATCGCATCTCCGTCGAGGTAACCTATCCATATTCTCCAAAGATACTGCCTGGCCTGCTGAGTCCAGCCTAATTCTGCTCCTATAACTTGTGAACTTATTTATTTTATTCAGTTTTAGGGCATGGAACGGTCCTTCCATAAGCTATGGTACGGTCCGGTTTACCTCGACCCCATTGCAGACATTGAGCTTTGTCTACGTAACTAATGTGCCACAATGCTGAGAACTATATCTTCCTATTTGCCTGACCTATTGTACTTGAGTTTGACTTGATTGTATTTATATATGGTGCATCATTGGATAGCATGCAAAACAAAGCTTTTCGCTGTACCTCCTAATCTAAACTCACCGATGCATGTGACAATGACCTCGATTGAACTTGACTAGAAATCCACCCAGTCGCAGAGAGAGCATGCAACCAGTACATAGACGGCATTCAAAGTCAGGATCAAACCTGGGTCGCTGGAGCAGGACTAACTGCTGCATCACTGTGTGGCCCCAATGGCGAACCAAGGATGGAGGTCACAATCCATGGTTCCAGGGCTCTTGCTCGTGTGAGGAAGAATGATAAAGTATCACCGTGTGTACTGTCAGTAGGGCAAGGAGCGACTATTTATGTTGTTGAAGATGGGGCCAAGGCTGTTTTCATGTTAAGTTGCAAATAATAAGTGCAGATCATACTGAAAAGACTGATAGTAGAAACCAATGCCAAAACACACAGATATTAAGGTTTCTGTAAATATTCTGTAGTATGGAGTAAGCCCCAGCTAATGCCAAGATCTGGAATCAACTCCCACTCTGAAAATAATTCCTTGGCTTTATCTTGGGGGAAAAAACCTTCTAATGAAGTCCCGGTGGAGAAGAGTGCAGATAGCAGAAATGCTTACATCTAGATTTTTATGAACAGAATTCATATATATAGGAAAGCAGGCAGAAGGCAGGCAGGCACGTTACAAGACTGTAATTCAGTCAAGCATTCACTCCCACAGTTCACAAACCTCCAGCATTTATTCCTGCTTCCCGTGGCTGGATTTCCCTCATAAAATCATGGGATTGACATTTACTGAGTATTCGTTATATTTCATCCATCCTATCGTTTATTTTGCCAGTTTGTCATTAAAATGATTTAGGTTTCACTTGGAACTGCTATTCATCGCATTCCACTCTGCTGCCCTGGTTTTTAGTTGGGGGCGGGGTGGGGGGGGGGGGGGGGGGGGGGGGGGGGGGGGAGTGATTGTGAGTGGAATTGTAATATCATCAAGATATGTCATGACAATATGTTTTTGTTTCTAATATTGCCAAGGCCCGTTTTAATATCTTGGTGAATAGTCTTGAGGCTGAAGTTAGTGCATTAGGCAACGCTATACTCTGCCATAGTTGCCCCATCCAGTTAAATTTTAGGTATCGACAATGATCCCTCCATGTCTCCCAAAACAAGTGTAATATTCTCCCTGTTAGCACAGGCCGTACACCTTTGTGTTCTGGAAGGAAACAGATCCACCTACCTCCCTGGTTGCCGGTGGTACGTCCTTTTCTTCAATTTCTGCCTCTTCTGCGGAAGAGGCGCCGGATTGCAGGGTTGGCACATTTTCCATGACGGTCGCTCTGGGCCTTGGCCTAAAAAAGGACCTTCGTGGTGCTGCGCGGCCCACATGCTTTCACCAGCGTCCTGGTGTTGATACCTGCTGGTGGATGCATAGGGGTGCTTTCGTTGCTGATGGCGTTGTTATGAGCCCGACGGCTTTAAACTCTTCGTCGAGCTTTTTTACTTGTTTAACCAAGTTCCCCCTCTGGTTGTGTTGCAGCTGTTTCGCACAACCTTGCAAATTTGGGGTTTAGTGCAGGTTTACTGTGCTCTCGCAAGCAATTGATTTCATAGTGGGTATTGCGGAGCAATGTCAATCCTGCTGTCATCTCTGTACCATCGTCTGGGCGAGCAACCAATGTTATGCCCGCTGTCAGAAGTTTTAAAATCTTCTGTAGTTTGAACTCTTATACTTCTATACTTCTATATAATTTCGGTGCCTGTTCCTGCAGAGGATGGAAGTCCAGGTAGTCAATGCTGGCCGCCAGCTTGGTCTGCAATGGTACTTTTCGTTGATCCGTAATTTTGGTGATCACTCCCAGTAGCTCCTTAGGATTCTGCCCACCCCCTGTACCCTGTCGTTTTCTTCAGCCACGTCCCCTTGTGGGAATGCGAAGACTCCCATAGGGAGCTTGCTCCATCTCCCGGAGCAAGTCATGGGCGGACCTCTGCTGCACTGGGGCAGCGCGCCCCCTCGGCCGGACTCAGATGAGTATGATCGGCCGGGCTGAATCCTGCTGGGCTTTGCCTCCAGCCTGCTGCGCTGCTCTGAGCTGTACGACTCATGGCGCTGGATTCAGCTTGGAGTCGGTAAGTGGACCTTAGTAATCACTCCAACGGTCACTTTCACTGCCCTTGTGCAGTGCGTCCTCCTGGCCGGACTCCCTGAGTCTATCGGCCGGACCAACTCCTGTTCTACCTGCCTGCAGCCCGCTGTGTTGCTTCCAGGTATACAGCTCGCGGTGCTGGGCCCAGCCTGCGCCGGTCGTACCCGGCTGTCGGCTGTCGGAACCTTCCTGGTTCCCTGCAGCCTGTGGTCCTGGAACCGCTGTTTGCCCATGGCTGTGGGCTGTCGGAACCTTCCCTAGTTCCCCGCAGCCTGCGGTCCTGAAACCGCTGGGCGTCCATGGTTGTTGGCTGCAGGGACCTACCTGGTTCCCCGCGGCAGCCTGCCGTCCAGGTGTCCGTTTTTTCTTCCCCTTGTCCAACGTGCTGAAACATATAGCACAGCAAGGGGAAGAATACAACTTCAATATAATTTTTTCCTACCTTGTAGGTCCGTTTTGATTTTGCCAACCCCGCCCGTCGATGTTGCACTGCAGTACAACAGCGACGGGTGGGGTTGGCAAAATCAAAATTCCCGTGACTTCGAAGTAAAATGCACCTTTGATGCAGCTTTCAGCAGGCACTCTAATTTCAACTTCATGGAGAGTAGATCAGATGAGAGATCATCCTTCAGTGGAAGCTGTGCCAGACGTAAGATTGGACCTGGAACTTCCATGGGCTATTCATAATAGCATGCCAGATATTTTCCTTGCGTCACACACCTAATGGTATCACTTCCTGCATTATATCCATTGTATTATATACGCACACCTCCAGATTCAGGGACAGTTTCATCCCAGCTGTTATCAGGCCACTGAATCATCCTACCACAACCAGAGAGCAGTGCTGAACTACTATCTACCTCTTTGGTGACCCTCGGACTTTCCTTGATCAGACTTTACTGGCTTTACCTTGCACTGAACGTTATTCCCTTATCATGTATCTATACACTGTAAGTGGCTCGATTGTAATCTTGTATTGTCTTTCTGCTGACTGGATAGCACAACAAAAGCTTTTTACTGTACCTTGGTACATGTGACAATAAACTAAACTAAACCAAACAAGCATTGTCTATATTAATTGGAGCAGGGGACGCTGCATGATGGCAGCCCCGCCAACAGTCTGTCTGTCTTTTCGTCTTTTTTTTTTGTTATTTTTAGTGTGTTTTTAAAGTTTGTGTTAATTTTGTCTGGTTTGTTTTATGTGGGGGGTGCGGGGGAAACTTTTTTTCAATCTCTTACCTTGTTTGCGATTGTTTTCCAGATTGTATCTCCTGTTGCTCTGCGGCCTAACATCATGGAGCTGGAGGCCGTGCTCGGGACCGCGGGGCCATGGACTTACCATCGGCGCCGATACCTTGCCTGGGATCGACGCTCCGACCGCAGCCTGCTGATTTCACCATCGAGGAGCTCACGGTCTCGGGTAAAGATCGATGTCGGGAAGCTCCATACGACGCAGAAGGTTCGTCCAGCCCCAACCCGGGGTCGATCGCCCGGCGCGGGGGAGCTGAGATACCCCCCCGATGCAGGAGCTTGATCACCCCGATGCGGAAGGCCCGACCACCGGCTACGGGAGCCAAGATTGTCCCGTCAATGGAAGGCTCGAGCCCCCCCCCCCGACTGTGGGAGAAGAATGAAGGGAAGAGATTGAACTTTTTTTTGCCTTACATCGCAGTGAGGAATGTGGAGGAGTCACTGTGATGGATGTGTATGTTAAAATGTACTTTGTGTGTTCTGTTGCTTTTAAATGATATGACTGTATGGCAAATCGAATTCCTTGTATGTTGCAAAATTTACTTGGCTAATAAAGTATGATTATGAGAAAATATGGTCACCTTGGAACAGTCGCATGGATAAATTCCCCTCTTTTCAAATAGATGAGCTGCAAGTGACCTGCCTGGATGACTTCAGAACGTACCGATGGAGAGAATTTTCTCCACCATTAAGCTCCTGACACATTCATTCAATGCACATTTCACCAAAGGAAGCTATGCAAGGGCCTTGTAGAACCAATGAACTGCAGATGCTAGTTTACAAAAACTAAACATAAAGTGCTGGAGCGATTCAGCAGTTCAGGCAGCATCTCTGGATAACATGGATAGGCCACGTTTCAGATTAGGACCCTTCTTCAAACTGTTATGGCCTTGGTAGTCCAAGTTTACTCAGGAAGAGCCAGAGATCTTGATTGATTGATATTTAAGATACAGCATCACCCGTTCACATTAGTACAATGTTATCCCATTTTCTCATCCACTCCCTACACACTAGGGGCCCATTTACAGATGCCAATTAATCTACAGACATGCATGTATTTGGGATGTGGGAGGAAACCCAGGCAGTCACAGGGAGAATGTGCAAACTTCACACAGATAGCATCGGAGGTCATGATTGTACCTGGGTCTCTGGTGCTGTGAGGCAGCAGCTCTACCCGCTGCGCCACTGTGCCACCCTGTCCTGTGGTGCATCCTAGGGCTGGAGACAAGGAAAGGCTCATCCGCAAGAGTCTGTTCCCTCAAAGTCTACAGAAGCACTGCATCATAGCTGAGCAATTCTGACGACAATGAATTTGCAGGCTTAGGTAGTCCAAGGCTTACACAGAACGCCAATCAGGGACAGAACCTTTGGCCAATAATGTCTGTGCCGAACATGATGCCAAGAGCATCATGTTCAGCAGAAGGGTGGTCATGGTGGCACAGCGGTAGAGTTGCTGCCTTACAGAAAAATGCAGCGCCGGAGACCCGAGGTTCGATCCCGACTACGGGCGCTGTCTGTACGGAGTTTGTAAGTTCCCCCCGTGGGTTTTCTCCGAGATCTTCGGTTTCCTCCCACACTCCAAAGACATACAGGTTTGTAGGTTAATTGGCGTGGTAAAATGTAAAAATTGTCCCTAGTGGGTGTAAGATAGTGTTACTGTGCGGGGACCGCTGATTGGCACGGACCTGATGGGCCGAAGGACCTGTTTCCGTGCTATATCTCTGAACTAAACTAAACCAGTTCTTGTCTGCATGCACATAGCCCATACCCCATCCACTCATTGTATATCCACGTGCCTATCCAAAAGTCTTAAATGCCACTATCAACCACTACCCCTGGCAACATGTTCCAGGCACTCACTGTAAAACCTTGCCATGCACATCTCTTTTAAACTTTGGCTCTCTCACTTTAAAGCTGTGCCCTCTAGTATTTAATGCTTCCCTGCGAAAAAGGTTCTGATTATTTACCCTGTACCCTGTACCTAAACCTGAACCTAAATCTTAACTTAAATAAATGAACCAAAACTCTATACTGGTTTTCAGCTTTGGAATCATTAATATCTCATACAATTATAACAATACTTCTCTTTTAAACCACCCTAGTAATAAAAGCCAGTTCACCATTTGGAGTGCCGCATAATGACAGCCTCTGCCTACAGTCTGTTGGCTTTCTATCTTTTTTTATTTTCAGTTTGTTTAAAGTATATTTTGGAGAATTTTGTTTTAGTATTTTATGTGGGGGTGGGGGGTAGGGTAAGGGGGAAACCGTTTCCCAGTCACTTCCTGGCAACGATGCGACTATTCTCCGAGTCGCGTCCTCGCCCCCCTCCTCACAGCCTACCAACTGGATTGGTGCGGCCTTTCCTGCCGGGGACTGGACCAGAGCTTCAGCAGCGGCGACACAGGGCTGGATACATCACGGAGCGGGTGATGCCTTACCTGGGATTGCCATTTGAGGCTCCGGAGTGTTGGACCTGCTGCATCAACATCACGGAGCTGTGGTTTGTGGAGCTTCCAGCGCGGGCGGCGCTGACCAACATCGCGGAGTCCTGGGATCCCTTTGCCGAGGGCCACCAGCGTGAATCTCCGCCTAGCTTGGCCTGTGGATTTCGAGAGCCACGGACTCCGGTAAGAAGTGGCCGATTCGGAGGTCCAAGCCGCTGAGAATGTTCTTACGTTCCCACGTCGGAGTTCCATCATCCCGGCGAGAAAGTCTGAACATCAGGCTGCCCGTGACGACTGCGGGAGGCTCGAGAGGCCCTGACCACGGGTGAACATCAAAGAACATCAAGGAACATCAAAGAGGAGGTTGACTGAACTTTAGTGCCTTCCCTCACAGTAGGAAACTTTGATACCGCTATGTGGGGATATATATGTTGTAGACTATCGTGTTCTTTCTTATTTTTTTTATTCATACGGCTGTGTGGTGAAAAAAGCATTTTGTTGTCTCTGTACTTGTACTCTGCATAATGACAGTAAAGTTGAATCTAATCTTTTCTAATCTAAACCATTTGTCTGAAAAAGGGTCTCGACCCGAAATGTCGCCTACACCTTTTCTCCATAGAAGCTGCCTCGCCCGCTGATTTTCTCCAGCATTTTTTGTCTACTCACTATTTGTCTCAATTGCTCGATGCGCTTGTGTGCATACTTCTTGTTTTTCATATAGAAAAACACTTACATTGCTCTGCACTACACTCATTTGCAGTTTCCCTCCATTTAGATAATAGTTTGTCTTTTAGTTCTTCCCAGCAAAGTTCATGCCCACGAAACGATAATTACGTTTGTGGAAAGTGTTTCTGGAAATCTCAAAATGAGGAGAGGGTGGGGGGAATGTGCTATGGATGCTTTGGTACATAAAGAATAACACATTCTTTAGACTTGAGAGATACAGCGTGGAAACAGGCCCTTCGGCCCATCGAGTCCAGTCCAACCAGTGATCATCCCCATACACTAGCATTACCCTACACACTCTAGGGACAATTTAGATTTTTTACCAAAGCCAATTAACCTGCAAACCTGTTTGCCTGTTGGGAGTGTGGGAGGAAACTGAAGCACCTGGAGAAAACCCATACGGTGAACGCACAAACTTTGTACAGTCAGCACCCGTAGTCAGGATCGAACCCGGATCTCTGGTGCTGTGAGTCTGCAAGTCTACGACTGCGCCATTGTGCCACCTATTTCTGCCGCCCCGTGACACTCGTTGTCACAATGAACAATATATTCATAAATTAAAGACATGTACCCCAAAATGCCCATGGATTTTATTGAGTTTGAGTTTAGCTTGTTACCACATGTACTGTGGTACAGTGAAAAGGTTTTGTTCTGTGCTAACCAGTCAACGTGAAGACAACACATGGTTACAATTGAGCCTTCCACAGTGTACAAATACATGATAAATTAAATAATGAGAATGGCGTTTCGCGCAAGTTAAGTACCAGTGAAGTCCGATCAAAGATAGTCCGATGGTCTCCAGAGGTAGATGGTAGGTCTGGACTGCTCTCTTTCTGTTGTTTCACAATGGACCATCACCCTCAACCAGCTCAGTGTAGGTATGGGAGGAAGGAGGTACTTTAGTCAATGGTGGGTCATTGGGTAACAGGAAAGGAAGGATGGACTTGGTGTACCTTGTTTCCCATCCCTGCGATGCTACAATGAACTTCACAACCGGTGATGTACTTTCCCAAGTTTCATCACTGAAGGTAAATTAGAAACAAAGGAACCAACAAGTGCCCAGTGAGATCTCCGAACAATCAGCATGATAACAGTCGCTGATGTTCTACTGAAGTTGACTACATGATAATGGCATTCAGGCACATGAATGTTTCACTGGCCCAGTTTTGATTTTAAAGCAGTGAAGGGAAATAAAGGGCAGTGCCAATGATTTCACACAATCTGCAGAAATCTTCATCCCATACCAACCTTACCTTTAACATTTTTTGCCCCAAGCTCAAATCTCGTCATTTCCCTGCTCTTGCCTCTGTCTGTAAAGGACCTGCCCCATTTTCACGACCTAATTCATGACCTTTTTTTACTCGTGGACATTCTTCATCAGGCTTAAAAAAACGCTGCGACCTACTTGATGCCACAAGTACCTACGACTAACATCACGACCTGCTACGACCTCCTACGACCTCCTACAACCTCGTGACGACCATGCTGCGAGTATGAGTTCAGGGCAAACTCCATGAAGTAGGTCGTGAAAGTGGAACAGGCTCTTAACTTTGCCCAGCTCTCCAGTCTCCCAAGACCTATGCCACTCTGTCAACACTGGCCCTTTGTTCAGCATGGCCACCTTCACCACACCATTGCTGCCTTCAGTTTACTGGCCCTGGAGTTTAGTTTAGTTTAGTTTAGAGATACAGCATGGAACCAGGCCCTTTGGCCCACCGAGTCCATGCTGACCATTGATCACCCGTTCACCCTTTCACACTGGTTCTATGTCCGGAAGCAGGGTCCTGATCCAAAGCATCACCCATCCTTTTTCTCCCGAGATGCTCCAATATTTTGTGCCTATCTTCTAGTTCCATGTTACACCAGTTTCTCACCCAATCCCTACACACTAGGGGCAATTTATCAACAATTAAACTACAAACCTCCACGTCTTTGGCATGTGAAATAAAACCAGAGCACCCAGAGAAAATCCATGTGGTCACAGGGAGAAAGCACAAACTCCAAGCAGACAGTACTGAGGTCTGGATTGAACCTGGGTCTCTGGCGCTGTGAGGCAGCAGCTCTACCAGCTGCACCACCGTGCCAAACAAGCTTTGGGCTCCTTCTCCCAAGGTCTCGTCGTTTGAATCAATGTCAAGTGCCATTAAATATTTTCTCTGTAACAACGTTGTTGGCTGCTGCTGTCTCAATCCTTGTTGCAGCAGCATGTGACGAGCTTAAAGGGACATTGAAGTTTCAACATGGGTCTCCCCCACAAAAATATATTCAATAAAGAGACAACTTTCGCTGAGTTACTCCAGCTTTTTGTGTCTATCTACCATTCCTTCATAATTAATTGATCCTGTGTGTATTCCTACCAGTTTCATTTCAGATGATTCTCTCTGCACATACAAGGATCTAGTGCAATTATGGACATATATGATTCAGTTTAGTTCAGAGATACAGCACAGAAACAGTCCCTTCGGCCCACCAAGTCCGCACTGACCAGCAATTCGCACACAATAACACTACCCTACTCACACTAGGAACAATTTTACAATTCTACCGAGCCAATTAACCTACAAACCGGTACGTCTTTGAAGTGTGAGAGGAAACCGAAGATCCCAGAGAAAACCCACGCGATCACAGGGAGAACGTACAAACTCCCTATAGACAGCACCCATAGTCAGGATCAATCCCAGCTCTCTGGCGCTGTAAGGCAACAACTCTACCACTACACCACCCAGAGAAAGGCACAAGAAGTGGCCTGACCCAAAATGTCATGGATCCATGTACTCCAGAGATGCTGCCTGACTCATTGAGTTACTCCAGTACTTAGTGTCTTTCTTTATAAATCAGCATCTTTTTGCACTGTACAACTGTTGCTTGCAAGATGACAATAAAGGTTGATTGATTGATTGATCTACAGTTCCTTGTGCCTTAATTGTTACTTCAGTCTGGGACCACCTTAAATATTTATTTGTAATCGTGAAGTCAAAGTTCCTTTAAGTAATTTCATTGTCAGTCAAGGACAGGCATAGATAATTCAAAGAACTCAACTCTGACAAGCATTTCATCAGCATTGCGATTGTTAGGCCACTTACTTTGTTGCAGATTTCTGTAATTATAATTCTTGTGCACATAAGTGCAACACTGACACCATGTGGGCATGTGTAGAATTGCTGCAAGATTTTGATACTTACTAAGGCACTATTGTCATTCGAACATCCCACACATGAAAACTCTTCCCACTTCACCGTGTGTGTGGTGAAAAATGTATCTTGTAAAATTATACTGCGTGTTCCTTTTCAGACAAACCTCAGATTTAACAGAGCACAATGTGTTGGAGTAACTCAGCAGGTCAGGCAGCAGCTCCGGTGGTCATGGATAGGCCACGTTTCAGATTGGGACACTTCTTCAGACTGTTATGGCCTTGGTAGTCCATGTCCACTCAGGAAGAGTCAGAGATTTTGATTGATTGATATTTAAGATACAGCATGGAAACAGGCCCTTCAGCCTACCGAGACCATGCTGACCATCTATCACCTAGCACACAGCCAACCATAATTCCTTTATCATCATTACTTTTTTGCACATCTTCCATTCATTTGCTCCATATTTCTCCACATCGCCGTGTATATATCTCTTGTTTCCCTTTCCCCTGACTCTTTGTCTGAAGAAGGGTCTCAACCCGAAACATCACCCATTCCTTTACTCCAGAGATGCCGTCTGACCCGCTGAATTACTCCATCGTTTTATGTCTATCTTCGGTCTAAACCAGCATCTGCAGTTCCTTCCTACACAGCTTCCATGTGTGTTGGAGGTCATGAATGTGCCAGACCTCACGAGCCACCACCGTTCACTATTCACCTTGCTGCCGGCCACTCTCCTGGGATCAGGGACACACATCACTTCTGCTGAACTGGGAGGTGAGATAGGTTTGTGTCATTAAACCAGCCATCTAGCAGAGCCCTACCCACTTGAATAGGATCATTGATCTACCGTGTTGCAATTTCTGTAAAATTGCCTTTCATGTGTGGAGAGCGGATGTGAAAGTTGGTTAACGTAGAACTAGAGTGAACAGGGGTCGATGGTCGGCATGGACTTGGTGGGCTAAAGGCCCTGTTTTCTTGCCACAAACTCACGAGTGCAGAAATTTGCAATAATGGTTCCACATTGCACTCTTCTAGCAAGAAGTAAATTTATTGCACATGTGTTAAATATGACCCTGAGTAATGTAGCCTTGAGCTGATTAAGCTCCCAGATAAATCTAGAAACAAAGAATTGCAGATGCTGGTTTATACCAAAGATAGACGCAAAGTGCTGGAGAAACTAAGTGGGTCAGGAACATCACCTTCTCCAGAGATGCTGACCTGTTGAGTTTCCCCTGCACTTTGTGTGTATCCAAGATAAATATGTTTTGTTAGTGTGTGTTTGTGTGTGCGCATCTGTGTGTATGTGTATGTTGGTGTGTGTATGTTATTGTGTGTGTGCGTGTGTACATCTGTGTGTGTGCGTGTGTGTGTATATGTCCATGTGAGTGTGTGCGTGTGTTTGGGTGTGTGTCTGTGTTTGTGTATCTGTGTCTGTATGAGTTTGTGTGTATATGTGTGTGTGTCTGTGTTTGTGTGTATGTGTTTGTGTGTATATGCCTGTGTGTGTGTATGTGTGTTTGTGTGTGTGTGTGGGTGTGTGTGCATTTGTGTGTATATGCCTGTGTGTGTGTGTGTTCTATGTGAGTTTGTGTGTATATGTGTATGCATTTGTGTGTATATGCTGTGTGTGTGTGCACGTGTGTGTATGTGTGTTTGTATGCATGCGTGTGTGTGTGTGTGTGTTTGTATTTGCGTGCGTGTGTGTGTTTGTCTGTGTGCATGTGTGTGAGTGCGTGTCTGTGTATCTGTATATCTATGTATGTGGGAGTGTACCCGCGTGAGTGAGTGAGTTATCTTAATGTCCCCCATTCTGTGCCTTCAGCCTGCATGTCCTGATGCCACAGCCCTCATGAGAAAGCCTGGATGCGGGTGGAGTGTCTTTGCATTGGTGCGTAGTCACCAAACTGGGAGCTGCCTCCTGTGGTTAGTCCTGATGATTACTCCTGGGAGCTGCTTTGTGTTCATTGGATTGTGATATTCAGCATCCGTGCACCTGTACCAAGTTCAGAAGACTTAGTTCATAAAGGAGCAGAGTTAGGCTATTTGGCCCATCGAGCTCGGCATTGAAGGCTCTGCACTCAGCTGGCTCCGTTCCTACCTTTCCAACAGATCCCACCATCTCTCTCCACAACCACACGCTACAGCCACAGTCACTCAAGGCGTTCCCCAAGTCTCCGTACTCGGCCCCCTCCTCCTCATCATCTACATCCTCCCCCTTGGTCAGATACTCCGCCACTTCCTTGGACTTCCACGCTGATGTCACCCAGATGTACCTTGGCACCAAATCCCCCCACAACCCCCCCCCCCCCCCCCCCCCCCCTCCCATATCAACTCCTGTTTGTCAGCTATAAAAACCTGGATGCAACATAATTTCCTCAAACTCAACAGCGATAAGACAGAATTCCTCCTCATAGGCTCCAAAGCCACACTCAGCAAAATCAATAACCCCACTCTCACCATCGACGGCACCACTGTCTCCCCATCTCCCCAGGCCCGCAACCTTGGCGTGATCTTTGATTCCACCCTCTCCCTTGAGCCTCACATCCGCCATCTCATTAAAACCTCCTTATTTCATCTCCGCAACATCGCCAAACTCAGACCCTCTCTCACACCTCCCGCTGCTGAAAGACTCATCCATGCCTTCATCTCCTCCCGACTGGACTATTGCAACTCACTTCTCCTTGGCATCTGCTCCACCTACATCAACCGACTCCAACTGGTCCAGAACGCAGCCGCCCGACTCATCACCCACACCAAATCCTGGCATCACATCACTCCAGTCCTCAAACAACTTCACTGGCTTCCCATCTCCCACCGGATCACCTACAAAATCCTGATCCTCACCTACAAAGCCCTCCACCATCTGGCCCCCCCATATCTCACTGACCTCCTCTCCCCCTACCAACCCTCACGGTCCCTCAGATCCACATCAGCTGGTCTCCTCTCCATCCACAAGTCCAACCTCCGCAGTTTTGGGGACAGAGCCTTCTCCAGGGCAGCTCCCAGGCTCTGGAACTCCCTCCCCCAACTGATCCACATTTCCATGTCCCTCACCATCTTCCAGTCCCGCCTCAAGACCCATCTCTTCACCTCTGCCTATCCTTAGCCCCACATGCCGTCCCTTTTCATCTGTGCATTAATTGCCTCATACTGTGTTTTGTATTGAATTCTGTCTTTACTTTGTGTACTAGTCATGTCTCCACTATTTATTTCATTCCCCTTACATGTTTTTCCTCTACCTGCTAATTTTTTGTAAGGTGTCCTTGAGACTCTTGAAAGGTGCCCATAAATAAAATTTATTATTATTATTATTTTTAACTGCACCAGAAGTGCCCTTTCAGCATATCTATGGTGAGGATCAGAGCGTCATTCTGTTGGGACTCACCCCCTGGTAACCAAACTTATGAGGGGAATTTTTAATATAAATCCCCCAAGAAACAGGTACTCTCAAATATGGGATGTGAGTATTGTCCTAACATTGCTAAGGAACTGGTCTCCAGCAACAGCTCTGGCCCTGCAAAAACTGACGCATAAAACAGTCATGCTGATGGCTTTGGTCACAGCACATAGGGTACAGTCTTTACATAAGTTAAAGCTGGACAATATGACTTCTTCAACAAGAAATATAACTTTTCATATTGACGAATTAGTAAAACAGAACACACCGGGACCATCAGGCCTCAAAATAGAATTTAGGGCTTACCCTATACATAAAACATCAGAGGCTATGAGATGGCACTACTAATCAGCCACAAGCAACCCCACATATAGTGGATACTAACATATTCAAATCTCATTACACTAGGGCTGCAGCTACATCGGCAGCTGTGGAGTTGGACGTACCGATGGACCAAATCCTGGAGACAGCAGGATGGTCAAGGGAAAAAACGTTCCAACAATTCTACCATAAATCAGTGGTTAAATCTGGAACTTTTGCAGAATCAATTTTAAGTTCTGTAATATGATTTCACCCCATGAAATAGGGGCTATAATTTGTTGTTAATAACTTTATCAAGGATTTCAATGTCGGATTCATGTTTAAACATGTTAACACAATTCCTCCCTTAGTCAATTAAGGCAGATGAGATGCATGGACTCGTTTCCACGGCATGAAATCACAGAGCTTTGAAATCTTCATGTAGTCACTCACGTGACTACGAAGTAAAATAGTAAGATTAAACGAGAACTTACCAGTTCGAAGTTTGATCGTTATTTTATGAGGAGTAACGTTGAGGGATTACGTGCCCTCCGCTCCCACCCTTGATCATAAAGTTCAACTGGTATCCTCTTCTCTAATCTTACTATGTTCAGTCATTACTGTTATCTGCGATTTCACACAGCTGCTTTGAAGAATGACACGCATGCGTCCTGGCGGGTTCTTCACGTAATCCCTCAACGTTACTCAACTGGTAAGTTCTCGTTTAATCTTACTATTTTACTTCGGAGTCACGTGAGTGACTACGTGAAGACCCTGCCAGTACGCATGCGTGTCCATATCGTCTATCGCATTGCGTTATGACTGGCAGGGTGGACGTGATTCTCCTGCGAGCAACAGACCTGGCCTGAGGTAAGTTTTTTTTTTAAACTTTCAGGTTTAAATCTTCTTGCAGGAACCTCTACTTGGAGGTCCTGCTAAAAGTCCGGGGCAAAGTCAGGATGGAGGGGAGACCCCAGTCACGACCTTCAGGGAACCCCGATCACGGGGAATTCCGCCCACGGACCTAGGCGCTCGGAAGACCGCGGAATGCGGGTAGCGAGCGACGGTGAATTCACCTTTGAGCCGCTGGCGGTAGAACCAGCTGCTTCATATTGGTGGAGAACCCGTTCGGGAGACCGTGAAATACGGGGAGCGGGCGGCGGTGGATTCGCTTTCGAGCCGCTGGCGGTAGGGCCAGGGGCTTTATATTGGTGCCGGGGGCACCCGCAGAACCGCTCCGGAGTCCGCGGAACATGGGGAGCGGACGGCGGTGGATGCGCCTTTGAGCCGCTGGCAGTGAAGCCAGTGGCTTCATATTGGTGCAGGTGGCACCTGGAGAACCCGCTCCGTAGACTGCGGGATGCGAGGAGCAGACGGCGGTAAGTCGCCTACTGAGCTGCTGACAGTAAAGCCAGCGGCCCCCCCCCCCCCCCCCCCCCCGAAGCAGGATACCCCCCCCCCCCCCCCCCCGCGACTTTTTTAAAGGGACCTCGCGGCTATCCCAGCTGCTTTTATGCGGGGACCGCGGGGGGGAGAAAGCCCGACTGGAGAACATCGCGGTTAAGCCCTGTTATAAGGCACCGCGGAGGAAAAGCTCGAGGGAGAAATAACCCGCAATGGAAGCCTTTCTACAAGGACCACAGAAGGAACCCCAGCTGTAAGAAACTACGACCATGAGACCAGGCTCGGGAGAAGCGTTGCCCCGCAGCAGAAGGTTTAAAAAGGACATGCAAGTAAATTCCTTACTCAAAGGTCGTTTTGTGCTATTTTGTGAGAATATGTTACAGGAATGGACCGAAGTCGGACAGGCCAAAGACTCGGACGAGTCGGGCTGTGAAGACTCACTGCCGGCGGGAGCAACTGTGATCGCATATCCCGCATGGAGCGGTTGATGGAGCAGAAGCTCCAATGTGACATGCTCCGGTGTATGGCGTTCTAGTCACCATGGGGTCCTAGAACGCCCATGGCAGCACCTTATTGAGGGCTGCATAATGCATCTCCCTCGAAAGAGGGGAGAATTAGGAGTCACTTCTGGGCTGACTCTGAAGACCAGGGTTTGGTTGAAGATACCACAAGTGTGCAGGGGGTGCAGGAACAACACTACCAGCAGCAGGAGCTTGACAAGTGGCCGTAGGGTTCAAGAAGGCCATATCATCACGCAAGACCTCACATCTTTGGCGGCAGCACCCCCACACACCCACCAACAAACCACGATGAACTGAAGCTGGTGAAAGCTTATAGGCCGTACAACCAGGACAAAGGTCTTTTTTAGGCCACAGCCCAGAACGCCCTTCCTGGAAGATGCGCCAACCCCATACTCATGCTCCTCTACCTCCCAGGAGAAGATGCAAAATCATCCACATATGTTTGAGGCAGCTCCTGGGTCGGGTTGCATAAGTCCTCCCATACGGATAAAGGTATGGAACCACATCGATGATGTCTCCAGTCATGGATAAAAGTTGATAATATTAAACTGGTTTGAATATTTACACTGGTTTGGGATAACATAAGATTAGTTTATCCACTCACAGGGTTAAAGATATTTGAAATTTAACTGGATGAGGCAATGATACACTCAGAGGCGTTGCAAAATGGGCTAACTCCAGTTTCCAGATTATTTACCAAATCACTACTATCAATGCTTCAACTGAACAGAGCTAACAAATAAGTGGCATGGCCAATCTGGATGATATTGAACATTAGCCTTATCAGCAACAAAGCTATATTTGATAAATTGGTTCACACCCGTCCAGTTAAATTTAAATTAAGTTGATACCAACTGAAACTATTGATATTGGGATACATCATCCATTTATTTGTCTGGGATCAGCTTTGAGACAAAAAATTAGACTTCTGCTATTTTTAGCTGAAACTATCAAAGTCACAATGATGGACAGCTTTTCTCCACTAAAACCTCTCATCCGTAAATTTTCAGTCATTTCCAAACAGATGCTATTGCCCAAAGATGGGTAATTTACTAATACCATCTCTAGTTACGGAGGCAGATGGGATTAGCATGAGTTACCAAGTGTTCAGTCATGGTATCAACTGCCAATGGACACCAGGTGCATGCTGTGCATTATAGGGTGTGTGGATATACATAAACCGCATGCACAAGTCCAAGGTGATACACTTTGGTGGTGGTATATGTTAATCACAAATGTACAATCAAATCAAAGTATCCGGTGATAGTTTTGCCAAACTGCATTTAGCACTGGTGTATTATTATGCAAAATCAATGACAACACAGAATGAATGTGTGATCACAAAGTATTTAATGACATTGTGGATCAATGGAACACTAACTATTGAGATGCTTGCATCCAGGCTCAATCAACAGTGAACGAGGCATATTAGTGGCAAAGGGTGCATTCTCGCTACACTAGGGAGGAATGTTCTTTATGTCTTCCTCCATTTGGCCTCAATAGACGGGTCTTGCAAAATTCAGCAAGATTCCCGCTTTCGGGGTTTTCATAGTGCCTGCCTGCGTTATATACCTATGGATCCTGCTGAGGCGAAGAATGAGCATAAACCTTACATGATTATTTCCGGATAAAAAAGATGCTGGCTCAGTTGTGATGTCGAAACCATCCTCTGCATGATATAATCAATTCATAGACTTACAGACTCTGAGAGATCGTTCCTGCGACTCGGGTTGTCAAACCATAAGCATTAGTAGTGTTCACTACAGATTGCAGGGATAGCACCAAATAGCAGCAACCTGCATAGGAGATGGGAAGCATTGTTTATGCTTCCTTACGTTTAACATGGCACAGATGACTGACACATTGAAATTCAGTGTTATGGGATTATAAAATTAAGTTAATATTCCATTACTGTGCCTGAAGTACCTCCTCATCATTTGGCTGCGGAGAACATAAACCACTCCGTTCGGTCTCACCCTCTGACATCTAGATCATCAAGGTATCGTCAACTTAAAACCTCCCAGGCATAGGGACGCAGAGATATGGGTTGTTAACATTGTACTACGTCACTTCGCCGATGGGCACCAGCAACATCCCTGTCCATGGTCATACTCACATACTAGTGATTATGCCATGGTGCTGACTACAGCGCTACAGGTCCAGTCATTGTTACAATGGATAGGATGATCATATCTACGGGCTATAATAACATGTTTTGTTTATGATTAGTCAAGCAGATTAGACAGGGACACAAGACCAAACTAGATGTTGCGTAACTCATGGACCTTGGGTTGCGTGTGATCACGCATCTACACTAGTATGTCAAGGTTCCTAAGAGCCTTATAGGCTTTGACAGCAATATTGTTAGTTACTAAATCCTCATTAGAAGGAATCACTACAAACCTTCTCCAGATGGTTATATGGGTCTGGCATATACAGGAGTGTACATTGACATTGAGTCTCATTCCACCAGGACTGCTATACCTCAGCAGCAGGGATGGACCACATCCTAGCGGTTGCAGAATGGTCAAACTATTGATCTGTCCAAATATTCAGAATAAACCTATTGCCAGATCTGGGGTATTTGCCAACTCTATGTTAGATATGGTTCATACTTCCTCCAGGTTGAGGGACGTTACTATTGCCACTATTGTTCATTAATAGCATCAACATGTCTATATCCATGTCAAGTCTGAATGCATTCTTAATGTTCACTCATCATTGGCCTACTGATGCAGTGTATGACACCTGGACTCGTTTCCACGGCATGAAATCACAGAGCTTTAAAATCTTCACGTAGTCACTCACATGATTCCGAAGTAAAATAGTAAGATTAACCGAGAACTTACCAGTTTGAAGTTTGATCTTTATATTATGAGGAGAAACGTTGAGGGATTACGTGCCCTCCACGCCCACCCTCGATCATAAAGTTCAACTGTTATCCTATGTCTCTAATCTTACTATGTTCAGTTCATTTACTGTTGTCTGTGATTTCACACCGCTGCTTTGAAGATTGACACGCATGCGTACTGGCGGGGTCTTCACGTAATCCCTCAACGTTACTCATAAAATAAAGATCAAACTTCAAACTGGTAAGTTCTCGTTTAATCTTACTATTTACTGTGATCTAAATGAGTTGGGAGAGTAGGCTACAAAATGGCAAATGGAATTTATCTAGGTGACAGGTGTGCAAGGTGTGGCATTTTCGGAAATTAAACCAGGGAATGGCTTACGCAGTGGATGGTAAGGCCCGGGAAAGTATTGTGGAACAGAAAGGTCTAGGAGTGCATGGTTCCCTGAAGGTGGAGACACAGGTAGACAAGACGGTGAAATAGGCATTCAGCATCCTTGCTTTCATCGCCATCCGCAGATTCCCGTGGCCGGATTCTGGGTCAGAGCCATCGAGGAGGTCGGACTGATGGTCAATAAGGGTACAGGCGTTTGAGGACAGGTTGGCAAGGAAATCGGGCAGGTGAGGAGGTCGAGCAGGTGTGGAGGTCGAGCAGGTATGGAGGTTGAGCAGGTGTGGAGGTCGGGTTGGGCAGGTGAGGAGGTCGGGCAGGTGTGGAGGTTGGGCAGGTGTGGAGGTCGGGCAGGTGACTGGTTGAGCAGGTGTGGAGGTCGAGCAGGTGTGGAGGTCGAGCAGGTGTGGAGGTCGAGCAGGTGTGGAGGTCGAGCAGGTGTGGAGGTCGAGCAGGTGTGGAGGTTGGGCAGGTGTGGAGGTCTGGCAAGTGGAGAAGTCGGGGAGGTGAGGAGGTCGGGCAGGTGAGGAGGTCGGGAAGGTGTGGTGGTCGGGCAGGTGCGGAGGTCGGGCAGGTGGAGGTCGGGCAGGTGTGGAGGTCGGGCAAGTGTGGAGGTCAGGCAGGTGTGGTGGTCAGGCAGGTGTGGTCAGGCAGGTGGGGAGGTCGGGCTGGCGGTCGAGGTTGAGTAAGCGGTCAGCAGTCGAGGTCGAGGATGGAGCTGGCAGGCGAGGACGAGGTCAAGGGAGGGCGGAGGCGCTCAAGGACAGGCCACGTGGGTGCGAGATGTCGGACATGCAGCCGAGAATAAAGGCCCAGCATGGGAGGACCGCTGAAAACTAAGGGGGGAACTCAAATGGAAAGTGTTAAAAATTGTTTGTTTTAAGATGGGATACTTGTATCTTTGTTGGTGCCCTTCAAGTGATGACCCTTTGCATACCTTGGGTATCAAAACAAAGAATATCACTGTGACCTGTCACATGTGAAAATGAAGTATCATTCTTTCCTTCATTCAATCATTCATTCATTCATCAAACAGAACATTGAGTACAGTAGTGTCTTACAACTGGACAAGTGGTGAGACTAGTCAACCAACTAGAAGGAGGATGTAATTGAGTTGGAAAGGGGTCAGAGAAGATACACAAGGATGATATGAGGACTGGAGGGCTGGGATTATAAAGAGAGATTGGAAATGTTGGGGTTTTTCCCCTGGAGATCATGAGATTGAGAGGTGACCTTATAGAGGTACATAAAGTTACGCTGGGTGGTCACAGTCTTTTTACCGGGGGGGGCAACTATAAAAGTAGAGGACATCGATTTTAGGTGAGAGGGAAAAGATTTAAAATGGGCCTGAAGGGCAAGTTTTCACACAAAAAACAATGGGTACTAGACAAAGTGTTCATATGGGAGGGCTGGTCCCCAACACAATATTGCATCTCTCCACCAATTCCAATATTGCTGGCCAGTGGAAGGGGTGGGGCATTCTGGAGTGCTAGTATGGGTGTTGTGGGCTAGAGGGACTGGTTTCCATAGGGCTAGTATGGACATTGTGGGCCGAATGAATTATTGGGCTGGCAGTTCAATCACTCAAGCCCTGGTGGGCTGGCAGCTCAGTCACTCAGGCCTGGTGGGCTGGCAGCTCAGTCACTCAGGGCTGGTGGGCTGGCAGCTCAGTCACTCAGGGCTGGTGAGCTGGCAGCTCAGTCGTTAAGGGCTGTTGGACTGCTCACTCAGTCACGCAGGGCTGGTGGGCTGGCAGATCAGTCACTCAGGGCTGGTGGGCTGGCAGATCGTTAAGGACAGTCACTCAGGGCTGGTGGGCTGGCAGTTCACTCACGGCTTTTCCTTGAAATTCCATTTCAAGCAGAGTGCAAGCCATCAAATTCAATTTCCTAGCATTTCAAGCAGAGTACAGGCCACCAAACTCAATTTCATAGCATTTCAGGCGGAGCGCAGGCCACCAAACTCGATTTCATAGCATTTCAGGCAGAGTGCAGGCCACCAAACTCAATTTCATAGCATTTCAGGCAGGGTGCAGGCCATGAAACTCAATTTCATAGCATTTCAGGCAGTGCAGGCCCACCAAACTCAATTTCATAGCATTTCAGGCAGAATGCAGGCCACCAAATTGCCAACCAACTCATTGCATTGTCATTAAGGGCTAACAAATCATTTATTGCAAGTACATTGCAGACTCCCAGTTCAGTTGATTTACAGCTTAAAATCACAGTTATGAACTCTCCCTCGTGATCTTCCAGAGTAACTGACTCACATCCAGGCATCCGGGGTTTTATAGTCCTGCACCCCCGGAAGGAGCATTACCTTCATCGTGGTGATTAACAGACGAGAGGACCAATCAGCTGATCTCAAGATTTTTTAAACACTCATAACTTTTATTATTTTTCATCAATCGGTAAAATCCTCGGGGCTGCCTCAGCGGAGGATGACTGTAAGTTTGATGGCCAAAAATCATAGCGATATATGGTAGCGTTTTATTTTTAAATCAACATACAGCGCAGTCAGGAAGTGGTCAAGATTAGACTTTTAGTTATATAGATATGAAGCAAGCTGTCACAGGAAGCTGTAGAGATGAGTACAATTACAATGTTTAAAAGCCATTTAAAGACATAGATAGTAAAGGTGTGATGTGGGCAAAATACAGGCAAATTAACTTGGTGCAGGTTGGGAGTGGGCTCGCATGACAGCTTGGACAAAGTGCCTGTTTCCATGCTCTGTAACTCTGGCTCAACTTGAAACAGCACAGAATGGTGTCAGGGGTTATGAGGAGAAGGCAGGAGAATGGGGTTAAGAGGGAGAGATAGATCAGCCATGATTGAATAGCGGAAAAGGTTAGATGGGCCGAATGGCCTAGTTCTACTCCTAGAACTTATGAATTTATGAAGGAGTCCATTCAGCCCATTAGTTCCAAGCCAGCCCACAGGGAGAAATCCCATCCCCCCTCTCCTTATTCCCCTGCACCCTGCAACTTATTCTCTTTGACAAATACTAGTGGCCCAGCGGTAAAGTCGCTGCCTTACAGCGCTTACAGCGCCAGACACCCGGATTCAATCCTGGCTATGGGCGCTTGTCTGGACGGAGTTTGTACGTTCTCCCCGTGACCTGGGTGAATTTTCTCTGAGAACTTCAGTCAAGGACGTAAAGGTTTGTAGATTAATTGGCTTGATATAAATGGAAAAATTATCCCTAGTGTAGGATAATGTTAATGTGCGGGGATCACTGGTGGGTGCAGACTTGGTGGACCGATGGGCCTGTTTCCACGCTGCATCTCTAAACTAAACTAAAACTATATGCTCCCCAATCTCCTTGCACTAGATTTTTCATTCAATTTTTGGATATTAAATTAATTAAAGACATTGGAATTAGGGCAGAAAAATGAAACTAATGCAAAATACCAGTTATTGACTGGTAGGCAGACACAAGAGGACAAGTGGCCTAGTCCTGATTCTGCTTGCAATGTTTTATGTTACGTTCAAGTTAAATTCAAACCACATAAATTCATGGTCTGCATGCAGCTGGCTGCATTAGCCAGCAGGTGTCACTGTTTGATAGGAAAACATTATTGTCACCGAAATGAGAAAAAAATGAAATGTATGGGTGCTGGGCAGGCAAGCTTGTGGCGCAGGAGGTCAGGGTGCCTTATGTCATCGGTGCAGAATTAGGTCATTTCGGCCCATCATTCAATCATGGCTGAACTATTTTTCCCTTTCAACCCCATTTTCCTGTCTTCTCCCTGTAACCTTGACACCGTTACTAATCAAGAGCTTGTTAATCCCCGCTTTTAAAAATACCCAAAGACTTGCCCTCCACAGCCTTCTGTGGCAATGAATTCCACAGATTCACCACCCTCTGGCTAACAAAATTCTTCTTCATCTCCTTTCTAAAGGCATGTCCTTTTAGAGTTGTATAGGTTCATAGGGATATAGACGAGGCTGCCAACTCTCATGCATTCAGTGTGAGAGTCAAGCAGTTCACAAAATTCTCATGCACTCACGCTTATGACAGAATTTCTCACGCTCAATCTGAAAGCAAACAAATAAATAAATAAATAAACAGATAGATAAATAAATAATTAAATAATTAAATGGATAAATAAATAAATAGATGAATTATAATCTGATTTCCATACATGAATATACTAAGGTCATTCACGTGCTGCACCTGTTGACCAGAGCCTGGCTCTACTGTGGAATGTAATTAGCATAAATGTTGCATTCAAGTGTCTGACTCCTCTTGCCTTTGTTCTATGTTTTTGTTTCTCTATATATATGCATAAACAGCATGAATTATAATCTGATTTCCATAAGTTAAAAGATGTTGCATTCAAGTGTGAGTTAAAAGACTCGCTACAGTATGCATCAGATTGCACAATTTCAAGCTGAAAAAGGGCAAAAGCTCTCTACCCTCGCAATTTCTCACTCTCAACTCTCACACAATGTTGGCAGCCCTGGTATAGATGGGATGAATGTCCTCTTTCCAGACTAGTCGAATGAAGGACCAGAGGACATAGGTTTAATGAGAAAGTGAAACAATTTAATAGGAACCTGAGGGGCAATGTTACACTGCTTCCTCTCCCAGTTTCACCTGGTCACCCCTATTGAAATCTCCAAACTCATCAGCTCTTTCAAACCCACTACCTGCTCCCTCGACCCTCTCCCCAATCCCCTGCTGAAGTCCTGCCTCCCCGTTCTCTGCCCCTACCTCACTAATCTCTTCAACTCCTCATTGTCCCAAGGAATTGTCCCCTCCGCTTTTAAAACTGCTGCTGTCACACCAATCTTAAAGAAACCTGGTCTTGATCCCTCCTCTCTCATTAACTACCGCCCAATCTCAAACCTCCCCTTTCTTTCAAAAACCCTGGAGCGTATCATTGCGTCGCAACTTCATTCCCACCTCCTTGCGTATAACCTACTTGAACACCTCCAATCTGGCTTTCGCCCCCTCCATAGCACAGAAACTGCTCTCCTCAAAGTCCTCAACGACCTCCTCACCTCTGCTGACACTGGTTCCCTCAACATCCTCATCCTCCTCGACCTGAGCGCAGCCTTCGATACAGTGAACCATAACATCCTGCTCACCAGACTCAAAGACCTCGGCATTGAAGGCTCTGCACTCAGCTGGCTCCGTTCCTACCTTTCCAACAGATCCCACTTCATCTCTCTCCACAACCACACCTCTGCTACAGCCACAGTCACTCAAGGCGTTCCCCAAGGCTCCGTACTCGGCCCCCTCCTCTTCATCATCTACATCCTCCCCCTTGGTCAGATACTCCGCCACTTCAACCTGGACTTCCACTGTTACGCCGATGACACCCAGATCTACCTTGGCACCAAATCCCCCCCCCACCCCCCCCCCCCCTCTCCCATATCAACTCCTGTTTGTCAGCTATAAAAACCTGGATGCAACATAACTTCCTCAAACTCAACAGCGATAAGAAAGAATGCCTCCTCATAGGCTCCAAAGTCACACTCAGCAAAATCAATAACCCCACTCTCACCATCGACGGCACCACTGTCTCCCCATCTCCCAAGGCCCGCAACCTTGGCATGATCTTTGATTCCACCCTCTCCCTTGAGCCTCACATCCGCCATGTCATTAAAACCTCCTTCTTTCATCTCCGCAACATCACCAAACTCAGACCCTCTCTCACACCTCCCGCTGCTGAAAGACTCATCCATGCCTTCATCTCCTCCTGACTGGACTATTGCAACTCACTTCTCCTTGGCATCAGGTCCACCTACATCAACCGACTCCAACTGGTCCAGAATGCAGCCGCCTGACTCATCACCCACACCAAATCCTGGCATCACATCACTCCAGTCCTCAAACAACTTCACTGGCTTCCCATCTCCCACCGGAACACCTACAAAATCCTGGTCCTCACCTACAAAGCCCTCCACCATCTGGCCCCCCCATATCTCACTGACCTCCTCTCCCCCTACCAACCCTCACGGTCCCTCAGATCCACATCAGTCGGTCTCCTCTCCATCCACAAGTCCAACCTCCGCAGTTTTGGGGACAGAGCCTTCTCCGGGGCAGCTCCCAGGCTCTGGAACTCCCTCCCCCAACTGATCCGCAATTCCGTGTCCCTCACCATCTTCCAGTCCCGCCTCAAGACCCATCTCTTCACCTCTGCCTATCCTTAGCCCCACGTCCCCCTCCCTTTTCATCTGTGCATTAATTGCCTCATATTGTGTTTTGAATTGTATTCTGTCTTTACTTTGTGTACTAGTCATGTCTCTACTATTTATTTCATTCCCCTACATGTTTTTCCTCTACCTGCTAAATTTTTGTAAGGTGTCCTTGAGACTCTTGAAAGGCGCCCATAAATACAATTTATTATTATTATTATTATTATTATTATTATTATTATTATTATTATTATTATTATTATTGTTATTATTATTATTATTATTATTATTATTATTATTATTATTATTATTATTATTATTATTATTAATGTTTTCACAAAAAGGTTGGTGGCTATATGAAACGAGCTGCCAGAGGAGTTAATTGAGGCAGGTAATATAACACATTTAAAAGGAATGCTTTTAATGGAAAGGAAAGCTTTAGTGGGATATAGGCCAAACACAGGCAGGGGAGGGGGGAGGACTAGTGTTGATGGGGCATCTTGGTTGGCACAGGCAAGTTGGGCCGAAGGGCCTGTGTCCATGCTGTATGAGGAAATGACTCCTCTCCTAGGACATTATTCTTCACAGAGTTGGTTTTCCAAAAGTAACCACAAGTAACCACAATGAACAAGGGGGGAAATGGGAAGAGTAGAGAAGGGGCAGGGTAAATTATATTTTGAAATTAGGCCGTACAGTGGCGTAGCTGGTAGAGCTGCTGCCTCACAGCACCAGAGACCCAGGTTCGATCCTGACCATGGACATTATCTGTGTGGAGTTTGTACATTCTCCCAATCACTCTGTGGGTTTCCTCTGTGTGCTCAAGCGAGGACAGGCTCAGTGTCTTAAAACTGACTCAAAATTCCAGCAAGGACAGGCCCAGTGTCTTCAAACTGAAACTGAACTAAACTAAATTCTCCAGCGCAGGCACACCTTGATTGCTCATAAAGAAGATAGGTTTAACTTTGCAGATGCAGTTAGAAAATCGGGAATCTACTGTCCACCTTACAGAGAGGTTCTGTCTAATGTGTGATATATGCAGTAATACCTTAGAACGTGTTTGACACCAAGTAACAAAAGACTAGATGTAAGCATTGTTGGCTGTAACTTAATCAGCAGCGAATCCTCGTTTTGAATGGGGAGGAAGGATTATTGCACCTGCCCCATGTGGCAAAGTTGAAAATAGCTTTACTTTGCAGATACAATTGCACAGCAGTTGGAGGATTCCATTCCTTTAATGTTGCCACACAGAGCATTTGTCTGTTTTTACTCCAATGCACACAGCAGCCTCTCACACTGCCCAGCTCGGGAAACCTAATTCCTCAGCAGGACAATGCTGAGCTCTCCCCGGCTGCACATCGAGCTAAAAATATTGTGGGAAAACTTCAAACGAGAAAGAGTTGTATTTCCGTGCAGAGAATGTGGGGTGTCTGGAGTAACCGTGAATGATCATTATCACCACTTCAGCAGAGAGGAAAAGACTCCATCTGCTTGAAGTCACAAAGCTCTCCAGAGGAAATCATGCTTTTTCCCCTGACTCCATGGCGTTACCTTCATCAGATTACCATCAGATCTGCCAGTGGTTTACTGATACAGCAAGGAAACAGGCCCTTCGGCCCACCTAGTCCACGCCAACCCATTCATACTAGCTCTTTGTTATTCCATTTTGGTATCCACTTCCTACACACGGGCGGTAATTTACTAAGTCCAACTAGCCTACAAACATGCACGTCTACGGGCCGTAGTTGTGCTGTACTGTTCTATGTCTTTGGGATGTGGGGGGGAAACCGGAGCACCCAATAGAAACACATGCGCTCACAGGGAGAACGTGCAAACTCCACACAGAGAGCACGCGACGTCACGACAAAACCCGGGTCTCTGGAGCTGTGAGACAATACCACTACCAGATGCGCCACAGTGCCGCCCCGCCAGTAAAACGGTAAGAAATAGAATATTAGGTACAAAAACTTTTAATTTCATGTAGAGGTAAATCATTGGGCCACTCATGACCATTGTGGCACCCGATCCAATCAAGGCTGTTTGGATCGGGTCATTGGATCTGTTTGATTTCAGCACCACTCCCTGTGCTAACCTCGTATCACTCAATTCTGATAATATCCCCAAATCTGTTGATTTCTCTGTCAATGTATTCAAGAATTCAACCACTGCACTCTGTTGAGTTGTGAATTCCAAAGATTCACGGCTCTGGGTGAAAATAATGTCTTCCCGTTTCAGTCCTGATGGGCCATGTCCTGGTTTTGAGGCTGAACATCCCCCCATCCGCCCCCATGCCCCCCCCCCCCCCCCCCCCCCCCCGTCCACCCCGTCCCCGTCCCCGTCCCAGAATTCCCAACTCGGGGAATATTATTCCTGTATCTCCCCTGTTATGCACTTGCCACACTTTGATTGATTCAGTCAGGTCATCTCTCATTCATCTAAAGTCAAGAGAGGGAAGCCCAGTCTGCCTAATCCCCCCCATATTTGTTAACCCAATCCATATCCCAAGAATCGATTTGGTACACATATTTTGCATTCCTGCTTCCATGTATATGTAAAAGATAGACACAAAAAGCTGGAGTGACTCAGTGGGTCAGGCAGCATCTCTGGAGAACAGGACGAGGTGACGTTTCGGGTCGGAACCCTTCTTCAACTGTATTATAGACTCTGAACATGTTAGGCGGTATGTGTGCTATTCTAAGCTGCTTTGCAATTCCTCCTAGAAGTATCTAAAAATTAGGAGAGGTATAGACAGTGGTAGGCAGTCAAAACCTTTTTCCCAGTGTGGAAATGTCAAAGATTAGAGAGCATAGCTTTAAGGTAAGAGGGACCAAGTTTAAAGGAGATGTGTGAGGCATGTGTGGTGGATGCCTGTTACACGTTGCCAGGGTTGATGGTGGAGGCAGACGAAATAGTGGCGTTTAAGAGGATTTTCGATAGGCACATGGATATATTGGGAATAGGGGGATATGGCTCATATGCAGGCAGATGGGATCAGTTTATCTTGGCATCATGGTCGGCACAGACATTGCGGGCTGAAGGGCCAGTGCCTGTGCTTTACTTTTCTAAATTCTATGCTTTGTTCTGTAATTATGTCAGCTATAAGAGCTTCTCCCCAATAAAACATGGTGTCAGTTTGCTGAAATGGAAATCAGTGATGCGTAATGTTTGACCATTCTGCTACCATGTGAAGTTCAACAACAAACACTGGATCACTTGTGCATGTACCTCACACAGAAAGATGCCACATAGTTGAAGATGCACACAGTTAACATCCATCAGACATCCCTGTTGGGGCGGCACAGTGGCGCAGCGGTAGAGTTGCTGCCATACAACGCTAGAGACCCAGGTTTGATCCTGACTACGGGAGCTGTCTTTAAGGAGTTTGTACGTTCTCCCCGTGACCTCATGGGTTTTTCCCCAGGCACTCCGGTTTCCTCCCACACTCCAAAGAGATACAGGTTTATAGGTTAATTTGCTTTGGTGAAAACCTTGTAAATTGTCCCTTGTGTGTACAATAGTGCTAGTGAACGGGGATCGCTGGTCGATGTGGACTCAGTGGGTTGAAGGGCCTGTTTCCGTGCAGTATCTCTAAAGTAAACTAAGCTCAGATAATTAAAGACCACAAGACTCCAGCTTACACGTTAGCAACTTGCCTCCTCCTCCCTCAAAGCTTTTTAAAGGGATCACAAACCATCCAGCTGTTACCCTCTAGCAGATCATGTTTAGTTTCAGCTATGCTACTTCATTTGTCTGGTGCCGTCTATCTTAGTTTCCAGTTATAACACAGGATACACTCAGCGGAACAAATTGCTGGTGGAGAGAGGATGGGGAGGGGGTGGGAAGAGTTTAATTAGAGTTCACGGTGTTCAGAGAACAGTTCTTCCATCTGAACCACAGGAGGGGAGATGCTTTGGCTTAAGTAAGCTGGTAGAGCTGCAGCCTCACAGAGCCAGAGACTCAGGTTCGATCCTGACCTCGGGTGCTGTCTATGTGGAGTTTGCACGTTCGCCCTAGAACTGTAACCCTGTAAAAAATTGTCCCTGTGTAGGGAGTGGACGAGAAAGTGGGATTACATGGAACTTGTGTGAATGGTTGATCGATGGTCAGCATGAACTCGACTGAAGGGCCTGCATCCATGCTCAATCTCTGAATGTAAACATAAACCTCAAAGGGATTGTCAAATGTTGCATCCACGTTTCTAATCTCTGAATGGCACAGGTCTAATCGAGAGTAAAGTTCAGGTGGGGAGAGACGAGAAAGTGGGGCATGCATATTTATCCCATTTGCAGCTCCTAATGTAGGAGACATTTGAGAGGTACTTGGCATGGAGGGTTTATGAGGAGAATACCATCGGTGAGTGTTTGAGGTGCAGTAGGTGAACTGAAACGCACATCCAAGATCATTTATCGTGGAATTCTTTGCCACAGAAGGCTGTGGAGGCCAAGTCAATGGATATTTCTAAAGCAGAAATGGACAGATTCTTGATTAGTATGGGTGTCAGGAGTTACGGGGAGAAGACGGGAGAATGGGGTTGAGAGGGAAAGAACGATCAGCCACGATTGAATGGCAGAGTAGACTTGAGGGGCCGAATAACCTAATTCTTCTCCTAGAACCTATAAACTTATAACCTTATAAACTTATGACCACCAGGGGCACCGCACGATTGGCAGCCCTGCCAACAGTCTGTCTGTTTTTTCGTCTTTTAAAAAAAACATTTATTGTATGTTAAAAGTTTGTGTAAATGTTCTCCAGTTTGTTTTATGTTGTGGGAGGGGGAAGGGGGTTGGGGTAAACTTTTTTTCAGTTTCTTACCTTGCCGGAGATACGATTGGTTTACGGATCATATCTCCGGTCACTCTGCGGCCTAACATTGATGGAGCTGGAGGCCTCCGCCGGCTGACTTTGGGCCCCACTGCGGGGCTTGGACTTAACATTGGAGCTGATCCCTGGCCTGGGATCACTACAACCGCGGCCTGTGGACTTTACCATCGAGAGCTCGCAGTCTCGGGAGAGGCTGAGTCGGGAAGCTCCAACAACGCAGAGGCTCGACCAGCCCCGACATGGAGTCCGATCGCCAGCGCGGGGGAGCTGACATTCCCCCGATGCAGGAACTGACCGCCCCGATACAGAGGGGCTAAACGCCACCAGCTGCAGGAGTCAAGATCGCCCCGTCAACGGAGTGCTCCAGGACCCCGACCGCGGGAGAGCAAAGAAGGGAAGAGATTTTAACTTTTTTTTTGCCTTCCATCACAGTGAGGAATGTGGAGGAGCCACTGTGGTCGATGTTTATGTTGAAATATATTTTGTGTGTTCCGTTGCTGTTTATTTGTATGACTGACTTGGCAAATGAAATTCCACGTATGCTGCAAAATATACTTGGCTAATTAAGTATTATTGTGATTGTGATTGATTGTGCTTGTGATTGATCTTCCTGTGGCACCAAGTCTGGGCTTGATGTCAGGCATCAACGTAGGATTAGGGTTCATGTCTGACATGCCTCCTGCACAGCATGCACACCACACTCATGCCAGCTCTGAGAAATGCACAATCACTCCCTTGCTTTCACTCCCTTTGGCATTACCTTCATCTAAACTGTGTCTTCCTTTCTTATTTCCCAGGTCAGATTCACTCACTGCATGACTGCCCACATTTGCGGGGATTGCTGGTCAGCGTGAACTCAGTGGGCTGAAGGGCTTGTTTACGTGCTGTATCACTAAACTAAACTAAACTAAACTAAACTAAACTAAACTAAACTAAACTAATCTAAACTAAACTAATCTAAACTAAACTAAACTAGTGAACTTGCTCCTCCCCTTTACGTTGCACGGTTTAGGATTACGCATCACAGATGGATTGGAGTGATGCTCTATGGTTACAATATTGAGCCACAGCTGGTGTATTCATCCAATGAAAAGCACAATATGCATCCACCAGGCTGCATATCTGAGCTGGTTAATCACAAATTGCTACCACATTGTGGTTGGTGACCACAATTCCATATTTGAATAACATGTCTGATCAAGGTCAAGGTGGTCATTAAGTAATGCTTTGCTTCAATACATATTGTTCCATATAAATACTGACAAACAAGTTCCAAATGTTCCTCTCTGCCCCCTCAATTGTAAACATTTGTTCCTTTGGCATGGCGCAATTTCCATTCCATCAATTGATACGCCCTTCCCAACTCTTGTGATTCATAGATTAACTTAATGCTTTTCAGTTGCATGCTTTACACACCCACTGAATATTACATTTCTTCCTCACAACATTGTTTTATTCCTTTTTAAAAACAGCACTGCCAGAATCCAATCTTCCTCTTCCTATCTGGGGTGACTAGGACATGAGTTAATGCACAACAAAGTTGGCTTAAGGATGGTTTGGTGGAACTGAACTTCATAGTTATTCTCGGTGGGGCTTGGTGCAGTGTTCTTCCAGCGCACTCTTCAGAGTACATAGCCTTTGGCACTATCACGATCTTGTTTATTTAAAATGTATCTTTTTGTTGTTCCATTTAATGTGGCTGCAAAACTGCAGCAAGTAAGAGTCTTGTTGTTCGCTTTCATATCTGGTGCTTAGGACAAAGAAAAACTCTTGAGGTGCTATCAAAATGTATAAAAAAACATTTGAACAGGTACATGGATAGTACTGGTTTAGAGGGGTGTGGGCTAAATGCAGGCAGGCGGGACTAGTGTCGATGGAGCATGATGGTCGGCATGGGCAAGCTGGGCCGAAGGGTCTGTTTCCATGCTGTATGACTATGTATCTGTGACTTAACTCTTGACTTGAATTCCTGGGCAATTATCCCTTTATAAATCACGGCATTTACTGATTGTACAAAAATATCTACTTTTCCATCTCTCCCTCGTGTCATAGAGAAAAGCTCAAACATTTGACCAGGGTAAAACTGACTGGATTTATCAATGTCCTCGTGCAGACAATACATTCACAAATGGTCTGAACTGCTCAAATAAAGTGGTTCAAGTCAGCTTCCTATCTTCCTATCAGCACAGGCCACTATTTGCTGTGGTTACCAGGGATCTGAGATTGTTTACACCACAGTTACCACACATCGCATAAGCATTAAAAGCATGACAAATTCTGTCACTAATGGCAAACGTATTAACTGCGCAATCATTTCTACTCCACTGAGTTAGAAAAGTCATTGCCCAAATATCACCACCAGTATTATTTTTGCCATTCCATGTGTATAATATTGGTTTAACGTTGGAGGTACTTGGAAGTTTGCTCCATTTATTCCAGGGCAGCAGAATCTTATCGTCAGAGGTTATCTGCATGTCGTGGATAAAACAGCCCAATATATTGACCATCTTATTAACTCTAAAAGCCAGGGTCACTGAACCTGGATGAAATTGCAGTCAAAAGCCAATAATCAATACAGGATCTTCCCAGCTATTTGACACATACTTAATTGATAACCTTAATCCTCAAGACCGATTGAAAAGCTTTGCAAAATTAAAAGGCTAATTTTTCACAATACACTTTGAATCAGCTTGCACCATTTGTTAGCTTTGCAATATTAAAACGACAGTTCTTTAAGCAGCGCGAATAAATGTTTAAAGGAGATCTCATGATTTTGACGTAAAATTCTCCTTTTAATTTGAAACAAAATAAAGTCTGATGCTGGAAGTCTGAAATAAAGACAGTGAATACATTTTATTTCACATTTTAATATACTATCATATATTCACACATTTTTTTGGCTGGCTTTGTATTTAGCCGTGCAAGATGAGTGCCAATTTTAATCTTTAGAACCTAGAACAGTACAGCACAAGAACAGGCCCTTCCACCCACAATGTCTGTGCCGGACATAATGCAAAGACCATCACTTATCTATCTGCACACAACCCATATTCCTCCATTCCTTGCATATCCCTCCAATACCTATCCAAACACCACTAACATATCTGCTTCAGCCGCCAACCCTGGCAGTACATTCCAGGCAATCACCGCCCTCTGTGTAACAAACTTGCCCAAAAACATCTCCTTTAAACTTAGTCCCTCTCACCTTACAGCTATGCCCTCTGGTATTTAGCTTATGTTATCAGCTGATCTACAAAACGTGACCATGCAGGGATTATTTTTGATCATACTCCTGAGTTAAAGAGAGGAAATGTGATCATCAATTCTATGAGCACGTGGTAACGAGCTGATGCCCCATAGAGTTAATGGGAAGACCCTGAGCAACTTTAATGATGGCAATGATGATGGTTCATCGATCAGCTGTCTCTGCCGACCTATGCAAGTTTGGTGAGTGAGGGCCAATGAACGCTCAAACCAACACGCCTTTGGGATGTGGGAGGAAACCAAAGCACCCGGAGGAAAACCAAGTGATCAGCAAGAAGAATGTGCAAACTCCACACCGACAGCACCCGAGGTCAGAATTTAACCCGGGTCTCTGGCGCTGTAAGACGGCAGTTCTGTGCCACCCAACTGAAGGAGAGCACTTTCTCCATTCACCTTGTGTAGGTCGGTAAAAATATATTTTTCTGTAATTCAATTTTTGCACATTGTATTTTTCTCCATATTGTGAACCACTGTAGATACTACTGTAGCAGGTTTTCCAGATCACAGCACTCTAATTCAATATTAGGATTAATATAATTTGCCTTGAATGTCGTTGATAAATAAAGTCTTTGCCATTTGATAAATAACGGTTTCCCAGTTTCTTGTGCGTTCTACATAAGTATATAAGAATAATGCTTTATGGTGAATTAACCAACAAAGTAGCTAATTAAAATTAAAATAAGTTATTGCAAGTGTTGGAAATATGAAATTAAAAGATTGTTTTTTTTTATTTTTCATAAATTGCTGCCTTAAATTAGCTGCAAATGCTGAAATTAGTGGATTTTTGAAACAGGTTGTACGTTAATAAAAATATTAAAAGCTGTAATGCACCAGATCTTGCCTTGAGATTGAAGTTGAAGCGAAGTATATTGTCACGTGTACCAAGGTACAGTGAAAAGCTTTTGTTGCGTGCTAACCTCTTCAGCGGAAAGACAATACATGATTACAATCAAGCCGTCTACAGTGTACATGATGAAGGGAATAAGGTTTGTTGTGAGATAAAGTCCAGTAAAGTTCGATTAAAGATTGTACGCAGGTCTCCAATGAGGTAGATAGTAGCTCAGGAGTGCTCTGGTTGTTGACGGAGTGGTTTAGTTATCGGATAAGAGCTGGGAAGATTATTACAGGGTTAATTGTAAACTGCTAGCTGTGTGGGTGTGCTTTCTACAACTAAAGTAAAGACTGATTGATTATTCCCAGCGTAGTGAACAGCAGAACAGGCACACTCTGTCATGGGTGTCCACATTTTTGGGAGACATTTTTACCTTTGTTTTTGCCCTTGTGAAGCAGGTTTCTGGTGCAACTATGCTGTTATAGGGCACCGGGTCAGTGTCAGACACTGATGCAATGTACACGCACACTCATTCACAAGCAAATACACACACACGAGCATGTACACAGACACACGCACATGCACACACACACATTCAAGCACACACACACACATTCAAGCACACACACACACACACACACACACACACACACACACACACACACACACACACACACACACACACACACACACACACACACACACACATGCATGCACACACACACGTACACACACACATTCAGGCACACACACATGCATATATACACACACATACACATGCACACACACATACACACACACATTCAACACACACGCACACACACACATGCATATATGCACACACACACACAATTCAGGCACACACACATGCATGCATGTCCACAGCATACACGCAGACACACACACGTTCAAGCACACACATATACACGCATGCTCACATACAAGCCAGCAATGACGCACAGGCATTGACCATTCAACAACTGGAGGCAAATGCCAGCTCTCATCCCCAGGACCATCCTACACAGAGACAAGAATGAGTTCACTGCATCATTGTGCTGGCTAGGGGTGGTAATTGAATTACTGGGCTGGCCTCAGGAGCACTGACTGATTGATCCAGAGACATGAATCCCACCAGGACAGCCAGGGATTTAAATCAAGTCATTAAATAAGCCCAGATGTTTTTTTTAAAGGGATGGCTCATGGATTGTAGTAAAAACCCATCCAGTTTTCTAATCTCCTTCTGGGAATATCTGCAGTCCCTGCCTGGTTTGAGCTTTATTTAACTCCATCCCCACTAATGTGCTGGTCTCCTGACTGATGGGAACATCTCAAGTACAATGAATGAAGAAAGTGGAAAGTGTAGGTAACACGACATGCAGTTTAATGTGTAGGAAGCTGTAGATGCTGTTTAAACCGAAGATAGACACAAAAAGCTGGCGTAACTAAACGGGACAGGCAGCATCTCTGGAGAGAAGGAATGGGTGATGTTTTGGGTCAAGAAGAAGGGTCTGAACCCGAAACGTCACACATTTCTTCTCTGCAGAGATGCTGCCTGTCCCGCTGAATTACTCCAGCAGTTTGTGTCATGCAATTTAATCTGCTAGATCTTGGATCTCTATAAGAAGTGAAATTATACCAAGTGTATTAGTAGGCAGCCAACGCCATCCGAGACCCACACCACCCTGACCACAATCTCATTTCATTCCTACCATCAGGAAGAAGGTATAGGAGCCTGAAAACTGCAATGTCCAAGTTCAGGCCCAGCTTCTTTCCTACAACTGTCAGGCTATTAAACATTACAACCTCCAAATAGGCTCCGAACTTGTGGGGGTTGTTTGTGACTTTACACTGTTATTGTCTGTTTATTTGTTTGTGATTATATTTATACATACATATGTATTTATATACATATTTTTTTTTTAGGCCCCCCCTCGGTCATGGCTGACCATGGGTGTCTCCAGGATAGGAGGATGTGGTTGTGTGTGACTGCTACACACACAACCACCACACGGTTCTTGACAGATCTGGGTCGGGATCCAGTGGAGTCCAAGCCGACCGGAGAACCTTTTCTGCTGCAGCCTTCGTCCGCCTTCCCAGCCGTTGTGACGCTCCACTAGGGTCACCCATCATCCTCCGGCTGTTCTACCATTGCGATCTTGGTTGGATTTTTTTGGCAGAGTCCTCCCCCTCGACCTTACCGCCATGGGTGGCCCTATACATATATATAGTTAACCAAAAATCTCATCTTGACCACTTCCTGTCTGCGCTATATATTGATTTTAGAAAAACTCTTCCATATATCGCTATGATTTTTGGCCATCTTACTCGCAGTCCCCCTCTGCTGAGGCGACCCTGAGGATTTTTCCGATCGATGAAAAATAAAAAAGGTTATGAGTGTTTCAAAAATCTTGAGATCAGATGATTGGTCCTCTCGCCTGTCAATCACCACGATGAAGGTAACGCCCCTTCTGGGGGTGAGGCGGGGGCAGGACTATAAAACCCTGGATGCCTGGACGTGAGTCAGCCACTCTGGAAGATCGCGAGGGAGAGTCCACAACTGTGATTCTAAGCTGTGAATCAACTGAACTGTGAGTCTGCAATGTACTTGCAATAAATGGTTAGTTAGCCCTTAATGACAATGCAATGAGTTGTTTGGCAATTAGGTGGCCTGCACTCTGCTTGAATTGCTATGAAATTGAATTTGGTGGCCCGCACTCTGCTTGAAATGCTATGAAATTTCATTTGGTGACCGCACTCTGCATGAAATTGAATTTGGTGGCCTGCACTCTGCTTGAAATGCTATGACATTGAATTTGGTGGCCTGCACTCTGCTTGAAATGGAATTTCAAGGAATAGCCATGAGTGAACTGCCAGCCCACCAGCCCTGAGTGACTGAGCTGCCAGCTCACCAGGCCTGCGTGACTGAGCTGCGAGCCCACCCGGCCTGAGTGACTGAGCTGCCAGCCCAATAAACCATTTGGCCCACAATGTCCATACTAGCCCTCTGGAAACCAGTCCCTTCAGCCCACAACACCCATACCAGTGTTCCAGAAAGCTCCCCCACTGGCCACCAATTGGTGGAGAGGTGGAATATTGCGTTGGGGGAACAGCCCTCCCATGTGAACATGGGACCCAACGGGTCCCACTTAGTCTAGTAATACATATACATGAGTGTGTGTGTGTTTGTGTGTGTGTGAATGTGTGTGTTTGTGTGAGTGTGTATGTGGGTGTTTGTGTGTGTGAGTGAGTGTGTGTGTGTGTGTGTGTTTGTGTGTGTGTGTCTGTGAGCCTGTGTTTGTATGTGTGAATGTGTGTGTGTGTGTGTGTGTGTGTGTGTGTGTGTGTGTGTGTTTTTGTGTGAGTGAGTGTGTGTGTGTGTGAGTGTGTATACTGAACTTTTTTTCTGCTTATTATTTTGTTTACAGAGTACTATGTTTACATATCTGTTGTACTACTGCAAGTAAGAATGAACTAAATTCAACTAAACAAGAATTTAGCTGTTCCATCTCAGGACACATGACAATAAAACACTCTTGACTCGTGACTCTTGAATACTGATGGTAGTAAAATATTCATCAGTACGGTGCGCCCTTGCTCTGCTCGTGACCTCCATACTGTGGAGGGCATAATGTATAGCATTCTCTATACACCAAGAAGGCTTCAGTTTCATTGGGTCAAGTCACATCTCAAGATTTCAACCAACAGTGTAGTCATGTCATCAGTAATCATGTGATTGTGAAGTTACAATTATTTATATTTACATTATTATATATTATATTATTTACAATCAAAAGACACAATCAGCTAGAGTGTGGTCTTGACCTCCTGGGCACCACATTTGAGACCTTTGAACGGTCTGTAATCGGACTTTATCTGGCTTCAATGTTATATCTTGTATGAAGTGTTATACCCTTTATCCTTTTATCTGTGCTCTGTGGACAGCTTGTTTGTATTAGTGCATTTTCTTTGACTGGAAAGCATGCCAACAGAAGCTTTTCACTGTACCTCGGTACACGTGACAATAAACTAAACTAATCTAAACTAAACTAAAACTAAACTAAATCTACTCCAGTAATTTGCAGATGTTGTATCCATAGGGTGTTAATAGTAGCATTTGCTTCTTTGTCTCAAAACCACTGCCCCTCCCTGCCCTCAGGTCCACCCTGTGAGGCCCTGCTGTGTCAGTGATGGATCAGTGATGAACAAGTGATTCGCTGTGTGGTCTTCAGCTGCCAGCTGTTTGGCCCATCCATCCATAGAGGAGGAGAAAAAACTTACACACAGCAGCATGTCCAAAGGAATTTAGGATAAATTGAACCCTGAGGGTCTGTCGGACATATGATAACTTACAATCTGAGGCCTCACTCGGAAAGAACACTTGGCACAAATACCAAGGGACAGAATCATTCCTCTTTTACTAAGTCCCAATGACTTGCTTTTGCACTGTGTACTGACAACTGCACTGTCAAAATGTGTAATTGTTGTGGCGTGGACGGGAATGTTTCGAAGAGCTGTGCCTTAATTAGATCAAATCTTCTAATGTGTCATTTTTAAGTGCTGGGAAGCAACCAGACATTTCCATTTCTGATTCTGCCTCAACAGTCCACCTGTCTGTTAAAGAAACAAAATCTGCAGACTGAGCAGACCGTAAGCACTGCACAAAATCCCCCACGTCAGGCATTACTTTACTGACTGTGAGATGCAATAGAGAGGTTAAATTGGTTTGTGACAATTTCCTTTTTACACTGGTATTTCTTGAACCACAGAAACTCACTTGATCAAGCATTAGATTCCAATGCGGCAAATTGCTGTTTCCCGGAAAGAATAAACGTTGGTATAATTACGTGCTAGATTGCACAAGTCAGCTGTTCAGGATATCTTGATAGCACTTGGGCTGGCTGCCATTTCAGAATAAGAATTTAGATGCCTGAACGGTCACTTTGTCCCACAGACAGAGTCTGTACAGGTGGTGTCCACGGGGACTTTGGAGGCCTTTCGTGAAAGCTAGTCGCCGTGTGGAGGTGGGGATGGGGGGGGGGTGGGAGGGAGGGGGTTAAGTGTATCGTGAATATGGGTGATAACATTGTAATTTGATGAATGATTGATTATTTAGTTTACTTCATTTTACTTTATTGTCACGTGTACCAAGATGCAGTGAAAACCTTTTGTTGCGTGCTATCCAGTCAGCGGAAAGACCATAGATGATTACTATCGAGCCGTCCACAGTGTACAGGATGTGCAGGATAAAGGGAATAACGTTTAATGTAAGATAAGGTCCAGTATAGTCCGACTAAAGATAGTCCGAGGATCTCCAATGATGTAGATGGTAGCTCAGGACCGCTCCCTAGTTGGTGATAGGATGGTTCAGTTGTCTGATACCAGCTGGGAAGAAACTGTCCCTGAATCTGGAGGTGTGTGTTTTCACACTTCTGTACCTCTTGCCTGATGGGAGATGGGAGAAGAGGGAGTGCCTGGTTGAGGCTTGTACATTGAGGCCTGTACATGCTGGTGGCCTTGCTGAGGCAGCGTGAAGTGCAGATGGGGTCAATGAATAGGAGGTTGGTTTGTGTAATGGTCTGGGCTGCATCCACAATTCTTACCAATTTCTTGCGGACTTAGATGGAGCTGTTCCCATACCATGCTGCGATGCATTCTATGGCTCATTTGCAAACTGCGAGGTAGTTTTGAGTCTCTTTGGAGTCTTGTGCTTCTAATATTCTGGGAGGGCCAAAAATGATGCTAGATACCTGCTCCTCGGATCCAGAGCTAGTTTGTTCTGGTGTAGGATTCATGTTCACACTGACTTCAGTGAGGACTGTTGTGCACAGATGCAAGGGACTGTCCCACTTTCACGACCTAATTCACGACCTTTTTTACTCGTGGACATTTTTCATCATGTTGAAAAAACGCCCCGACCTACTTGATGCCACGAGTACCGATGACTAGCATCACGACTTAAATACGACCTACCTAAGACCTACCTACGACCTCATGATGACCATGCTGAGAGTTTGAGTCAAGGGCAAACTCGACAGAGGTTGTGAATTAGGTCATGAAAGTGGGACAGGCCTTTTAGGGAGCAACTAAAAAGTTAAGTTTCACTTTAATTATTTTTTTTAAGCTCAATCTTTTATTTTTAGTTTTAGTTTAAGAGATACAGCATGGGAACAGGCCCTTCGGTCCACCGAGTCTACACTGACCATTGATCATCTGTTCACATTAGTTGTATATTTTCCCAGAAGAAGTTACAGAGAGCTGAAATGTTTGACCTCAGTGGGGAACATGGATAGGCGACATTTTGGGATTGGGACCCTTCCTCAATCGAGAACTTCTTTAAAGTAGGCCTACCCTGATGAGACTTCACAGCGGAGCAGTGCAATGTAGACCCTTCATTTGTAAACCAGCAGCTGCAGTTCCTTGTTTCCAATGCTATCCCACTTTCTCACCCACTCCCTACAAACTGGGGGCAAATTTACAGAGGTCAATTATCCTACCAACCCATGCGTCTTTGGGATGTGAGAGGAAATCCCAGAGGAAATCTACGTGGTCGCGGAGAACGTGCTACTCCGCACAGACTGCACTCGAGGTCAAGATCGACCTCGATCTCTGGCAATGTGAGGCAGCAGCTCTACCAGCTGTGCCACCCTCATTGTTTAGAAGTATCTTACCCCGTAAATACTTGACATCAATGCAATATTGTGGATGATCAGCCATGATCACATTGAATGGTGGTGCTGGATCGAAGGGCCGAATGGCCTACTCCTGCACCTATTGTCTATTGTCTATAATATTTTTTAAATACCTATCAACGGTCTCCAGCGATGCTGCATGACCTGCTGAGTTACTGTGCATCTTTTTTTTGTGAACAAGCACTTGCAGTTCCTTGTGACTACATTATTTTTTTGTTAAACTATTAGGTTGTATTTCTGTCAGAGTGGGTCTGCAGCATCAACATCGTGGAGCTGTGGTTCGTAGAGCTCCCAGCACGGGCGGTGCTGACTTCAACATGGTGGATTCCTGGGATCCCTTTGCCGAGGGCCGCCAGCGTGAATCACCGCCCAGCGGGGCCTGTGGACTTCGGGAACAGCGGACACCGGTAGGAAGTGGGCGATTCGAAGGTCCAAGCCGGCGAGGTTGACCTCCCGTTCCGACATCGGAGTCCCATCGTCCCGGCGAGCGGGCCTGAGCAGCAGGCCGCCCGTAGCGGCAACTGCGGAGGGCTCATGGGTGAACATCAAGAACATCAGAGGAAGATGACTGACTTTGGTGCCTTCCCTCATAGTGGGAAACTTTGATTCTGCTGTGTGGGGATGTTTTATGTTGGAGTCTATCGTACCTTGTGTTCTTTTTTATTTGTGTGACTGTATGGCGACCACACATTTCACTGTACCAACTGGTACATGTGACAAATAAATGTATCTTGTATCTTGTATCTTGAAGATGTTGCCAAGGAAACATTCTTCATGAAGAATTTCTTTCTGGCCTTACATCTGGCCCACACGTGTTACCTATATGCCTCCAGATGACAACACTGGATATTGTGCACAAACGTCGAGAAACATTTGTCAATGGGTGTGTCATTCTTTTGTGTTTCAAAATAAAAATAAAACAGGAACAGAGCACCTTGCTGCCAGAATCTTCTTACCCCTAATGATTGAAACTGGCCTGTGTATTGTATAATATCCTTTAATCAACTGAAACGCTGCCAAGAATAAACAATTCATTTTATACGGCACGTTAAGAGGCTCCTTTGCCATCAGGTAAATGCGTTCGATTCCCCTTAAGAGTTCTGCAGGAGCAAATGGAAAGAACATGTGCTCTTTTGTCAGCAAGGAAATCATGGGGGATTAATGCTCAGCGACGTGCCAACTGCACCACCTGGTCACCGTAATTATGGTTTAAAGCCCACTATTTTCAATGGGCTTTATTCAATGGGATTTGCTTCAATGAAAAAGTAACTTCTGCCCAGTGCTCTCTGGGTGCAGCGTAACAGGATTGCTCGACAACCAGAATGGAGGCCATGGTTGCAACGGATCTATGTGGCCAGCTGCAGCTGGGACTGTAAAATGGTTGCGAAAATGGCACCTCTTGCACATGGACTCATTGGGATGTTCTACATAAAGATGGACACAGAAAGCTGGAGTAACTCAGCGGGACAGGCAGCATCTCTGAAGAGGAGGAATGGGTGACGTTTTGGGTCGAGATCCTTCTTCAGACTGATGTCAGGGGAGAGGGAGATACATAGATAAGGAAGGGAAGGGTGTAAAAATAGTACAAAGGGAATGGAGAATAGATCATTGTCAGCCAGGAGACGATAACAACAACAAAGCAAGCAGGGATAAAATGTATTCAGGAACAGGTCAGTATGGGAATGGGAAGGGAAGTTAAAATAGTTTGCAACTGGGAGATCAGCAGGCCTTGGCAAACTGAGCACAATTGTTCGGCCAAACAGTCATTGAGTCTACGCTTGGGCTGTCCGATGTACAGGAGGCCACTTTGGGAACATTGGATGCAGTAGATTATTGACATAATTGACAGGCATATCTGTGGCCATCCCCTCTCCTCTCCATTAAGACCCTCGATAAAATTGCAATATTTTCTCTTTGGTACAGGGTCATGTTTTTTATTCTGACTAAACTCCTACAAAGTACTTTGGGATATTGTCTGTTTTAACAATGCCAGAGCGATAAAATTTATTTAATGCTATTAATTGATGAACGTTTGCCTTTTGCACCACAAACAATGACGTGTAATCATTGGAAGAGTACTCCAGAGAGTTGGCTCGCTCTGCTCCACACCTCTGCTGAATTTATCACAAATCTTTAATTGATTATCAATTTAGCCGAAGCACAAACAGGAGTGATTCCCATTAGAGGCGACTCCTGAAGATTAATGTGTAAATGTGCCATTAATCTGGTGCTACCGCTGTCTGTGCTGGATTACAGCTTCACTCAACAGAACACATTCACAGCTAAACTCGCAGACCCCCTTTTATGATCTAGCATGTCGAAAAATGTCAAAAACCCAGGGACGCATGGATTAGAACAATATCAACAGGAGATGGAAGCCTCTGAAATTAGCTGACGGAGATGGGATTTTAATTGCACAGTGGAACACATAATGTCAAGTGCAGAGGGCATTGAATTAATGAATCGAAAGGTCATGGCTAGTCTATCCTTTGCTTACATACCAGAATTCCTGCCGTGTGTGATTAGTTCAATGTGTTGCAGCTTTGAGACTTGTCTTGAATCCGCTTCGGCTTCTTGTTTTGTCTCGGTACATTGCTGATCTGGGTCCTATATCCCTGGTGGCATGGTCACTGTCCACCTGTACTTGGCCACGGCCAATCGTCATCTGTGTCGCAGAATCCCGGAATGACATCTGACATTGGACAGCATGTCTACTAACCTCACATCTATCCTTGCATGAACGCCATGGACAGACCCATCCGGCGGGGTCAATACGCAACGCAGGCTCCTCTCGGCTTTAAGATGTGATCGAAGAGGAAGAAAATTGACCTTTGACTGCACTTTCACATGTGGAGGGATTGAAAACATCCATCAAAAAAAATCTACCATATTTCAGAAATTATACAGAGCTTATTCAAGATCTTCACAGTTTTCATGTTAAATCAATTTGTGGCTTGACGGTACAGTTGGGAGTGGAACCATACAGTTCCTGATACATTCCCTGTGAGTTTCTAAAGTAGAATCTTGGCGGTGTGTATTTGATACTGAGATGTGCTACAGGCTTAATCCATCAACTCAATCGCTTATATCTATTTTTACAATATTGCGGACTTTGCTTCTGCCTCAACTCTTTTAGTTTAGTTTAGTTTAGTTTAGTTTAGTTCAGTTTAGTTTAGAGATACAGCGTGGAGCCAGGCCCTTTGGCCCACCAAGTCTGTGCCGACCAGCAATCACCCCGTACACTAGCACTCCCCTACACACTAGGGACAGTTTTACACTTTTACCAAAGCCAATTAATCTACAAACCTGTACGTCCGAGTGTGGGAGGAAACTGGAGCACCCGAGGAAAAACCCACACGGTCACAGGAAGAAAGTACAAACTGCGTACAGATTACACCTGTGGTCAGGATCGAACCCAGGTCTCTGGCGCTGGGCTCTTCGCTGAGCTAAGACCCTTTGTCAACTCTGTGTTAATCCCAGACTCATTAACTCCCAAATACTCCATGTTGATCTCTCACCTTCCACCAAATGATGAACATTAACATCGTTGACCATATCCTAATGCACCTCAAGTCCCTTCACTCGCCATCCATGAGCCAAGATCAACTTGGACTGCTAGCCTGATAAAGGCTTTGTCTTACCATGCTTGGCCGCTTATATTTATACCCATCCCATGGTCTTTCCCTTTGCTATCAGCCAATGCGCAACGTCATGGCACTTAGATCACTGAATATCATTTGGCGATCAAAACCAAAGGAGCAGATTAATGTATTTACATTTTAATAGGTTAAAATAATAGTAGCAGTGTAGTAGCTACAGGAATGGAAATGGGTATTGGTCTATTCCATTTCTTGTTGCAGCGTAATTATAGAGAAGTGTCCATGAAAAAGCTGACATTCTTTATTCATTGTTAATTTACCAGGGAACGGGCAACATAGGAGTTTTTCTCACTTGTTCCCAATTTAAACTGGCTATGGCTTTGCTCCTTCATGGTTATCCCAGCACTGGATATAGAGCGACATGGTGGCGCAGCGGTAGAGTTGCTGCCCTAAAGCACCAGAGACCCGGGTTGATCCTGACTACGGGTACTGTCTGTACCGAGTTTGTATGTTGACATCATGACCTGCGTGGGCTTTCTCCAGGTGCTCCGGTTTCCTCCCACACTCCAAAGACATACAAGTTTTTAGGTTAATTGGCTTGGTGTAATTGTAAATTGCCCCTGGTGTGCCAGACAGTGTTAGTGTGTGGGGATCGCTGGGCGGCACGGACTCGGTGGTCTTATGGGCCTGTTTCCAAACTGTATCTCTAAAATTAAAACTAAAACTACTAGAACATGAGGGGCAGCAGAAAAGAAAGACGCAGGCCTGTGCCTTTGCAAAGCTCACATCCTCACTTCATCACATTAGACCCCACCATGTGAATCTCCATCTGAATCCACCTACTGACTGCTCCCTGATCACATCACTACTAATTGTTCCACTGTTTTGATTACCAAAACTGAGATTCATATCTACTGACCAGTCCTCCTCAGAATGATGTGATAACTTGGCAACTAAAACATTATCTTCTTTCCAGTCATGTCCTTTGCACGCTGCCTTGCTTACAGCAGATTAATGTACTTGTTTTTTATCAGACACCTTGGTAACTCATGGTGCATTTGGAAGTGATGGATGGACTGTTTGAGATGAGGGCAAGAATTTTTAAATGGTTGCAAATAAATCTAGTTCAAATCAACAATATTTATTCTGGTCTTTCCATAGGGATTGGATGATTACTGATATATGAAAAGAGTATTGAGTCTGGCAAAGTTAATTTTTTTTTACAAAGAGGGTGGTAGGTGCCTGGAACATGCTGCAGGGGTGATGGTGAAGCAGATACAATGTTGGCATTTAAGGGACTTTTAGATCGGCACACAAATATGCAGGGAATGGATTATGTGCAGGGAGATATTGGAGTTAGTCTTGGCATCACTTGACATTTTGAGTATAAGGGCTTGTTCTGGAGCTGTAATGGTCTATGTTCTTCATGACTCAAAATTAATTTATCAGCCTAAGTTTTCCTGTGTAGTCAACTATCGGGTCAATGTCTTTAGGACCATGCTGTTCAGTTGGAGTCCATCTTCACTAGGTCCCTTTCTACTGAGTGTAATGAACTTGCCAAAGGAGCATAGGTTGGTCTGGGTCTCCTTAAATTATGTGATTTTGATTCTTCGATCTTCTTATATTTTTCTCTTGCTTCAGACCAGAGTCTGCACTAATCTAGGATGTGCTTACTTATGGGGAAACTGTACTGGACAATATCTAAGAAAATAATTTCACAGTGTGCTTGCACATGTGACACCAAAAAAGCATCATTGACCATTGAATCATGTAAGCACAAGGCACTATTGAAGCTGGTGTAGCGGCACCTAGTGGTGGGGTGGGGAGGTCAGAACCCTCATCATTGGTCGGTTCCGTCACGTGACCGCGGGGGTTTGTTCACTGGTTTTTCTAGGGTGAGTTAGCCAGTCAGCGCTCCTCCTAGTAACCGGAGCTATTTTTGTTAGTTCGCACACGAACTTTACGAGTTTTGGAGGTAGACAAAAATGCTGGAGAAACTCAGCGGGTGAGGTGATATGGAGCGGTATGGAGCGAAGGAAATAGGCAACGTTTCGGGTTCTTCACGAGTTTTGTTTTGCTTTTATTAAAATTAAAAATCACTTTTCTCAACCTGTCTGGCCTCGCTACATTGGTGACCCCGTCGAAAAGACACAAAGTGCTGGAGTAACTCAGTGGGTCAGGCTGCGTCTCTGGAGGACACGGATAGGTGACGTTTTGGGTTGGAACTCATCTTCAGTCACAAGAAGGGTTCCGATCTGAAAGGCCACCTGTTCTTGTGCTCCACAGATGTGGCCTGACCCCCTGAGATACTCCAGCACTTTGTGTCTTGAATCATAGTGTAGCCTGAGCAGACTAAGGGACAAAAAAAGGAACAATATTTGTTCACGGGAACAGCATTAAATTTTTTGTTGTGTTTTTAATAGGTTCTATCAGTTTCTTTCATTTGGACCTGGCTGAAAGTGATTGAGTTTAACCATTCATTCTTTGGTATCTTTGACCCCAGTGCCACACTACATTTCTTCCTCACTCACACACATTGGTATATGCTGGGCACCCATGGAGCTATTTAGACTTGTTATTTCATGCAGTGTCTGGGATTTAAAACCTCTGTTGCATGAACTGAGATGTAAGCTATTCTCTCAGCCCTGACAGCTTGGGCTTTAGCCCGAGTGACTTGAACTCTCATCGATTCCTGAAGCACAACTCGCAGCAGATGCAGCGTGAAGTCCTGTTTCTCCAGCTGACTGCGGAACTTCTCAATTAGTTAACTCTTCATTGATGGCTTCCGGGGAAGCGAGCTAAACCACCATGGCGTGGGAAAACATAACGCAGTATAGAGTGGAGTGACAGAGCTGCAGGTGGTGTCTGCCAGACCCCATGAATCCTTCCCCAGGACGGGCTCATTCATGGGCAAGGGTGTTTTACAGCCAATTGTGCAGTATTGTTACCCAAGTTTGCACATTGCCTTTTTTTATAGAAACTTTTTTGAGAGTTATAGTCATTGAGAGCTACAGAGTGAAAACAGGACCTTCAGCCCAACTTGCCCATGCCAACCAACATGCCACATCTACACTAGTCCCACCTGCTTGCACTTGGCCCTTATCCTTCTAAACCTTTCCTATCCATGTACCTGTCCAAATGCCTGTTAAACACTATGACAGTACCTGCCTCAACTACCTCCTCTGGCAGTTCATTTCATATACCCACCACCCTTTGTGTAAACAAAGTTACCCCTCAGGTTCCTATTAAATCTTTCCCCCCTCACCTTAAAACTATGTCCTCTGGATCTCATTTGCCATCTGTCAGTCTTCTGGCATCTCTCCTGCAGATCCCTTTTTTTTTTCAAAAATAATTTTAATCAACTATTTATAAAAATGATATATATGTACAATACAAAACATACAAACAAGCCCACTACCATGATACAAAGTAAAATAAATATTTTTAAATTCTAAATATTAAATAACTATTTGCCCACTGAGGATATATTCCACCCCCCCCGGGGCCCAACGGTCCAGGAAATCCTCCAGGGCGCCCATGGATAGCGCGTAGTCCCTCTCTAATACCACCCTGCCACGGACGTAACCCCGGAAAGGGGGAAGGCACCCGCCCTCTTCCGCCTGGCGCCGTGACTCGCGGATGGCCAGCTTGGCCAGGCCTAGGAGCAACCCAACCAGGACATCTTTGGCCCTACCCTCTCCCTCTATACACAGGGTGTCCAAAGATGACGATGGTGGGTGTGAAGTGGAGCCAGGAGGCGAGGAGCAGCCCCTTTAGATATTGGAACGGGGCTTGCAAACTCACACACTCCATGCAAAAGTGGCAGGTGGCTGGCGAGTCTGTGAACCGCGAGAGAAACGGATTGCAGGGGACTCTTCGGTACAGTACCCTCCACCACAGGTCCCCGATGTAGAGGGGGGAAATCCCTACGTAGAGGGACCCCCACTGTGGGGCTCCTGTAGATCCCTTTGATGTTTTGGAGGTGTGCCTGTGAAGGACCGGGAAGTGTCTACTGTCTGTGCACCATCCTGAAGCTCATCATGGCTGAGTCTAAACCCAACAACTGTTTATCAGACACCAGTGTGGGAATGCTTGCATCAGAAGATGAACTGGCCATATATTGCAATCGAGGGTGTCAATGATTAATATGACTTTAACATAGTAATGGCTGTTCCGTCCATCATTTTTGTGATAGCCTTATGGTTATTTTATTTATCTATTTTCCAGATCTAGGCAAGGCCGCCATTCATTGTCTATCTTGAAATGTCCCTTGAGAATGTCGTGATAAGCCACCTTCTTGAACATGTCTACAGCTTTTATTGAAGGTAACCATGTTCAACTGGACATCAGTGCCATATTATACAGCACCTACAGTATAGGACCCAAATATGGATTGAAAAAAATGTTTGTTAATATATGGTCAAGCATTCTGACTGCAGTTTGGGTATTTTTCCCCAAAAAATCAGCTATTTGTATAGCTGTATGGAATAATTTATTCCATTTAGTTTTAATTAACAATGTTCATCATGTTAATGCCTCTCTCCCATCAGGCAAGGTACAGACGTGTGAAAACGCACAGCTCCAAATTCAGGGACAGTTTTTTCATAGCTGTTATCAAGCAACTGATCCATCCTATCCCCACCGAGAGAACGGTCCTGACCTATTATCTACCTCATTGGAGATCCACAGACCATCCTTAAATCGGACTTTATGGGACTTTATCTTGCAGTGAACGTTATTCCCTTTATCATGTACTTATACACTGTGGACAGCTCAATTGTAATCATGTATAGTCTTTCCACTGACAGGTTAGCACGCAACAAAATCTTTTCCCTCTACCTCGGTACACGTGACAATGAACTGAAGTAAACTGAAGTAAGTGAAGTTATGAGCAATCAATGTGCTGCCGTAAATAATCGCAAACTTCAGTGAACATAATTCTGTAAAATCTGGTGATCAAAGGGAGAAAAAAGTATGTTTAAAAAAGATATGCCTTTAAGCTCGTTAAAGTCAGAGAGGATAAGGAGAGATATTTTACTTCATCGCTCTTGGGAGCATTGGCTGCATAGACCAGGAAATGGCACATCCCCAGCTCTTAATTACCCACTCACAAAGATAAATGGCACCAAATTATAGGCTGTGGATGTGCAATTTCCTGATATTCAAGGCCAATGAAACCTTGCCATGCAGCTGGTTGTGGCCTTTCAAAGATAACATGCATTATTTATCACTTGCTTTAATAAATAGTAATTTGTGCTCCTCAGCATGTGCTTTCTCCATTCATTGATCCGGATCCTTGAATCCTGCATATATTTCCTTACAACCCTTCAATCACACCCTCAGTGAAATGTGCAGAGCAATCCAGCCTGAGAGGGTTGAAAATTATGTTTCTTTTGCTGCATCCGCAGGAACCCATCATATGTTCACCACACTCCCACGTCACATCGTGCAACTCTGCAGTCGTGGATGGTGTTGCAAAATCAGACGTGTTTATTGTGAGTAGAGTGGTTAACGCTAAGCTATATATCGATCTTCTGGATGAATTTATGGGTGATGTTGAAGGAGAAGATTAATCAGTGTTTATCCTTTAGAAACACAATTTTAGAAGTGAAAATGTTGAGACTTCTGGAATGGCAAAACTCAGTTTAACAGGACCAGAAACCTTGAATTTGCCTAAAAGGCAACAATGTGCCACCCAGAAAGTATTTCAAAAGCTAAGTTCCTATTAATGTGGATACAGCCCAGACCATCACACAAACCAACCTCCCTCCCATTGACTCCATTTATACCTGACTCAGCCTCATAAAAATAATGTCCCTAGGTCCGTCTAATTCAGAGTTTATTTAGAGGTTGTTGTGTTTAATATCCTGATGGCTGTAGATAAGAAGCTGTTCCTGAACCTGGATGTTACAGTTTTCAGGCTCCTACACCTCCTTCCCGATGGTAGTAGTGAAATGAGTAGCTGCATCAGTAATAGACATGTACTGCTCACCTTATTTGCATGAGGAACGATGTTCAGCTATAGGAAACCCGATAAAAAAGTGTCTAACAGGCGTGATATCACATCCTGGAGCTGACAAAACATCTGTGTTGCGCATGTCAATCCTCCACCCTCCATCACTATAAATTACAAACATATGCTGCTCTCCCAAATAAACTTGCCATTTGTGATTTCAATCAGATAAAACTACTTAAGTGGTATTGCTCGCACCTCTTTTTACAGCCAAAATGGTTACAAATAATATTTACATGTTGCTTGGACAAACATGTCCATTAAGAATAATTACACAACGATATTTTGCTGGTGGGTCCATCCAACCACACTTTATTTTTCATTCTCCCCCCAGCCTCAATCTGTGGTAAACAACTTCTGTGTTTTTGCATTGTTTATGATTTATCTAGGTTCAGCGATTCCCCCCCCCCCCCCCCCCCCCCCCCCCTCCCCCCCTCACATGTCTTTTGGCAGTAAATAAATAATCTTTAATACACAAATTCCATGTACAGATTTAATCAGCCTCTACGTGGAAGATATCTTATTATAGATTATTTACTTAATCTGTAAAGTGCCTGAACCACTTGGGTGACCTAATCCGCGAGTTCTGGCGAGTTTGCCCTCAACTCATACTCGCAGCGTGGTCGACACGAGGTCGTAGGAGGTCTTTGTATCTCTCCTTCATGCTCGAGAGTAGTAGTCGAGGCCTCAGCTAGATCGCGGCATATTTTTCAACATGTTGAAAAATGCCCGCTAGTAAAAAAAGGTGGCCATGGGAAAAAATCGATACTTTGTTTACTCGTAGGTTCAGTCGTAGTAGGTCGGCATGTTAGTCAAGGGTAGTCGAAGGGTAGTCGAAGGTAGTCGTAGATAGTCTTCATTGTAGTCGAAGGGAGGTCGAAGGAGATCGAAGGAGGTCGTCTTCACTCTCCACTATTCGGTGTCCAATTTTCCTGAAGTTAGTCATAGCTAATCGTAGCTAGTCGAAGCTAGACTTCAACATAGTCGAAGGAGGTCTTCAACATGCCATTTTTTCGAACTCTTCTAAACTCGCCAATTAGGTCGCCCAAGTGGGACAGCCCCTTAATAAATAAACTATTCTACGTAGAGATTGATTAAATGCCGATCCCATATGCTTTGCTCCATGGTAGATCTGCTGTCTCTTGAGATTGTGGTTTTAAATCCACATTACAACTTGCATGGATGATCATTCCAGTGTGGTTGGTAGTGCTATTGTCCAAGAGTGGAATTAACACAGGAATTTTTTTCCCCTTATGCTCAGGTGAGAGTTAGAATTCCTTTGTTCCTCTCATATCTTTGCCAAAATTTACTTTTAGTTTGAGATTCCATGCTGTATCTCATACTAAAGAAAAACACACTGTGGGCAGGCAATGGGCCAGGGAAATTTCATTGCTTGCGTAAATGAAATCTGTTACCCAGGATAGACACAAAGTGCTGGAGCAACTCAACGGGTCAGGCAGCATTTCAGGAAAAAAGGATCAGGTGACGTTTCAGGTCAGAAGCCTTTCTCAGACACGAAACATTCTGACCCAAAACATCACCTGTTCCTTCTCTCCAGAGATGCTGCATGACCCACTGAGTTACTACAGCACTTTGTGCCCATCTTTGGTATAAACTAGCATCAGCAGTTACTTCCTACACACAAAGTCTGTACCTGACCAGTTCATCTTGTTGCTCTTTATGGGCCCATCTACATACATTTGCGACCAAAAGTCCTCATTTAAACAAGTAATTGGTTTGGGGGTTGGAAATGCTGGTATGTGTTGAGGACGTGAAAAATTCAAACCAGTTTCTTGTGTACAAAACAGCTGTTGTTGATTATTTGTCTGTCATCATTGAAAAAGTGTATGTGTGAGAGAAACAGCACCCATTTGAACTCATCTCCTCACAGTGACAGGAAAGGAATGCTCGAATCACTGTTTATTGGAGTGTGGCGGCACCTAACGGCAGCGGCTCGACTGCAGTCCGTCTGTCTTTTTTTTATTTTCTCGCGTTAATTGTATGTTTTTGATTCTAGATTTTATTATTTTTTAGTTGTGTATTTTGTTTAATCTCTTCCCTGTACGGGGACCCGACTTTTCCCTGTCGGGTCTCCGGTGTCGTTGGGCCAAACATCGTGGAACCGGCGGCGGCCTCCAACTGGAATTAACCTGAGGGCTCCAGTCGCAGAGCCTGCAGGCTTGCTATCGCAGAGCTGGCCGACTTTGGAGCGGGGAGAGCTGTGGTGGCGTGCAGCTGTGACCCGACTTTGGAGCTTCACAGGCTCTGGCCACAGGCCCTGTGGACAGTAACATCGGGAGCTAGCAGGTCCCTGGTGGGAGACCGCTTTTCGCAGCTCCCGCAACGGCAACTTCTCCCGCCGGAATCACGGGGTTTAAAGGACTCGGAGTGGGGCCTAACATCGACCGGCGCGGCTTAAACGGCCGCGGGACCTACCATCGCCCGCCGGGGGCTTTAACATCATGAGCCCTTGACGCTGGACCGTGGATGAAGAACAAAGGGAAGAGATAAGACTTTTGCCTTCCATCACAGTGAGGAGGTGTTGGAGATTCACTGGATGGATGTTTGTGTAAATTGTGTTAAGTGTGGGTCTTGGTTTTTTTTAATAATGTAAAACACTGTAGGAATGACATTTTGTTCAAACCTTTGTTTGAATGACAATAAAAGGCATTCTATTCTAGTCAGTGCCAAAAACATATTTCTATGAACAGGTATTTGAAGAAGCCTAAGGCATCAACTATACCACAGTAAGGCATCAACTATACCACAGTAAGGCAGCAACTATCTCAGTAAGGCAGCTACCATAACACTGCACCAGCGTGGCACATAGGTACAGTTGCTGCCTTTATACTTTTACCTTGTGACCGCATGGGTTTTCTCCAGGTGCTCCGGTTTCCTTCCACACTCCAAAAACATACATGTTTGTAGGTTAATTGGTAAAAAAATTGTAAATTGTCCCTAGTGTGTAGGATAGTGCTAGTGTATGTGTTGGGATGTAATGTTAAAATTGTACAAGGCATTGGTGAGGCCAATTCTGGAGTATGGTGTACAATTTTGGTCGCCTAATTATAGGAAGGATGTCAACAAAATAGAGAGAGTACAGAGGAGATTTACTAGAATGTTGCCTGGGTTTCAGCAACTAAGTTACAGAGAAAGATTGAACAAGTTAGGGCTTTATTCTTTAGAGCGCAGAAGGTTAAGGGGGGACTTGATAGAGGTTTTTAAAATGATGAGAGGGATAGACAGAGTTGACGTGGAAAAGCTTTTCCCACTGAGAGTAGGGAAGATTCAAACAAGGGGACATGACTTGAGAATTAAGGGACTGAAGTTTAGGGGTAACATGAGGGGGAGCTTCTTTACTCAGAGAGTGGTAGCTGTGTGGAATGAGCTTCCAGTGAAGGTGGTGGAGGCAGGTTAGTTTTTTATCATTTAAAAATAAATTGGATAGTTATATGGATGGGAAGGGAATGGAGGGTTATGGTCTGAGTGCAGGTATATGGGACTAGGGGAGATTATGTGTTCGGCACGGACTAGGAGGGTCGAGATGGCCTGTTTCCGTGCTGAAATTGTTATATGGTTATATGGTTATATGGTATAGGGGTGATCGCTGGTTGGCATGGATTCGGTGGGGCGAACGGCTTGTTTCCACATTGTATCTCGAATGTAATGAGTCTGAAGTGGGCTGTGAGAAGAACAATTACAACTGGGAATAAAGTCACCTCCCACCATTTCCGAATGCTCACATGCCCTGTGGTTGCTGACTGTAAGAGACAAGGTAAACTGTGGGCATGAAAGAGTGTTCTGTCAACCAGTCTGTGTTTGCTCACTGTGGTCTCCTACAAGAGAGAGGCATGTATGTCAGTGAGCACATTGGGATGTGTATTGTAGATCAATCACGTTAGCTGATCTGATATCACTGTGTTTAGTGATGTACACTCGGTCTGTAATCCAGTCCGATGCATACCAACATTTTCAACTCCCAATTAAATTCTTGTTTAAATGAGGACTTAAAAAAAAATTTGGTCGCAAATGTACATAGATTGACCCATAAAGAACAACAAGATGAACTAAACAGGTATCAGAGTTTGCGTGTAGGAAGTAACTGCAGATGCTAGTTTATACTGAAGATGGACACAAAACATGCCTACTCTGGAAGAAGTGGCTGCATACATGGGCAAGGCAACCGTGTTCTCGGTTCTGGATGCCAAGAGCTCATTCTGTCAAATTCCCTTAGACTACAATTCATCTATGTTGACCACTTTCAGCACACCTTTTGGACGGTCCCAATTTTTGCGCATGCCATTCGCTGGCATCAACTCTGCCAGCGAAGTATTCCAATCTTATCATGGAGCGCCAGAAACCCGGTGAGCCAGTTGAAGCTTATATCAACTTGCTGAAACACATTGCTTGCAGTTGCAGGTTTGGTACTATATGCCAGCCGAATGTTATATAGAAAACCCGGACAGGGTTACGGACCGGGTGTACATCACTAAACACAGACACAATCAGATTAGCTAACACGATTGATCTACATGTATGTGCGATGTACACTACATAGCTGATCATTGGAGTAACTGTATGTATGTGGTCATTTATGCAAACATTTGGTATGAGCAGTGATGGGTGTAAGTAACGACCTGCTAGAGGAGGTAGTTGAGGGGGATATTATAACAGCATTTAATCGGCACATGGACCGGTGCATGGATAGGAATGGTTTAGAGTGATAGGGGCCAAATGGGACTAGCTTGGATGGATATCTTGGATGAGTTGGGCTGAAGGGTCTGTTTCCATGCTGTAAGACTCGGACAATCACTGATCTTGAATAGCTAAAGGTCTTCAACACTAGCACTATTCCCCACGGATATCATGTGGTAGATGTATCCCTGCCTGACAACCTCTTCCCATTGCCTCTTTATTTCTGACTAGAGGATGGCCTGGACCCATGGGCAAGTTTTTTGGTTTGTTTTATTATGGTCACATGTACCGAGGAACAGTGAAAAACTTTTTTGTTGCAAGCTATCCAGTCAGCGGAAAGACTATACCTGATTAAAATCGAGTCATCCACAGTGTACAGAAAGAGAATAAAGGGGATAACGTATCGTGCAAGATAAAGTCCATTAAAGTCCGCTTAATGATTGTCAATGAGGTACATGGTAGGTTAGGACCGCTCTCTAGTTAATGATAGGATTGTTTGGTTGCCTGATAACAGCTGGGAAGAAACTGCACCCTGAATCTGGAGGCGTGCGTTTTCACACTTCTGTACGTGTTGCCTGATGGGAGAGGGGAGAAGAGGAAGAGTCCGGGGTAAGATTCGTCCTTGATTGTGCTGGTGGCCTTGCTGAAGCAGCGTGAAGTATTCACCTCTCTGTGGACACCTACAATGTTTAGTTTGGTTTAGTTTAGAGATACAGCACGGAAACAGGCCTTTCGGTTCACCGAGTCCACACCGACCAGCGATACCCGCACATTAATACTATGCACACCGTGCCGCACCATGGCAAAGAGTGTTTGCCATTTTCCTGAAGAATATTCCCCAATGACTTCCAGCAGTGGCTGTTGGTATTGATCACTTCCCCTGTGAGCTTCACTTTAGTCAGCACTCATTAATTTCAGTTGATGTAAGGGACTCCTAAAATGAATGCCAGTTGTTTTGAGCTAATGTTTTGGATTGCTTTAGTTTATTTAGTTTAGTTTAGTTTAGTTTAGTTTAGAGATCCACCGTAGAAACAGGTCCGCGCCGACCAGCGATCACCCCGCACACTAACATTATCCTACACACTAGGGGCAATTTACAATTTTTACCGAAACCAAACAACCTGCAAACCTGTTGTCTTTGGAATGTGGGATCAACCAGAAAAAACCCACGCAGGTCACGGGGAGAACGTCCAATCTCTGTACATCCAGCACCCGTGGTGAGGATTGAACCTGTGTCTCTGGCGCCGTAAGGCAGCAACTCTACCGCTGCGACAATGTGCCGCCCTAATTGTGTGAGATGTGCACACAAGCCTCCGGTGTGCGAGAAAATTAACACAAACTAACATAATTTGTATTGCCTGGTTTCCTGCATGAGTGAATTTGACCCCATTATCTGAATCAATCCAGCTTAGGACCAACAGTGGGAGCACAGATGCTTTCAATAAATTCAGCTACTTAACCCACTTAGTTTGGTTTCCAAAAAAGCAATGGTGGGGGGAGGAAGAGGGGAGAGGGGAGAGGGAGAGGGGAGAGGAGAGAGGGAGAGGGAGGGGAGAGGGGAGAGGGGAGAGGGAGAGGGAGAGGGAGAGGGAGAGGGAGAGGGAGAAGGAGAAGGAGGAGGGGGAATCCCTTTGTGGGCTTAATATGATGGCATCATGCTTTTATAATGAAGAGTTTGGTTAGTTGCAATATAAATCCTTACCCAATATGTTGGAATAATACTTTCCAGCACAGGTAAATGATATTAACATACTCCCAAGCATTTGCAAAATAATGCTGAAGATAGATACTAAGTGCTGGAATAATGCTGGAGTGTGTTAGGTTGCATCTCTGGAGAAAAACAAATATTGACATATCAAAATAATATTGGCAATAGTTGATTTGTATTGTATTTAAGATTGTAGCTTCAATCGAAGTGTAGTAATAATCATCATCATCATCCTTTATTGTCATCTTGCAAAGCAACAATTGTACAGTGCAAAATGAGAAGATGTTTCCCAGGGAATAGCGGAGCATCGCACATAAAAATTAAATATTTCACGCATAAAATAAAAAACAATTTAAAAAACAACCCAGTTCCTGACAAAACAGTACGAATAGTTTAAAAAAGTGCAGGTATAAACAGCAACATTAAAATACAAGTAAAAACAGCCATTAAAAGTCTAGGGCAGCTGATTTAAGTGGCCAGAGCCAGTGCCAGAGTTACTACTCAGTGCCAGTTATTAAATTGTCAGTGCAAAAGTAGCAGAATCAGGTGTCAACTCATGTGTTATACTTAACTACATGCAAGTTCTCTGTCACGACTTAGCTATTTTCAATTTTTACTGAAACAATATCTAATTAATTGATTAAAAATTTCTGTCAAATTAGATACAAAAAATGATTTGAATTTGTACTCCAGTAGTCAAGAGTTCAGAATGTTGTTCTCAGTATTGTAGTTCCCTAAACAAAGTCCAATGTCTGCAATGGAGTAGAGGTGAATCAGACAGTACCCCAGCTTATGGAAGGACCTTTGAGAAACCTAACAGAAAGGGAGAAGCTGTTCCGGAATCTGTTTGTGCACTCTTTCAAGCTCCAGAAATGCAATGTTTCTCTTGCATTGGCTTTATCAACACTGTGTTTGCTAGGTGTTGTTTTATTAGCAGAAGAAAAGTTAAAAGAATATAAGCATTCTCCCATATGCAATATGATCCGATAGTTCATGTCTGTGAAAGAATACTGCCATATGATGGTCTGATTACAACAAAATGCAAAAATGTCACATCTAACCTGTATGTTGTGTGATTTTCCATCCCAGTTCTTTGATGATCCCATCCCTTGAACAACACTTGTATATATCCTTATAGGAGCTTTATAGGACTTTGGTTTGGCGGCATTTGGAATATTGCGTGCGGTTCTGTTCACCTCATTACAGGAAGGATGTGGAGACTTTGGCGAGGGTTCAGAGGCGGTTTACAAACCTGTTGTCTTTGGAATGTGGGATCAGCCAGAGAATGATGCCTGGATTCAAGGGTATTGGCTACACAGAAAGGTTGGACAGACTTTGTTTAAGAAAGAACTGCAGATGCTGAAAAATCGAAGGGAGACAAAAATGCTGGAGAAACTCAGCGGGTGAGGCAGCATCTATGGAGCGAAGGAAATAGGCAACTTCTTGTGCCGAAACCAAGGGACTCCGGCGCAGTGAGGCAGCAACTCTACCGTTATGCTACGTTTTTTTTGCAAACCAGCAACCGCAGTTCCCTGTGTCTGTGTAAAAGATCAGATTGAGTCAAAGAATCAGATTCTGGTCCCTGCCTTGGACAAGCATCGTTCAGATGGATGAGAATCTAAAATTAAACAGCCTCTCTGTTTTTTTTCTCTCTGAAGCAAAGTTTTACTTGACTGGATTAAAACGTGATATCCGAAGCAGCCCGGCATAAATCTATCGGGCAATTTATTTCATTGATCTGACGGTGGCTGTCATTACTGCAGATGATGCACTTTGTCTCTGTGCTTCCTTTCAAAAAATCAATTTATTTTCAGCTTGCCCTGGAATTGTAGAGGTCAAGTGCTCACACAAGCAGCGCCCACTAAAGCAGCAAAGGATGTTAATGTGTCAGATCCAGGGATTTAAGATAATTTTTGGCCACATTAATAAGTCTCTGAATAATGAATTGTTTAATCATAATCAGAATATTATTCATGCTATAGATACTTTTCGTGTCTCCCTTCATGTTTAATCAATTGATGTGTCGCGCAACTAGGCTATCAAACAGTCAGGCTGTGCAGGTGTGTGCATATGTATGTGTGTGTGTAGGTGCGTATGTGACATGTGCATGCATTTATATGTATGTGTATACATGGATATGCATGTACGTGTCTGTGTGCACGTGTGTCTGCATATGTATGTGTATGTACATGTGTGTGTGTGTGTGTATCTGTGTGCATGTATGTGTACATGTGGGTGCGTTACACGGGTGTATGTACACATGGATGTAAGGCAGCAACTCTACCGCTGCGCTACCGTGCAGCCCACGGTTGGAACCCTTGCAGTGGGTATATATGCAAGTGCGTGCTTTACTTCTCGGAGTGAGTGCTGCAGATTTGGGGATATTTACTCCTCAGATTAAAATAAAATAGATGCATTCAAGAAATAGGTGAAAAGCAATCATTGCATCCACTTATAACCAACACTTGCAAGTTCCCACAAGAAGCAACACAGATGAATAACTAGTTGATCTGTCGTTTATGTGGAACGCATTCATAATTGGTAGTGACTTGCCCCTTGAGGAGTGTGGTGTCTTCTGTATGTGGTGCTGATACATTCAAGTGAACTCAATGGATACCAAAGAGTAATAATGGCTGATTAATATGGTTAAACAATTAAAACCCCAACAGCATTCACGATACTCCTCTTCTAAACTGCAGACACCCTCATCTATTACATATAGACTATGTCCAGGACAAGGGGTCACAGCATAAGGATAAGGGGGAAATCCTTTAAAACCGAGATGAGAAGAACTTTTTTCACACAGAGAGTGGTGAATCTCTGGAACTCTCTGCCACAGAGGGTAGTTGAGGCCAGTTCATTGGCTATATTTAAGAGGGAGTTAGATGTGGCCCTTGTGGCTAAGGGGATCAGGGGGTATGGAGAGAAGGCAGGTACGGGATACTGAGTTGGATGATCAGCCATGATCATATTGAATGGCGGTGCAGGCTCGAAGGGCCGAATGGCCTGCTCCTGCACCTAATTTTTATGTTTCTATGTTTCTATGTCCTTATAGGGCATTGCAATACTTAAAGGGCCTCTCCAAGATAATGGGTGACCTGGAAATTATATTCCAAATTCAAATGAAACCTGGATCATTAAAACACGATCGTTTTCTTGGAGTCAAGGATACAATTGTGGAAACTTGCTCTGAATCTTCATATAAAAAACATGCACATTTGCAGAGACGATGACAAACTGCATGGTGTATGTCCTACATCGCTCATGCAAACGCTGTCTATGTGGAGACTGTGGGCAGTAGGGGTTGCCCTTTAAATTGTGCTATATCCAGTGAGTTGAGGACTTCCTCAGGGGGTCCAATATTGCCTGGTCTACATTCTATGAATTCGGAGGGGGGTTGCTGCCTCACAGCGCACAGAGACCCGGGTTCTATCCTGACTACGGGTGCTGTCTGTACGGAGTTTGTACGTTCTTCCCTGTGGCCGCGTGCGTTTTCTCCAGGTGCTCCGTTTCCACTCGGTATCTCCAAAGTCTAAAGTCAACACACCAGTCTAAAACTGCTTCCTCGTTGGATTAACTGAAGGGCCACTTCAGAGCTCTGATCGTGTGAACTCCAGACAGATTGTGGAAGGCTCTTTGGGATCTCCCAAAGGTCAAAGGCCGAGGATGTAGCCGGACAATGACATGGGATCATTGTTTCAATGAACACAACACAACTATTTGGTGAGGCTAATGCTGAAAGCAGATGCTCGGGGAAGGTCAAAGGTGCTTCAAAGGGAACCCGAGCAGTGCATTTTTATAAAGTCTTTTGGGCCTTGAAAATGAAACCAAGCTGCCAATACTTATTAGAAAAGAAATCTCCAACTTGTCGAAGGTTAGATTCTTGTGACAAATGATGTCGTGACACCGAGGCTCAGATGGCAAATGCAGTCCTCTGGGCATTTATTTCCAAAGAATATGTGATTAAAAAAACAAATAAATCTGAGCAAAGGATCAAAACGCCAGAATTATCACCTCCACAAAATAAACAAAACGTTTCCAATAAAGTGGAAATGATGTTATTCTGAGTAATTGCAGAACAGGGTTAATGGAAAGAGGGCGGCACGGTGGTGTAGCGGTACAGTGGCAGAGACCCGGGTTCAATCCTGACAATAGGTGCTTGTCTGCACGGACTTTGTATGTTCTCCCCGTTACCTTAAGTTTGTAGGTTAATTGGCTTGGTATGCTGTAAAAATGTAAATTGTCCCAAGCGTGTGTAGGACTAGTGTTAATGTGCGGGGATCACAGGTCGGTGTGGACTCGGTGGGCTGAAGGGTCAGTTTCCACGCTGTATCTCTAAACTCAACTAAATTAAGGCAGACATTTGTTCACAAATGATCTGCGAATGATTAAAATGCTGATTTTCCCTCTTGCTCGTCTCTTTAGACTTTAGAGATACAGTGTGGAAACAGGCCACTGGGTCCACAGTCACCAGCGATTCCTGCACACTAACCCCGTACACTAACCTAAACACACTAGGGACAATTTTACAACTTACCAAATCCAATTAACCTACAAACCTATATGCTTTGAAGGGTTTGAGGAAACCGGAGCACCATGAGAAAACCCACACGGTCACAGGGAAAATGCACAAACTCCATACAGACAGCACCCATAGTCAGGATTGAACCCAAGTCACTAGCGTTGCATGGCAGCAACTCTAGCACTGTGCCACTGTGTCACTGAAGGGATTAACTCACAAAGTGATTCACTTCCTTAGAACCACATCAAAACAACTATTCTTCACGCAGGAGAGTTGGCAGCCACTGCCTGCAGCCCATTTCATTGGCATTCCCTCTTCGCATTTACAAGGGTAATCCATCAGTAACTGTCAGCGAGCCAAGGTGGTTCCCAACAAATGGTAACATCCCTCCGATCAATTCCATTGATGTCAGTAGAGGCAACCCAATTAAACTAACAACCTTTCTGGCTTGAGTGGTACAGCTATTTATTGGCTCGGATAGTTGGCCACGAATCAAATTAGTGTGATCCGTGACAAACTACGCAAACAGGCAAGGAATTGAAGGATAGAGACCAAACAGTTATGCAAACAATTAAGGACAAAAAGTGGTGAAGTAATTCCATGGGTCAGGGAGCATCTCCAGAGAACATGGAGAGGTGATGGTTTCAGGTCGGGAACCTCCTTCAAACCTGGGGGGGGGGGGGGGGGGGGTGGATGGGGGGTAGCGGTGGGAGTGGAGGAAAGAAAGTTGAGAGGAGGGACGAGACAAAGTGTGGCAGGTAATAGGTAAACATTGGTGAGGGAGGCTTTTCATAGGCAGACTGGTGGAACAAATGCTGGAGAACAGCGTTGGACGGATAGAATGAAGAGTTGCAAATTGTGAAGCCAAGGGAAGGAATGTAGGAGGAGGGGGAGGGGGAGGGGGAGAGGAATTGGTGCGATCCAGTGGGGGTACAGGGGATAACAGAGGAGAGAAGGGGGGGGGCTGTTGTGGGGGGGAAAGGGGAGGTTGAGGTTTGGAGGTTAGTTGGTAGAGGTTACCTAAAATTGGACAATTCAATATTCATACCTTGAGGAAGGGTCTCGGCCCGAAACGTTGCCTATTTCCTTCGCTGCATAGATGCTGCCTCGCCTGCTGAGTTTCTCCAGCATTTTTGTCCACCTTCAATATTCATACCGTTGGGTTGCATGTTACCCAAGCTGGAAATGAAGTGCTGTTCCTCCAGTTTGCAACATGGCCTCGCTCTGACAATGGAGGTGACCCAGGACAGAAAGGTCAGTACGGGTAGGAATGTCAGAAGAAAGGTCTCGACCCAAAGCTTCACCCATTCCTTCTATCCAGAGATGCTGCCTGTCCCGCTGAGTTACTCCAGCATTTTGCGCCTATCTAAGGTCAGTACGGGAATGGGAAGAAGAGTTAAAATAGTTAGCAATCGGAAGATCCAGTAGGCCAAGGGGGAGCGGGTGCAAATATTCGGTGAAACAGTCGCAGGACCCGGACATTACAGTTTTCAGGCTCCTATGTCTTTTTTCCACAGTGGCAGGAATGAATTGGGGCCAGGGTAGTGTGGCTCTTTGATGATGCTGGCTGCCTTTTGGAAGCAGTGTCTCCTAAAGATCCCTTCAATGATGGGGAGGTCAGTACCCCTGATGGACTGGGCAGTGTCCAGCACTTTCTGTAATCTCCTTTATTTCTGGGCAATCGCAACACCTGCCAAACCTAGTTGTCACGAGGTATTTGCCATTCTTGGTGTAATGTGAGTATAAAATTAGACAGGAGTCTGTGCATAAAGTTAGTGTTATCTATGTCGGTCAAATACCCAGTGGGAAAACAACCTTGCAGTTTCAGTGTTTGGTAACAAGCTCAGCGTGCAATGTTAAAACATTGAACATAGAACGCAGAATGGTGCAGTGCAAGAGCAGGCTCTTCAGCCCACAACGTCTGTGCCAAGACCATTTTTGTCTGCCTGTACGTGACCCATATCACTGCCCTTGCGCCCATCCAAAAGTCTCGTCAGTTGCTATTGTGTTTGCGTCCACCACCAACCCCTGGCAGCACGTTCCAAGCCCCCACCAACCACTATGTAAATATTTGACCTTTCTGTCCTGGGCCACCTCCATTGTCAGAGTGAGGCCCAGCATAAATTGGAGGAGCAGCACCTCATATTTCACTTGGGCAGCTTACACCCCAGCCATATGAACATTGACTTCTCTAACTTCAAATAGCCCTTGCTTTCCCTCTCTATACCCTCCCCGTTCCCAGTTCTCCAACCGGTTACTGTCCCCAACTACATTTTATCTTTGTCCTGCCCACTCCCCTGACATCAGTCTGAAGAAGGGTCTCGATCCGAAACATCACCCATTCCTTCTCTCCAGAGATGCTGCCTGTCCCACTGAGTTACTCCAATGTTTTGTGTCTACCTGGTGGTCTAACTACCTACCCAGAAACTAATTGTTAAGAATGTGTCCATTGTATACCCAAACTGATTTGAAACATTGAGATCAACTGAATTGTGAAACATCTACAATTATCCTTATTACATTGCTATGGTGGTTTGTCAAACAAACTTCCCAATGCCACTAGAAAAAAAAAATAGTTTATTGTCTGTCATAATGTATGCCCATTTGTCAGAAGCATTGAATATTTAGTATTCGTGCTTCTACTAAAGTCTGCTAGCATCCTACCATGTCGAGAGAGCACTCATTTTTGTTGAAAGAGCTTTTAAGCTCTTCTTCTAGCAGTTTAATGGTTTAAGGGTCGACCTGAAGCTCTCTACAGGGAAAAATAAGGAAAAAAATTAAGTAGTACCTTGAGCTCGAAAGGACACTCACTGTCACAAATAGGTTTGGAGAAGTACTTATACAGGAAAGGCAGGAAGCATCTTTTCCATTCACATGTAACCTGCTTAAAAGCATCCTCCCAGATTTAGTAGTTCTTTTGTTCATCGCATAGATCGAAAGCACCTCATGCCCTTCGCTTCTCATGTTCTTCTAAATCACTGAGTGGACTGCTAGCAGTGGAGACAAGGGTCTTCACTAATGGACGATCCGCTGTGTAATCAGTTGTGGCACAAACATGCATTTTGTTTTGTTTGAGTTTAGTTTACTTTAGTTTAGACATACAGCGCGGAAACAGGCCTTCGGCCCACCGAGCTTGCACCGCCCAGCGATCCCCGTACATTTACACTATCCTACATACACTAGGGACCATTTTCACATTTACACCGCTAATTAACCTACGAACCTGTCTGTCCTTGGAGTGTGGGAGGAAACCGAACATCTTGGAGAAAACCAATGCAGGTCACGGGGAGAATGTAAAAACTCCATACAGACAAGCATCTGGTTAGGATCGAACCCGGGTCCCTGGTGGTGTAAGGCAGTAGCTCTACCGGTGTGCCACCATGTTTCCCTTGTTCTATCCTCAGTTTGTTTGGAAGGGTGAATTAATCTCCCGTGAACTCTCAATGCTGGTGCATCCATTACATCTGGGTAGAAACAATACAAACCATTTAACGGTGGCTTGCTTCATCCTTGTTGAAACGTAGAACATAGAAGATGAACAGTACAGTACAAGAACAGACCACTCAGCCACAATGTCTGTGCCAAGATCAATGTTGTTTGCCAGCACATAATCCACATACATCCTTGCATATCTACATACCTATCCAAACGTTTCTTAAATGCCACGACCGTATCTGTCTCAACCACCACACCAGGCAGCACTTCGAGGCACTCAACACCTTATCTCGCACAATGCCTTTAAACTTTGCACCACTCTCCTTAAAGCGATGCCCTCTAATATTTAATTTTCCCATTATTTTTTTTTTTAATTCATTTTTTGTTTTTAATTTCTTTAGTTAGGTAAATCTTCCTGAAATGTCCTTGATTATTTGAGACATTTAAAATCTGCTAGGATGTTCCAGGGACAGTTCCTCAGCGTTTCCATTCCTTCCTCACTCCCCATTCCTTGCTTGAAGTCACCATCATTCTGCATCGTGGCATCAATGCAAAATGGTGTCAACATTTGCTCACCTCGTGCTCAATGTGACAGGAGGTTAAAATGGCAGTGGAAACGTGGGATGCCATCTTGGAAAGAAATGTTAATTGCTAAAACAATAGGTGTCACCCAGTCTAATTTTGTTGCAAGAACAATAATATAGAGAGTTAAAGCGACTCAGTTTAGTTTATTGTCACGTGGACCAAGGTACAGTGTAAAGCTTTTGAGTGCTAACCATTCAGCGGAAAGACTATACATGATTACAATTGAGCCAATTACAGTGCATAGATACATGATAAGGGAATAACATTTAGTGCAAGGTAAAGCCAGTGAAGTCCAATCAAAAATAGTCCAAGGGACACCGATGAGGTAGATAGTAGTTCAGGACCGCTCTCTGTTTGTGGTAGGGTGGTTCAGTTGCCTGACTGTAAGGAACTATGTAAGAACATTTCTCTAGCTCCATATATTTCACCTCTCAGCAACAGGAAAGTGACATGCCATAATGGATTTGCCAGCCAATTTCTAATTTCTAGAGCATTCAGTCTCCCAGCAACTCATCATTTCTACGGTAATGCCTTATTAGAATTGCAAAACGTATGGAAAATGCATCAGGAGAATCCATTATCTTGGCATTATTTGCTAATCGCTATGCTCTGGGTTGCCGTAAAACCCAAATTAGCCATAAAACTGGAAATACTTTCTACTTTAATGATGACTTGGCCACGATGCACTGAAATATGTTTCCTTCTTCCAGAGACTTCAATTCAAACTGTCAAGAAATCTAGTTAAGTGTAGCTTGTTTGATCAATCTCTCTCCCTGTAGCTATGAACGAGTCTTACCCAAGGATAAACCTTGATTGACAAGAACAAAGGATTAAGATTGATAATGCATATTTTCACATTCCTCATCTTCATTTATGAATCAGGAGGCAATTTGCCCATCATCTTTATACTGGGTCATACAGAGCTCCCATTCTCGTACGCATTTCCTTATAGCCTATTCTTTCTCACACTCCCATCTACTACCACCTATTCCCCCTGCCATGCTCCCACTGAGGGGTGATCCAGAGGTGTCAATTAACCTGCTAGACTTCCTTGGAGTGCAGGGGGAAACCAGAGCACCAGCAGAGACAACAAACACAGGACACCATAGAATCATAGTCATAATTGCCGTATGGAAACGCCCTTCAGCCTAACTTGCCCATGTCGAGCAAGATGCCCCATCTATACTACTTTCACCTGCCCATGTTTAGCCCATGTCCCTCTCAACCTTTCCTATCCATGTACCTGTCCAAATGCTTTTTAAATGGTGTTTATAGTACCTGTCTCAACTACCTCCTCTGGCAGCTCGTTCCATATAACCACTACCCTCTGTGTGAAAAAGCTACCCCTCAGGCTCCTATTGACACCCGTGGAATTTTACTGGCTAAACTCAAGCTGGTTTGCAAAACAGAACAGTAGTAAACTTCACATAACTTCCCAAATTGCGATCACTGTCTACTGAACCCATGCCATGAGAACCTCACCTTGCACATCCCAATGTTGCTGAAGAACACTCAACCTGGGGTATGGGATGTGGGCTGAGTTAAGACATCTGCCAAACTCAACAAAGTCTTAATCTCTATTAGCAAAATTCTTCTCTTGTTTGTGTGTATGGACAGTATATGTGTGTGTCATCTGGGCACAATCTGGTTAATTCCTATTTTCTTCCAAACGCTAGGCCACAGCCTTCCCATTTTCACACATCCTCCTCACATTTCCCCCCTGGAGGTGATAAACATCTTCCCGTCTCATTTCCACCTCTATTTATGAACTTTTTGATCCTTGAAATTTCAAAAACAGCCCATTTTGAGAAAAGAAAATCCGACTGACACCACAATGCACTCGCAAGGCAGGATGGGACACTTCAGGAGAGAGGGGCACTCCAGGGCTCGTGGTGAACGAGGAGTGGTGGTGGCTGCCAGCCGCCCGGTGCCCTGCGGCCACCCGGTGCCCGGTGGGGAGGCTGCTGCCGTGGGCCGATCACGGCGACTGGGCCTTTGGCTGGAGCCGAGCCTGGAGCTGGAGTGAGGGCCGAGCCCAGTGCTTGGGATGGGGCCGTGACCGGGGCTGATGAAAGAGGCCGCCGCTGGAACCAAGGACGAGCCTGGATCCAGGGTCAGGGACGGTGAAGTCGGAACTTGCACTGGAGCCCAGGCGGCGACCGAGCTGGTGGCTGGGGACTGCCGCTGAAACCAAGGATGAGCCTGGGTCTACCCCCTCTCTCCCCCCCCCCTCCCACACCCCCTCCCTCTCTATCCCCTCCTTCCCTCACCCTCTCCCTCTCGACCCTCTCTCCCCCCCTACTCTACCCCACTCCCTCTCCCTCTACCCCCTCCTCTCTCTCTCTCTACCCCCCCTCCATCTCTGCCCCTCTCCCTTCCTACTCCCCTCCTCCTCCCTCTCTACCCCATCCCCCTTCCCTTCCCCTGCCTCTCTCTCTCAAGAAATCCTCCACTCCAAGGGGGCAGTTCCTGGCAGGTCATTAGACAACTGATGGATCTGATTTGAGCCGTGGGTCGGAATGAGCGAGAGTGTGTTGGTGACATAACATCATCACAATTTATTCTAAAGTGAAAGATCAAACCATGTTTACTCATCCCAGCCCAACCAACGGTGGCTTCACAAGTTTATAGAGAGTTGCTGCTTGTCCATCAAAACTTACGCCTGGTTCCAGTTCTTCTGAAGGTGCTTTTGGTGAAGACATTTGCTCGACTTGATGTTGGCGGTCGTGGAAAAGTGCCCGGTGACATGACGAGACATTGTGATACTTTGCTCCTCTGCGATTTTTCCCTTTGACCTTTAACTTCACGTCTTCATGTGGACTTTGACCTTGCAAATAGTCCAATCAGAAACCCATTACTGAATATCTGAGAGTTAAACCGTGAAAGTAAATTGTTAGATCCCATACGTTAGATCCCACAAGGATTCGTATCCTGATCATTCTAAAGACGGATGTGTAAGGCAGAATTATTCTTAGCTCCTTGTCAAAGTAAATTCGGGCACGATGCCCCAGCTAAAGTTAATCTCTACCAGAACTCCCTGGATGCCAATATGACTCTGCAGTTGGGACAGAGTTTTACTGTTTCAAAGAAATTGCATTCTGAACCTGTTTTTAACAATATAATGATAATTGATCACATGGGTATAATTCCATACAATGTAATCCGCCAAACACTTGCTTCATCTGTACAGAGAATCATCTCAAGACTTTTGGAAGGGTCTATTGCAGACACTTAAGGGCCTGTCCCACTTGGACGACATTTTCGGTGACAGCCTGAAAAGAGGTTGTTGTGGCATGAGATGGCATGATGCGGGGGTGACACGGGGTGACACATTTAATCCAGGTTCATTGATATAAAGATAGTCATAGAGTGATACAGCGTGAACACAGGCTGTGTTGGCCAGAGTTTACAATGAACAATTTAAAGGAAAGTACCAGCTGGCGCAATTATTGGAGGTTTTATGCACCACCATATTCATTCAGAATTAAAATGGCATTCCTAAACCCAAGCAATGTCTGCATCATGCATCATGGCCCTATTTAAATACTTTCCTGGTAAACTCACAATACTGATTACATGGGTCCAAGAATAAATCAGCAGAGTCCTCCTTATGTCTGGATAATATTACATATTTACTCCTAACCTCCAGTAATAATATCGCATATTTGTTTCCAACCTCCCAACTGAGAACTATTTCTTATGTGTTTCATTTCTAAAATTGCATTCATGGCTCCAATGGAATAATCAGAATACCAGTCTCACATCAATCATCTGATATAACTTTACCTCTAAATATATTTTGTGCAGATTAACTGAAACCAAATGGCTATCACAAACCTACTTAATATGGCACAAAAGGTAACATTTTAATGAAAGCTGTGGAAGAAAAGTCCCAATCAAGGGCTTATGCCCCTTTCCCACATAGGAAACCTGAACAGAAATCTCTGCAGACTTTGCGCCCCACCCAAGGTTTCCGTGCGGTTCCCGGAGGTTGCAGGAGGTTGCAGGTAGTGGTAGCAGGTAGGGATACTGTCAAAAACCTCTGGGAACCACACAGAAACCTTGGGTGGGGCGCAAAGTCCCCAGAGGTTTCCGTTCAGGTTTCCTAAGTGGGACTGGGCCATTACTATCACATGTGTCAATAAAATATCTGGAGTAGCCCTTCCTCGAAAGGGAAGTACTCGAGGACCGGAGAACTGGAGAGGAAGGTGGAGAAGTTCAAGATGGCGGCTATGGTGGCAGATGCAAAGAACAAACGACTGCTAAGAGGAACCAGAATCGTGGGGCTCGACTGGATCGGGCTTCACTCTAAGAGACCCAGCGCGCGGGCTGAACGCAGCCTGCAGCGACACGGAGCGGTGGAGCAGCAGTGAAGGACGCCTGCAAATTTGCTTGGTCAGGCCAACCCTGCAACACCTCCAGGACAATGGGCCTTTATGGCCAGCTGCAGCTAAAGCAACTTGAACTGAAAACTGTGCCAAAGCCTGGAGACTTGTATATAGTCTCAGTGGCCTATTTATATCCATATAGTACTTAATCTACCAGTAATAATTTTCTGAACTGTATACAAAAAAATAATTTCACTGTTCCCGTGTACATGTTATGATAAAGAACCATTGAACCATCTTTATAAAAACAAATGAGTGCAGTACCTTGGGCTAAGTTCTTAGTCAAACCGATGTGATGATCGTAGGTACGGATCTCTGGTTCGATGGGTCGTATGTAAGCTTGTCGAGTGGGAATGCATTTCCAAGAAAGCCCTAAATTTCCGATTTTAAATTGATGCTGCAAACCTGCCCATAATAGCTCCAGAGAACGACAACGTTTGAAAGAACAATCGGAAAAGATAGAAGTAAGTGTGGACACATACATGGCGGCAGAATCACTGGTGGCATGGAATACAGTTCGGCACCTAATGCCCCTGTCCCACCTATGCCCCTGTCCCACTTAGGAAATCTGAACTGAAACCTCTGGAGACTTTATGCCCCACACAAGGTTTCCGTGCGGTTCCCGGAGGTTTTTGTCAGTCTCCCTATCTGCCTCCACTACCTGCAACCTCCGGCAACCACCTGCAACCTCCGGGAACCGCACGGAAACCTGGGGTGGGGCGCAAAGTCTCCAGAGGTTTCTGTTCAGGTTTCCTAAGTGGGACAGGGGCATGCCTGCACCCTGTATCTGGTTACCCCCTTATACTTAAACTGAGGCCTCTGGTTCTGGATTCCCCAAACATCGGGAACATGTTTCCTGCCTCTAGCATGCCTAATCCCTTAATAATCTTACATCTCATCCTTCTAAATTCCAGTGTATACAAGCCCAGTCGCTCCATTCTTTCAACATACCTTCTTTATCATTAATAACGGAGCAATAAGCCATTTTGAAAATCACAATATTAATTGGCAGAGTCAGCAAGATTCTGCAGAAGGAAAATTATTATTTTTGTATCTAATAAATTTCATTAAATGGAAATAGTGGAGCTAATGGATGTAGTATATCACATTTTCAAAAGGCACTGGATAAAATATCGCAGGAAAGGTTGCTGCATGAAATACTTAAGGTATGAGATGTAGAGGAGAGAAATATATTATCCTTGATTGAAGGCTGATTAGAGTTCAGGAAGCAGAGAGTAAGAATAAATTGGTGAGCGAATGTTACTGATGGGGTTAATACAGGGCATTCGGCTAGTTAGAATTTATACGAATGATAGATGAAAAACACAGGGCAAATGATCACCTTTATTGTTGAAACAAAGCTGGGTGAACGAGTAACCTCTAACTAGAATGGAAAGGAGTCAGCAAAAGGTTATAGATATGTAAAGAGTGTGGGGGCAAGTGAGTAGCAGATGGAGGATATAATACGAAAATTATACTTTGGTAGGAAGAATAGAAAAATAATAAATGTGGAAATTCCCACAAACGACTAAATATTAGTCACAAAGTGTTGAACAAAGCCCCTTCAGCACATTTTGCCCATACTGACCAACATGCCCCATCTACACTAGTCCCACCTGCCTGCATTCGGCCCATATTCCTCTAAATCTATTCTATCCATGTACCTGCTATGATTTTGTAGTCTGTGTTCTCCCTCTCGTCAGCACCCATTCATACTCTTGGCCAGGTAACCTTGCCTGCATTTCCATGATCACCTATACGAGGCACCCCCTTCCTCACCCTCCCTGCAGCTTAAAGAGCTTCCTTCCCCTCTTTCCCCAGCTGATAAAGGGTATTTGACCAAATCACAATCTGATGTCAAGATATTATTAAATGGGGGAGCAAGCTTGGGGGACCTGAGGGGCAACTTTTTCACACTGAGGGTGTTGAGTATGTGGAACGAGTGCCAGAGGAGGTAGTTGAGACAAGTACCGTAACAGTATTCAAAAAGCACGTGGGCAGGTACATGGATAGAAAACGTTTAGAGGACTACGAGCCAAATAGAGACAAACTAGGACTAACTTAGATGGGTCATCTTGTCAGTGTGGATGAGTTGGCTATTGTATGACTGGGTTCCTAAACCTTTCCTAATTTGTGAGTCCATGTATTTTGACCGTATGAATCCTAAGTTTGTCCACTCAATCCCCTCTCCTAGTCAAGTCCACTCTCCATAGCAACAGAAGATATAGAATATTATAGGGGCTGACTTTCAATACAGATTGACTTTGATTCATTGGAAACGATATTAATACCAGTGTAAATCTTTCATTCATTGTTCTTTATCTCTCCACATCGCTGTCTATATCTCTTGTTTTCCTTATCCCTAACCAGTCTGAAGAAGGGTCTCGACCCGAAACATCATCTATTACTTCTCTCCAGAGATGGAGCTTGGCCCGCTGAGTTACTCCAGCTTTTTGTGTCTATCTTCATATTAATACCAGCCTTACAATGCAAATATACAGATTTCTGGGAAAAAATGATGTATTTGAGAATTGATATTGCCTCTTTACTCTACCTATTTGTAATATTGTGTGATGTGCATATTTAAAATAACATTTTAACAAAAGATTTAATATAATCTAATATAACCGTAATATAACCGTTTAATATAATTTAATATAACCGTATAACATCTACAGTTATATTTGAATCATTTGAGGGAGTCTCAAATATATTTTTTATGCAGAGGGCACATTAAATGAAATAGCATCCCAATTTAAAAACAAGACAGGTGTAATGCCCCTGTCCCACTTAGGAAACCTGAACAGAAACCTCTGGAGACTTTGAGCCCCACCCAAGGTTTCCATGAGGTTGCCGGAGGTTTTTGTCAGTCTCCCTACTTGCTTCCACTACCTGCAACCTCCGGCAACCACATGCAACCTCCGGGAACCACACGGAAAACTTGGGTGGGGCGCAAAATCTCCAGAGGTTTCCGTTCAGGTTTCCTAAGTGGGACAGGGGCATAAGTTTTGAACGATAGTTTACGTAAATAACATTTCAAGAGTAGCATCTCATACCTATATAAATTAAATAAAATGTTCTAAATAATGCATTCTCATTTTGCAGATCTGTGGCTAATAGACCCAACTTTGACAAGAGTGGAGATTTTTATAATGCTTTCTTTGTTAAAGACGCAACTACCAAGAATCTGTGCACCAGCTAATATCCTGGTTAGAAACTCGACTGGAGTTGTCTGCAAAGCCTTGCATGATATATATTTTTTTCTTTACTAATTTTAAAGGGAGAAATAAGTAAACAACTTTGTTATATTATGTAAATTCTTTGAAATACAGATAATTAGCGACAGTCAATAATGAGATGTCAGTGGAATTGTGCAGAGCTTTAGCTCATATGCCTGGTTGGAAATGCCCAAATCCACGCTTTAGTTTGAATTTAGTTTAGGAATACAGTGCAGAAACAGGCCCATCAGCCCACCGAGTTTGCACCAACCGACGGTCCCCGCACACTGTTCAGGACAAACAAAAGAAACAGCATCAAAGATAGACACAAAAGGCTGGGGTAACTCAGCGGGTGAGCCAACATCTCTGGAGATAGGAATAGGTAATGTTTCGGGTCCAGACTCTTCTTCAGACAAGAAGCATCACCAATTCCTTTTCTCCTGGTTACTCCAGTGTTTTGGGTCTATCTTTGGTTTACAATATCTGCAGTTCTTCCCTACACAAAAGAAAAAAAACATTGGTGGCTCTGATTTAAATAGGAAACCCTCAGTAGAAAAGCCACTCGCCAAGGTATTATCTGCAAGACACCAGAGTCAAAGTCAGTGGTTTAAGATGAATAGAAGAGAATTTTCTTAATTCGCCATAATTGACAGCACATCAATTTTTACACTTAACACTGACGGTTTTATATATCACAGCATAACAATGCGTCTTGTGCTCAGTAATTGTATAAGTGTAGGTGAATATTAAGCTCAATTATCCCTTAGTGCATTCAATGATTTATTTTAATGACATAAAAGATAATTGAAGAAGCCCAAGATGACATCATGCAACACCATTACATTGAATTAGGAGGGTGTGGGCCCATGTTTGGATCTGATTAGAGCACTTGTTGCCATGGCTGCTATTAGCCCCTTCATCTAATGGGTAAATGAGATAGGAAATAATTGCTAGATTCATTTCCAGTATGCCTGTGTAATTAAGGGCCAGCTCCCAAGTCATACTTTACATGGAAATTTATCATTGCGGCGCCGTGAATCTTAAAAGTGATGATGGAACATATCTGACCACCCAGTCAAATAATTTGTTTCATATTAGGTTATAAATGACATTTACTTTATCACCGCTTGATGTTTCCACCTTCATTGATTTTTCTCTTCCTTCTCGGTTGGAAAGGTTACTTGTCCTTGTTTTCGATGTAATAAAAAGGAACTGCAGATGCTACTTTATACCAAAGATAGACACAAACGTGTCTTCAGTAACTCAGTCGGTTAGGCTGCATCTTTTGAGAAAATGGACGGGTGGCGTTTCAGGTCTGAAGAAGGATCCCAACCTGAAATGTCACCTCCAAAGGTGCTCAAGAGATGCTGCCTGACCCACTGAGTTACTCCAGGACATTGTGTCTGCCTTGTTTTTGAGGTAGATATTCTCAACAACTAATACAATACAATACAATACAATACAATACAATTTAATTGTCATTTGGACCCCTTGAGGTCCAAACGAAATGCCGTTTCTGCAGCCATACATTACAAACAAATAGACCCCAGACACAACACAATTTACATTTTACATAAACATCCATCACATTGCTGTGATGGAAGGCCAAAAAAACGTATCTCTCCACTGCACTCTCCCCCCCCCCCCCCGATGTCAGAGTCAAAGTCAAAGCCCCCTACTGGCGATGGCAATTGTCCCGCGGCCATTAAAGCCACGCCGGGTGGTGCGAGGTCGCACACCGGGTCTTGGTGTTAGAGCCCCCGGCGTGCGCTCGCAGAGTCCCGCGGCCATTCCAAGCCGCGCGGGGCGGTGATGTTAGGCCCCGCTCCAGGAGCTCTTCGACCCCGCAACTCGGGCGGGAGAAGTCGCCGTTGCAGGAGCCCTGAAAGCTCGCATGTTACACTTTACGAACAAATAATATCTAATTTAGCTCTAAATTCCCCATTTCTATGACGCAATCCATAGAAATGTTTGTGAAATGTACCAACGTTTGTTTTCCTTCATGAATTTTTTCTGTATGGGAGGATCAAAAATACACCAGACTTTAGCTTCTGCAACATATTAGCACTCTAGCAAGAGGTTGTGATCTAGTGGCAGCTGAGACTGTTGGTGGCAGAGGCAGAACAAACAGGGAGGCACGGTGGCACAGCGGTAGAGTTGCTGCCTTACAGCGCCAGTGACCCGGGTTCGATCCTGACTGCGGGTCCTATCTGTATGGAGTTTGTACATTTTCCCCATGACATGCGTGGGTGTTTTTCCAAGATCTTCGGTTGTAAAATGTAAATTGCCCCGTGTATATGTAGGATAGTGTTACTATTCGGGGATTGGTAGTCAGTGTAGACCTGGTGTGCCAAACGGCCTGTTTCCGCTCCGTATCTCTAAACTAAACTAAAATCTCAATTTAGAATGCACATTTCTGAATCATGGAAATGATAATTCCTTCGCTCTATTTGAGGGCAAAGATTACATTGACCTCAAAGGTCACATTCGTTGACCTTTGAATTTCAGGAGGAACCATGGACAAGGCATGTATGGTCAATTTCATAAGTTAAAGGAGCAGAATTGGAATCTCCATTGGCTCATCAAGTCTACTCCATCATTCAATCATGGCTGATGACACATTATCCATTTAAAAATGGAAAGAGATTTATGTCCCTGTCCCACTTAGGAAACCTGAACGCAAACCTCTGGAGACTTTGCGCCCCACCCAAGGTTTCTGTTGGGTACCCGGAGGTTTTTGTCTCGCTACCTGCTTCCACTACCTGTAACCTCCGGCAACCACCTACACCCTCCGGGAACTGCACGGAAACCTTGGGTGGGGCGCAAAGTCTCCAGAGGTTTCCGCTCAGGTTTCTTAAGTGGGACAGGGGCATTTAGGGTACCGATTATCCAACTCTATACTGGGATATAGTTTAGACTTTGTTTAGAAATACTGTGTGGAAGTAGGCCCTTCAGCTCACTGAGTCCACACCAAACATCAATGACTTGTACACTAATTTTACGCTAGCCCACTGTCACATCCTACACACTAGTGAGAATTTACAGAAGCCAATTAACCTACTTGCATGCATGTCTTTGGAGTGTGGGAGGAAACCAGAGCAGCCGGAGAAAACCCAGGCGCTCACAGGGAGAATGTGCAAACTCCACACAGACAGCAACCGAGGTCAGGATCAAACCTGGATCTCTGGCGGTGTGAGGCAGCAGCCTTAAGGGGCTGTCCCACTGTACGAGCTAATTCAAGAGCTCTCCCGAGTTATAAAAAAATCAAACTCGTAGTAAGCACCTAGAATGTACGTAGCGGGTACGCCGGAGCTCGGGACGTCTCTTAGCGGCTCATAACGCTAACATCAAGGACTCGGGAAACGCGGTAAGCTCGTGAAGGCTCGTGAAGATTTTTCAACATGTTGAAAAATGTCCACGAGAGCCCTACGTACCTACGTGCGGCTATTACTTTAATTCGCCGAGTTCGAATCAGAGGAAACTCGGGAACTTGTACAGTGGGACAGGCCCTTTACCGCAGTGCCCAATAAATATATATACTATATACTTGAGGGGTTTCACTTGAAATCATCTAGTTTATTGTCATGTCCATCATTTTCAATGCCACACTTGGGACACTTGTTAGTGCTGGTGCTCGACGTTTACAAAAGGGCAGGATTGAGGGGATATATAAATGCAGTGTTTTGTTTTGTAGACATCAAGTGCTGTTGTGCATATCATTCCTTGCTGTTGGCATTTATGGTTGATTGCTGTCCTATAAATTGCTTAATTTGCAGGGCCTGACCACCTAATTTAATTAATAGATTTTAATTTTTAAACTTTAGCAATATTTTTGTCATATTAGAAAGTATAAACATTTAAAAATCTAGTTTTTAACTTTTTAGAAGTGCCAATACTAGCACGTGCTATCAGAAAATAGCAATCTATACAACAAAACAAGTTTACATCGGGAAAGGGAAAGTATGGGATCTATAATTAACACTGAGGGAAGGTTGGGGAGAGGAAGGAGTCTGGACAGGGAACAACAAAGTTTAGTTTTTAGTTTAGTTTAGTTGAGAGATACAGCGTGGAAACAGGCTCTTCGGCCCACCAAGACCAAGCCGCTCCACCGCACACTGGTTCTATTCTATGCAAGGGTCATTTTCACAGAAGCCAATTAACCTATAAACCTGCGTGTTTTTGGAGTGTGGGAATAAACCAGAGCACCCATGTGTTGACAGGGAGAAGGTACAAACTATGTACAAACAGCACCCATAGCCAGGATCAAACCCAGGTCTCTGGCGCTGTAGGGCAGCAACTCTACCGCTGCTCCACCGTCTCAACCTGTTTGAGAATCTCGCTGACTGGTTTAAGTGCTATAGGCATTTTGCTGTAAAACATTTTCAATTTACATAAATTGTTTAAAGTTAAAACTGGGCAAAGATTGAAGGAGATGTGCGGGGCAAGTTGTTTTCACACAGAGGGTGGTGAGTGCCTTGAACGCACTGCTGGGGTTGGTGGTGGAGATAGATACATTAGTGGCATTATAATCCTTTTGGAGAGGCACATGGATGTGCAGTATATGGGGGGAATGTGGGTTATGTACAGGCAGATAAGTGATGGTCTTGGCATCATGTCCAGCACAGACATTGCAGGCCGAAGGGCCTGTTCTTGTGTTGTACTGTTATATACCTCTATAAACGTATGAGGTTCCTGCCCAAACTTTACAAACACCAGACGTACTTGAAAAATCAGGCATTTTAAAATTGTAGTAAACTATAGACTCCACAGAATTTTTACATATTCCATTTAAGTCACGGGTATAAATTCAAATTCAAGTCTGATGTTTTCTTCTATTAGCTATTTTTTTCTGATTTTGTTTATAACTGTTGTTAGCTAAACAAATCCTCCTATTTTCTTTCCTGATAAGCTGCAGATGTAGAATATCTGTCATGAAATCGCAACTCTGTGTATTCAAGCCTCATTAACAGCCGCAATTTGTTAGCAAAAATGTCAGTGGAAATTGGTTGAGAGGCACAGAGCAACTAATTTCTATCTAATGCACTCGTAATTCATCAGAGTTTGCTGGTACACAAATTAAACATTAATGCCTTTTTCTGCAGAAAAAGCACATGTGGCAAAATGGAACAGGACAAATGTACCCAGACAGCATTAACCCTTTGTGTAGGAATGAACTGCAGATGCTGGTTTAAACCGAAGATAGACACAAAATGCAGAGGTAACTCAGCAGGACCAGCAGCATCTCTCAGAGAGAAGGAACGGGTGACGTTTCAGGTCGAGATAACCCTACTTCAGCAAATGGAATAACTTTACTATTAAAACACATGTACTATCGCAACGTATAAGAAGCATTTAGGCAGGTACATGGATAGGACAGGTTTAGTGGGATATGGGGCAAATGCAGGCAGGTGGGACTGATGTAGATGGGGCCTATTGGTCGGTGTGGGCAAATTGGGCCAACGGGCCTGAGTTATTGCTGCATGACTCTATGAATCCATAACACAGAAGGAGGCCATTCAGTCCATCAGGTTCATTTTAGATCTCAGCAGATCAATCCAATCCCATTCTGCTTTCCCTGTCAATCTGCAACATTCTCTGACACATCCCATCGAATCCTCTATTAATCATTTTTGCACTAACCAACAGGTGGGGGTGATCTACAACAGTTAATTATCCTAGAAACACGAGGGAATCAAAGTACCCAGGGAATCACACGCAGTCATGGTAAGGAGGTGCACAGCCTGTAGCCAAGGTCAAGGTTAGTGCCCCACTTGGATGCACACGCACGTCATCCAAAATCCAGTTTTGGAGTCTGAAGAAGCGCTCCAACCCGAAACATCACCTAGTATTCCTTTTCTCCAGAGATGCTGCCTGACCTGCTGAGTTACTCCAGCATTTTGTGTCCTTTACCAGTTTTCACTGGTGGCTAGTGGGGGAGAGAGTGAGTTAGCTACATCAAGTTCCTGGACGTTAACACATTAGATGATAGGCACACAATGCTGGAGTAACTCAGTGGGTCAGACAGCGTCCCTGGAGAGAAGGAATGGGTGACGTTTCAGGTCGAGACCCTTCTTCAGACTGAGAGTCAGGGGGAGAGGGAGACTAGAGGTATGGAAGGGTAGTGTATGGAAACATTAGATAACTTATCCTGGGCCCAGCAGGTGTATATAATCATGAAAAGACTCATCAACACCTCTACTTTGTGAAAAGTTCAAAAAGATTCGACATTTCACCGCATGCTTTCATACAGTTCTACGGTTGCCCTGTAGAAAGTATCCTGACTGTTTTCATCATAGCCTGGTACAACAATTTCAATGCACAGGAATGCAGCAAGCTCCGAAGAGTGGTGGACACAACTCAGTCCATCACGGGTCCGCCATTGTAAGGATCTAAAAAAGACACAAAAACCTGGAGTAACTCAAGGGGTCAGGCAGCATCTACTATCATAAGGTGATAAGGTCATAAGTGATAGGAGCAGAATTAGGCCATTCAGCCCATCATGTCTCCTTCACCATTCAATCATGGCTGATCTCTCTCTCTCTCCTAACCCCATTCTTCTGCCTTCTCCCCATAATCCCTGACACCCTTACTAATCAAACACCAAGGATCTCAACCATCTGGGTCATGCGCTCTTCTTGCTGCTACCATAAGGCAAGAGGTACAGAAGCCTGAAGTCCCACCAGACTCGGAAACACCTATCGTTTTATAATTATCAGATTCTTGAAACAAACTAGGCAACCCTAGTCCTATCTCAACAGCAGAACATTGCAACCACCACCTGTTGTGCCATCGACTTGTTTTTCAATCGTATAATTTTGCACTAACATTTCCTCTTTTTCTCCTCACTGTCTTATAGAATTTAGGTGTAATTCATGCATATTTTTGAATAATGTATTCTTCTGTGAGTTGTCTGTTCTTGTGATGCACTGCTAGCAGAATATTTCATTGTATCCCACCACACTTATACATATGACAATAAACTCGAGTTGAATTGACTTGACTTCAATGTCTGTAATGCATAAAAGCTCACAGGACATTGAGCAGACTGAACATTATATGCATTTCTGACCTCCTCTACCTGGCTTAGACTCCCTGTTGCTCAGTAAGAGCTTTACACTATCACCTCAAGGACGCAAGGACAATTATGCTCTTCACCTGTCAGGATACACTAAGTAGGAAGCCTTCCATTTCAATTAAATACTAGAATATATAGCTGTAACAAAAAAAACATTGTCGATATTTCACCAACTACTTGAAAAGTCAATATTGTTGACCTGCATCATTGTATTTTGCCTCAAGTAGATTAACAACCGACAGAAATAAATTATAAATTGGCCAGCTTCTGAAAGATCGCCAAATAGCAAGAGTAGTAACGGAGCTGGTGGGGCTGCTGCCTCACAGCGCCAGAGACACAAATTCGATCGTGATCACAGGGTCGGTGTGGACTTTACTCGTTCTCCCTGCGACCGCGTAGGTTTACTCCGGGTGCTCCGTTTAACTCCCACATCCCAATGCGGGTTTGCAGGTTAATTGGCCTCTGTAAATTGCCCCTAGTGTGTAGGGGGCATATAAGTATATTCTGCACGCTGGTAATTTACTCTTTGAACTACCTGTTTTACTTGTGCATGTCCTGTTTGCTCTCTTTGCAGTATGAATTGATTTAATCAGCTGGCACACAAACATAAGCTTTTCACAGTCCCTCAGTAGAAGTGACAATAAAAAACCAATGCCTGCCCTTCACTAGTTAGAAAAATAAAGCATAATTTCGCAAGGAATGTTTTAAAATTTTACCCACTGGCATTATCACTCTAAAACAAAAATAAAATATGCTTTATCCGATGAGTGTCAAATTTAATTGTGGAAATAAAAGACATCTGACATTTACATTGTGCCTTTCACAATCCTAGATTGCCATGGCTCTAATTTTCGTATTCGTTTTCTAGGTCTGCACAAAACTTGAGAGTCTTTAATTTACAACAGAAGTCTTTAACGCTTTACTCAAATGCTGGCAGCAAGATGGCTCAAAATGGCGGCACCCACACACACTACAGACAGGATAAACTATATACAAAAACATCTCCCTTTGTCCTGTGCTGCGCCACCTGCTGCACAGGAGGAGCAACGGGTACTCCCACCCCACACAGTCCACCAAACATCACACCAATGCAGTACTGAAGGAGTGCTGCATTGTCACAGATACCGGCCTGGACGTTCAATCACAAAGCCATGCTCAGGTAGGAACCATGTGTTTCAAAATCCACATTGCATGCAGTGAAATGTGCGAATGACTACTTCTGGGTCATTTCTTACCCTTTCAGAAATTCAACAGGGAACGTGTCCTACCAAGAGTTTTGCAATAGATGACAACATTTCCTGTGCCTTATTCCTTCTGAGCCATTGCCAGGGAAAGCAGCCCTTGCTTTCCTGAAGGGATTGGTTAATGAACACGTCTGGACTCTCCCAGGCAAACATAGAGTCATAGCATCATACAGTGAGGTAACAGCCCCTTTACTCCAACTTTTCCACACCAACCAACATGTCGCATCTGCACTAGCCCCACCTACTTGCATTTAGCCCATATCCCTCAAAATCTGTATTATCCATGACCCTGTCCGAATGCTTCTTAAACAAGGCGATAGCAACTACATCCTCCAGCAGCTCCTTCCATACACCCACCACCCTTTGTGCTAAAATGTTACCCCTCAGTTTCCTACTACTTCTTTCCCACCTCACTTTCAATCTATGGCCTCTGGTTCTCGATTCCCGTACTCTGGGCAAGAGACTCTGTTCGTTTACCCGATCTATTCCTTTCATGGAGTAACTTCATCAGCTTCATAAGGAGCACATCTTGGGGAATGGGCATTTGATGCAACTCTCATGGGCACTGACTCAAACCCTCGGAATGTATGTTGAATCCGCTATCTACGGACTAGGCGCTGAGAGACCAACTCATGGTTGACCTAATAGGAAAGGACTGTGAAAGATCAGAGTGAACGAGAAAAAAGAAAACAATGGATGAAATATAATGTCAGGTTAGAAGCTAGCCACCTATGTGTTCCTTCTTTGTCCCAGATCAGAAAATTTAATCAATCTCATTTAATCCCTCTTCACAATTTACACCCTGTTATGCAGCAAAGTATTTTACATTTATTTACCAACTCATTAAATAAATATGTACACACATTAATATTAAAGTTACAGACATGTATTAAAAAAATATGAACTCTGCTTAACTTGCAGTCCTGAAAATTGGTGCTACTGCACTCCAATTAAAGATGGATTCTCTTGTGAACTTTTCTTATGAGCTATATTTCCCACCAAAACCGCTACATCAGAGCACTGTAAAATATTACCCCATGTAGTAGAAATGTGAGTTGGAATTATTATCGGAAGGGTTTTTCAAGGGACTGCTCATGTGCCACTGCAGATGTAGTACATTTGCAGCTAATTCTTTGAAGCTAACAGGAAGATAGCTCAGTCAGAAAATGCCAACTAATTCTCTTATGCTATTATTTTTTAAAACACCACATCAAACACCAAGGGCAGACTCTTAGCCGTCTTTACTTTAGTCTTTAACCTTTAGAGATACCGCGTGGAAACAGGCCCACTGAGTCCGCGCCAACCAACAATAACCCATATACTTACTGTATCCTACACACTAGAGACAATTTACAATTTTACAAAGCCAATTAACCTACAAACCGGCACGTCTTTGCGATGAGGGAGGAAACCGTAGCACCCAGAGAAAAGCCACACAGATCACAAGGAGAACGTACAAACTCCGTACAAACAGCACCCGAGGTCAGGAGCGACATTGTAAGCCAGCAACTCTACCGCTGCACCACTGTGCCACCAAAAGTATCTTTAGCATGTGAGCTAGTAGCTCATGGGCTCAGGTACTATTTTAGAAATGCAAGCAAAGCAGTTCCAATAGGTCTCAATCTCCAAGGTGGCCCAGAATATATGTGCTTGACATAAAATTCCACTGAAATAATGTCGTATTCTTTGATTTGGGCTCCAAGAATTAAAGGCTAAGGTTAATCTGAAATGAGGGGAGACTTGATAGAATTATATAAAATTATGAGAGGCATAGACAGGTTAGGCAATGAGAAGATAGACACGAAATGCTGAAGTACGCAACTCAGCCGGTCAGGCAGCATCTCTGTTGAAAATGAATAGGTGGCGTATCGGGTCAAGACCCTTCTTCATTCTGAGAGTGAGGGGAGGGAAACAAGGGATATGAAAAGGTACCAAGAACAAATGAATGAAAGGTATGAAAATAACAAATCAAAACCAGCACTGATGATCAAGGAAAGGTGGAAGGGTCTCGACCCATTCCTTCCATCCAGAGATGCTGCATGTCCAGCTGAGTTAATCCAGCATTTTGTGTCTATCTTTGGTGTAAACCAGCATCTGCAGTTACTTCTTATACAGAGAGCCCACAATGGTCCATTGTTGGCTGTGGAAAAGGTGAAAATGTGGGGAAGCAAGCAGGAAAACTAAGCAGGACGACAGTCGAGTGGAGGACGAGGAGGGGGCAGGGACAGCGCGAGAGGGAATGCAAGGGTTACTTGAAATTTGAGAAATCAATACTCATGCCGCTGGGTAGCAAGCGGCCCAAGAGAAGTAAGAGGTGCTGTTCCTCCAACTTGCATTGGGCCTCCAATTTAAAGTGATGGAGAAAACCCATGCAGTCACAGGGAGAATGTTCAAACTGCGTTCAGGCAACACCCGTAGTCAGGATCGGATCTGGGTCTCTGCGCTGTAAAGGGGCTGTCCCACTGCGGCGACCTAATTGGTGAGTTTAGAAGAGTTTAGGAGAGTTTGAAAAAAGATTATGTTGAAGACCTCCTTCGACTATGTAGAAGACCTCCTTTGACTTCCTTCGACCAGAGACTTTAAGACTTTTGCCTCCATCACAGTGAGGAGGTGCCTGGTGAACTCACTGTGGTGGATGCTAATTTGTGTTTATTGTGTGTTTTGTTATTTATTATTATATGTATGACTGCAGACGGGGAGAGACGGGGAGAGAAGGAGAGAGACGGGGATAGAAGGGGAGAGAAGGGGAGAGAAAGAGAGAGACACTTTTAAGAAGCCAGACAACTAATAATAAAGTTTAGCGGGCATTTTACCAGTTTTTCCTTGGTCCTGAAAACTCCAATTAGCCAATTAAAATGCCTGGTCAGCGAAGGAGATTGCCTACGGATGCCCTTGACTGACTGTAACTAGATAGCGAACCCACTCCACTGCACGACTAGTTTAAAAGAACCATGCCGACCAATTTTTACTCGCGGAAAGATTTTCAATATGCTGAGTATGCAAAACTTCCATCGAGCATGAAGGAGAGTTCCAGTGACCTCCTAGCACCATGTGTCGACCATGCTGCGAATTTGAGTCGAGAGCAAACTCTTCTAAACTCGCAGATTAGGTCGCCGCAGTGGGACAGCCCCTTAAGGTAGTAACTCCATCGCTGCGCTATTGTGTCGTCTCTCAGGCCATTTAGAAATGAGGTGAACACAGGCCCTTAAAAACGGATTGATTAATGTAATGCTTGGTCAGAGCGGAGGGTGGTTTTGTGTATTTAGTAAATTCCAGTCTAACAATCACTTAGATATTTTCAGTTTTGGTTCACATCCTCATAAATCTGCTCACATTCCTCAGCACATCAGATTCTGGACACCCACAACCAACACTCACAGGTGCAGCAGGAAATGCTGGATACTGAGCAGACGCCTGTTTGTTTTTCTGCTTTCCGATGACGAAGACAAGGGGCCCATTTTAAAACTTCTGTAATTAACTTACTACAAATTCGTTGACCTTCTTATGATGAATCAATCAGTTACTCACTAAATAAATGGCTTAATGATTGAGGTTGGGGAGGGGGAAGAAGATTAAATGGATGCTAATTATTTGAAGGAACATATTTTGTAGGGTTTGTGCTGGAATTGGGACATTGTGGGCTGCGTCATTTCAATTAAATCACTCTGTGCGGACTGAGCTCTAACTACTGACTACACTTGGTCCCTTACGCCGGCAGAGAGAGGCCTGGAAATGGTATTTATCCGCCAGATCACTATAAAAGCTGTGGCTATTAACAAAACCATCAATCAAATGTCCAGAGGTACTTAGCCTTTTCATTTTCTGCAGAAAATTTATTGACCTACGAGACATTAAATTATCTTTTGGTTTAAATGGTTTTGGAAAGCTTTCGACTCACAGCTTCAGAGAGAAAGCTCGATACATCCTCGATTTAAACAGTCCTTTGGCATCAGTAAGCTATTTCATGTTTCTTTTTCTCTGTACTTCTTAAATTGTAAAAAAAATGTTAACAACATATTTCCTCACCTTGCTTTGTGCACTTTCTATATATAAAACGTGATTCTTTGATTTCAACGTTTATGATTTAAATCCAGCTCCATCAGTTCATACGATTTTTAAAAATGTGAACACGGTCATTTAATTATATTCTATTATTAATCAAGAAAACATAAAACCAATGGGCCGCATCGGTTGAGTTGCTTGAGAAACCGACTACAGGTGCAGTCTTGTACGGAGTTTGTACGTTCTCCCCGTGACCGCGTGGATTTTCTCTGAGATCTCCGGTTTCCTCCTACACTCCAATGACATACAGGTTTGTAGGTTAATTGGCTTGTTATAAATGTAAAATTGTCCGTATTGTGTGTAGGATAGTGTTCGTGTGCAGGGATCGCTGATCGGTGTGGAGAAGGTGGGCCGAAGGGCCTGTTTCTGTGCTATATCTCTAAACAAAACTAAACAAAAAACATAATTTAGTCCTCGATTTAAATGGCCTTCGGGCATCTGTAATCTATTTCTTGTTTCCTTTTCACTGTAATTCTTAAATTGTAACATTATTTTACAACATATTTCCTCACTTTGGATTTTGCATTTTCTATGTAAAAAGTAATTATTCTATTTCAACGTTTATTATAAAGAGTATAGATTTAAATCCAGCTCCATCAGTTCATTCAATAAAATAAAATATGAACACAGTCATTTAATGATATTCTATTAATAATCAGGAAAACATAACACCAATAGCCAAGAGACTTCAGTTGATTCTATCTATGAAGTTAATTTGTAAACATTTAAAACATTAATATACATTTTGCATGGAACATTCCATATTTAGGGGATAGTTAAGGACAGTGTATCCTCTTCCTGTTGTTCTCAAAGGATGTTGGTGAACAAAAAAAAGAGTAAAAAATTGCCAAAGTAATAAATCCTGAACACACAGATAAGTTTGGTTTAGTTTTGTTTAGAGATACTGCAAGGAAACAGGCCCTTCGGCCCACTGAGTCCAAGCTGTCCACCTGTTCATACTAAATCTATGAGCAATTTACATAGGCCAATTAACCTATAAACCCGCATGTGGGAGGAAACCCAGAGGAAACCCACGTGGCCACAGTGAGAACGTGCAAACTTCATACAGACGACACCCGAGGTCAGAATCGCACCTGGGTCTCGTGCTGTGAGGCAGCAGCTCTACCAGCTGCGCCACCGTGCAGCCCACTGCCGTAGCTGTTGATTAATCAAAAAAAAGGACAGCTAAATTGCACAGTAATAGAGCCCAGACACACAGACAAGTCTGTGTCAAGCTTCAGGAAGCAGCTGAGCATATTAACAGGAAGATGATAATCAAACTTTAGCTAATGATGATAAAGGCCATAAGAGGGGAAGAGGATTTGCATGCAGCGCCTGTTTTGTTAAATGGTGGGCATCTGGAACATCATTCGGCATATCTGAGTAAACACCAAAAGTATTTTCTGCTTTGCCTACCATTCAAGAGCAACATTTGATAATATCAGCCACCTTTGTCCAATTCCCATCGCCAACATAGGTGTGGAAGATTCCACAATCATCCCAAAATGTACCTACATCACATACTTTTTTGAAAATGTTTTAATTGTCAGATATAACATTGAAATAGGCCATTCAGCCCAAAGTATACACGTCGACTATCGATCACCCATTCACAGTAGTTCTATGTTATTTCACTTTCACATCCACTTCCTGCACTCGATGGACAATTTACAGAGGCCAATTAACCCTAAAAACCTGCACGTCGTGGGATGTGGGAGAGAACCGCAGCACTCAAAGGAAACCCACGCGGTCAACATGCAAACTCCACGCGGCCAGCTTCTGAGGTCAGGATTTAACCCAGGTTTCTGGTGCTGCAGGGCAGATTTGCCACCATGCAGCTCCTCGAATAAAGTTTGGAACGGAATCTGAATTCTGTCAGTGACAGGAAAGATTTCAATTCACAGGTTTCAGAACTATTATACTGCTAGCAAGTTCCCTACAATGATTTTATTTGCTTTGTCCTTCATACCATCTTACTGTCTTAGACTGCAGTGACCTACTCACCTAGAATTGTACCCTGGAATTATATGCTAATTTTACCTCGGGTCCTCTCGAGAAACAAGATGCTTCTTTTACAAAGAATACTCTGCAACTCATTTGAGTGTACAGGTACTTAATTACCTTGAATTTACCTGGTATAGTATAGTCTTCATTTCTGAAAATTTGAGTGCATTAAGGACATATTGTGTGAATAGGACATCAGATAGTTCCACTGCTGAAAACATCATGGACCCCAAACGGTAAAACAAGTCTATTCATATTGCTGTGGACAACTGCCAATCTGATCTTGAAACTTCATTTCATCAAACTTGGGTGGCCCATGCAGTCAGCCAAGAACTAATTAGTTTTACAAGGTTTCACTCAACAAAAGATTAATGTTATGATTGCTCCTTTTGTTTCAGTCAAATTCTTGTTTTGGTTGAGGTAACAATACAAATTGAACAATAATCAGTTCAGAAATAATAGGAAAGATTTTCATTTATTTTAGTGCTTTGTGTTGCCTCCTTAGATCAAATCAGATATTAATCTATTGTCATATACACCAGGGAGCAATGAAATTCCTCGTTCACGTGTAACTCATGGAGTGCATATTTTCCATGATAATTGTAGATGCAACAATAAATACCATGACAAATGCAAATCAGCAAAATGATGCAAATATTGTAGTGCAAACTAAAGTAGTCCTAATAAAAACTAAAGTGAAATAACATGATGTAGGGTTAAGAGTAAGAATACATGGTTGTACCTCTAGGAAATGGGTTGAAAGAGATGATTAGTTCAGGAGATTGATAACAGTGAGGATGAAGCCATTCTTAATTCTGGATGTCTGCGCTTTCAAGCACCTGTATCTTTTCCCAGGAGGTAGAAGAGGTAACATGGTGACATAGTGGTAGATCTACTGCCTTACAGCACCAGAGACCCGGGTTCGATCCTGACTAGGGGTGCAGTATGTATGGAGTTTGTACGGTCTCCCCGTGACTTACGTGGGTTTTTTCCAAGATCATCGGTTTCTCCAGACCCCAAAGACATGCAAGTCTGTAGGTTAATACACTTGGTTATAAATGTAAAATGTCGTCTGTCCATTCCCTCCCCAGATGCTGCCTGACCCATTCCTCTTATTAGTGGGAATTGCTAGTCGGTGCAGACTCGGTGGGATGAAGGGCCTGTTTCCGCACTGAATTTAAATAAACTACATTTTAGGATTTAAATTAAAAAATGTAACTAAATTTAAATAAGAATATTTACAGCCTTCCTGAAGCAATGCACCGTGAAGATGAACTGGAAGTGACAATCTTGAGATGGACTGGACTGTGTTCACCATTGTCTGGCAGTCAAGAGCAGAGCAGAAGCCATACCTGGCTGAGAAACTATTGTGTCAAACTATTTTCTCTCATGCAAATGTAGAAGTCCAAGAGAATCCTCATCGACAAACCAAATCATCTCAGACACAAAAAAAAAGTTTAATTTGTTGTTTTGATTCCCACATCCATGTGAATCATTCATCACATGGGATCCTTCTTTCTGAAGTCTCTCTCAGATGCTTCTAATAATGCATTCTATGTAGGGTTTTGGCCTGAAATCCTAATACTTAATCTGCCTAATCTCTCTCTCAGATGCTGCCTGACCTGTAGAATTTTTACTGCATTCTCAGTTTTTTTTAATTACTACTCACAGCCTTTGGGGTGACACAGTGGCACAGTAGAGATGCTGCCATACAGCGCCAGAGACCCGGGTTCAATCCTGACTACGGGCGCTGTCTATACGGAGTGTGTACGTTCTTCTCGTGACCACGTCGGCTTCCTGCGGGTGCTCTGGTTTCCTCCCATACTACAAAGACGTGCGGTTTTGTAGGCCATGAGAAAGTGGCAGATGGATACTAAAGTTTAAAAAAATCATTGAGGACTATCATGTGTAAATCTTTATGTAGAGACAAGGAATTGCAGATGGTGGTTTACACAAAAGGATACAATATGCTGGAGTAACTCAGCGGGTCAGGCAGCCATTCTTGGAGATCATAGAGAGGTGATGTTTCGGCTCAGGACCCTTCTTCAGACTGATATACATTCTAGGTTGCTCACGGATGACAAAAGACAAACTTCTTTCCTTTCAATTTTTTACAACGTAGCGAAGTGTTTGCTGCAAATAAATAAGTTTTGGTGAGAAGGAATGGCTGACGTTTCGGTTCGAGATACTGCCTGTCCCGCTGACTTATTCCAGCTCCTTGTGTCTATCTTTGGTTCAAACCAGCATCAGTGGTTTCTTCCTACACAAAGAACTTTTGGTAAAATAAATTGGGAAAAATGTTTGCAGAAAAAGTATTAAGTGATGACAATGAATGGTGAGTGTTCTCCAAATAGCCCACTGCTGCTCCTGTATACGTATGATGTTTTTTTGACGATTCTGAGGAGAACATAAATGCTTTAGTGTATTCGACTGTGGATCTTGGACATGGTTGGCATGGACAAATTGGGCCGAAGGGTCAGTTTTGGCCGCTATCTACAATTACACTATCTACACTATGCACCTCACTTTCAGAGGTATGATTGGAAAGCAATCTTCTTTGGAAAGCGATTAAGGATACACAGCCCAAATAACTTCCAAAACATGTCAGGTGAGGAACAGAGCACTGTCTGGACTTAAATATCAAAATAAGTTTTGCAGTGGTGATTATAATGTAGGTGGGCGGTCTGAGCAACGATTGCCACTGCCTTTACTTTGCTGTTGTTAGGGAAATACAGTGGAGTCAAGTGTGAAGAGTGCAAATGGTGAAATTGTTCTAATGCGAGACCTAAACACAATAGGAAATCAATACAGAGACTAAATAAGTCTTTCTAATGCTTTAATGCACTCAGCTATGATTGAATATTGATTGCATCAGTGCAGATTTATCATGCCCTGCAAGCAACACAAAACATTTGAAGATGCAAGCAAACATCAAAGTGGTTTATAATGGTCTAGACAACCTTTTTGTTGAATATTAATATGTGCTTAGGTGCTCAATGCCTAATTTTTATTTAAAAAAAAAATCCTATTATCTTTTCTATATATGGTTATGCATTGTTAAAGCTGCCAGGTTTTTCCATAGAGTTTTAGCTCTAATGTCGATTCCGTACAGGCATGAAGGTGTGTACACTCCCAGCATGAAAGTAGCTCTTCCAAGCTTATCCTAGAAGAAGAAATTCATGAATTGTGTTGCACTTTCAAAACGTAATTAGAATTTAAACAGAAAGACTTATGAACCTGATGCATTATTCAATATGATTGAGGCTGTCCCTGTGTTTAGTTTAGTTAAAAGACAGAGCATGGTAACAGCCGCTTCGGCCCAACGTGTCCACGGCTCATTAACATTACCTTACACACACTAGGGACATTTTTAATTTATACCAAGCCAATTAACCTGCAAACCTGTGCATCTGAGGAGTGTGGGAGGAAACCGAAGATCACGGAGAAAACCCACGCAGCTCACGGGGAGAATGTACAAACTCCGTACAGACAAGCACCCGTCGCCAGGATCAAACCTGGTTCTCTGGTGCTGTAAGGCATTAGCTCTACCGCTGTGCCACCGTGCCGCCGAAGTATTCACCGTGTCTGAGGTACAAAACTTTCCTAAAAAAACAATCACACAAACTTGGATCAATGCAATTCCAAATACCCACGAATCCTTGAAGGAAAGTGTTCAAAAATTGCGTAAACCTCCGTAAATATTTTTTCTCCACATCCCTGTCTTAAATGAGCAACTTCTTATCCTGAAACTTCTTATCCACTTATAGATACAAAATGCTGGAGTAACTCAGCAAGACAGGTAGCATCTCTGGAGAGAAGGAATGGGTGACGTTTTGGGTCGAGACCCTCCTTCAGACATGCTTCGGTCTGATTAAGGGTCTTGGCTCGAAACATCACCCATTCCATCTCTCCAGAGATGCTGCCTGTCTCGCTGAGTTACTCCTGCATTTTGTCTATCTTCGGTTTAAACCAGCATCTGCAGTTCCTTCCTATACACTTCTTATCCACTGTGATCTGCCCACGTACAATACGATACGATACGATGGCACTTTATTGGCCTGTTAGTGATAAAAATACCTCCTAAATTTACTGCCCTCTTTTCTTTTACTTTATTCACGCTGCACAATGGTACAGCGGTAGAGTTGCTGCCTTACAGCACCAGAGAACCGGGTTCGATGCTGACTATGGGTGCTGTCTGTACATAGTTTGTACGTTCTCCCCGTGACCACGTGTGATTTCTCCAGAAGCTCCGGTTTCCTCCAACACTCCAAAGACATACAGGTTTGTAGGTTGATTGACTTGGTATGTGTTAATGTGCGAGGATCGCTGGTCGGTGCAAACTCAGTGGGCCGAAGGGCCTGTTTTCGTACGGTATCACTAAACTAAACTAAACAAAACTAAAATGTGAACTCTTATGTTATAATTCACACAAGCCTGGAAATCTTAATTAGATGACAACCATTTCTATCCAATTTCCTCTTAAAAATCATTTTTTACAAGAGGGAAGATCCAGGACAAACAATCGTTCTTCGTGGGGACGCAAGGAACTGCAGATGCTGGATTCTGGAACAAAAGGCAAAGTACTGGAGGAATGTAGCTGGCCAGGCAGCATTTGTAGAGGGAATGGACAGGCGATGTTCCTATTCGGGACTCTGGGGCAATAAGTCTGAAAAAGGTCCCAAAGCTAAATGTCATCTATCCAATCCCTCCACAGCTGCTGGCTGACCCGCTGATGTGCTCCAGCACTTTGTGCTTTGGTCATTCTTTCTTCATGTATTATTTGCTTAGTTTAGTTTGGTTTAGTTTAGTTTAGTTTAGTTTAGTTTAGTTTAGTTTAGCCTAGTTTAGAGATCCAGCACAGAAACAGGCCTTTCGGCCCACTGAGTCCGCACCAACTAATGATCCCCGCACATTAACACTACCCTACACACACTAGGGACAATTTTACATCTACACCAAGCCAATTATCCTACAAACCTGTATGTCTTTGGAGTGTGGGAGGAAACTGAAGATCTCGGACAAAACCCAAGCAGATCACAGGGAGAACGTACAAACTCCATATAGTCAGCACCTGTAGTCAGAATCGCACCCAGGTCTCTAGTTCTGTAAGGCAGTAGCTCTACCGCTGCGCTGCTATGCCACCATATGATGAGAATTGGCACTTAGATCTCCTCCATATCCCTTTGAATAACATAAGAGGCACTTACTGTAGATTTAGAATAAAATTGCACAAAGAACTCCAGATATAGCCTCACCGAGGTCAAATGGTCGCTTTGGATTGATTGCTATAGTCCCACATCTTGTTTGCTTTATTAATAACCGGTATGGGAACATTTTGTAAATGGTTTTAATGATTTGCCAACTCATTTTCCACACTTTTCTTTTTTTCCCTCTGTTATCTCAAGTACATTTGTTTTAACACATCATCAATCCACTTTGCGGAAAATGATATAACCTTACATTTCATCGTATTAAATTACACGTAATTTCTTCACCAACTGTTTGAATTTGCCGTCCATGTAATATACTGCTCCTTGACACCCACCATTTGCGACGAGTCCTGGTTTAAAATTATTTGCAATTTTGAGCATTCTGGACATAAATCCTTCTTCTAAATCAATTCTAAACTTTGAACACTGAACCTTGTGGTGCACAACCAATAATATTTTATATTATCCCTCTTAACATTAGCTAACACTAGTAGAATTTAGTTATTGTCTGTTAGCGTAGGACGTACAGAAAATAAATTGCAAATCTATGTTAATTCAAATTTGTCACGTTAAATTTGAATGAGCAAAGAATTTGGACTTCATTTGAGATCTCTCATGCAATGCACAAAGTGCTGGAGAAACTGAATGGGTCAGGCAGCATCTGGGGAGGGAATGAACTGAAGACATTTCAGCTGGTGACCCTTCTTCGGACTAAAGGATGCGGCCTGATCCGCTAAGTTCTTGCAGCACTTTGTTAAAGAAATAAGGGCGGCACAATGGTGCAGCAGTAGTGTAGCCAGTTTACATTGCCAGAGACCACAGTTCGATCCTGACTACGGATGCTGTCCGTACAGAGTTTGTATGCTCTCCCTGTGGCCGCATGGGTTTTCACCAGGTGCTCCGGTTTCCTCCCGCATACAGGTTGGAGGTTAATAGGCTTTGGTAAAATTGTAAATTGTCCCTAGTGTGTAGGATAATGTTGGTGTATGGGGTGATCGGAGGGCCTGTTTCTGCGCAGTATCGCTAAAGTCTAAAGTAATGTGTCAGCCCCTTGAGTTCCTCCAGCACTTTGTGCTTTGCTCAAGATTCCAGCATCTGCAGTTTCTTGTGCGTGTCTCACTCTTGAGCCCCTACACAAAATAGCACTCTATGGGACTATTGGATCAGTTGTGCTGATTCCATGCTGCACCTCACAGTTGACCGACTTGCAAGCCACATGGCTGAAGTATCAGCAGCCGCAAGGCTCCCAACACCCATCCAATATTATCAGTCCCTCCATGAGGTACAGAGGGTTCAAGAGCGGTGATGAGGTTACGAGCAGGATGAGGTACAGTGATGAGGTACAGAGACCATTTGAGTGTAGGAGCAAGGAGATCCTACTGTAGTTGTACAGGGCCCTGATGAGACAGCACTTGGAGTAAAGTGGGCAGATTTGGCCTCCAAATTTGGGGAAGGGCATTCTTGCTATTGAAGGAGTTCAACGTAGGCTCACCAGGTTAATTGCTGGGATAGCGGGACTGGCATATGATGAAATAATGGATCGACTGGGCTTATATTCACTGGAATTTGAAAGGATGAGCGGATATCTTATAGAAACATATAAAATTATTAAGGGATTGGACAGGCTAGATGTTGGGGGAGTCTAGAACCAGGTGTCACAGTTTAAGAATAAGGGGTGGGCCATTTAGGACTGAGATGAGGAAAAACAGTTTCACCCAGGGAGTTGTGAATCTGTGAAATTCTCTGTCACAGAAGGCAGTGGAGGCCAATCCACTGGATGTTTCAAGATGGTTGGATATAGCTTTTTGAGCTAACGTTATCAAGGGATATGGAGTGAAAGCAGGAATGGGGTACTGATTCTGGAAGATCAGCCATCATCATATTAAATGACGGTGCTGGCTCGAAGGGTGAATGGCCTACTCCTGCACCTATGTTTTTATTTTTCTATGTTTCTAAGTAATGGGAGTAAAGATTTTTACTTTAGACTTTAGGCTTTAGAGATACAGCACAGAAACAGGCCCATCAGTGATCCCCGCCCACTGACACTATCCTACACACACTAGGGACAATTTACAATTAAACCAATCTAATTAACCTAAAACCTGTATGTCTTTGGAGTGTGGGTGGAAACCAGAGCACCCGGAGAAAACCCACGCAGGTCACAAGGAAAATGTACAACTCCATTCAGACAGCACCCGTAGTCGGGATTGAACCCAGTTCCCTGGCGCTGTAAGGAAGCAACTCTATTGCTGCTTCACTGTAATTCTTTACTTTAGATTTTATTCTTTAGTCTGGTGAATAGGGGTGTGTATTTTTTGTCAACGTGGCAAATGTTGAAGGGCAAGACGCCAGACCTTTCCAGAATCTTCAGCTCAACTTGCAGAATGTCCCTGGTTGCAAAGGTGAAATACACATATATCCAGCACAATCCTGACTTCTGCACTGCAGTGTACATGCAGGACAGTCAAGAACATGTAGCCGCATGGGTCTTGACCTGAAAAGTCGCCTACTCCTTTACTCCATAGATGCTGCCTCACCCTCTGAGTTTCCCCAGCATTTTTGGTCTACTTTTGATTGTTCCAGCATCTGCAGTTCCTTCTTAAACAGCTGCATATCTACAATTAGGTGGCGGCTTATCACAGAACCATTGGCTAGTCGTTAGCATACTCCCACCCGCCAGATGGTTTGACCTATTTATCCTTGCACTGAAATATTCAACGTGCATATCCTGTTCCATAACTTTTACAGTGTTATGATCATCGAAGAGCAACTAGGCAATAATTTAAGATCTTCCTGTCACAGTCTGCCCTCTCCTCATTCTCATCCACTTCACGTCCCAGTACTTTTCCACCGGTCACTCCTTCTCCTCACCTGCCTGCCTGCCACTCCCCTCTCATCAGCCTAACTCTCCTCGCCTGTTGCACTCAGTTGCCTCTGATCACCTATTAACCCGGTATATAGACTCTCCTCACCGCTCACACAGTGCCAGATTGTTCTCAGCATTCAAGCAAGACTCTCCAGTGATTTCCCGACTGCCTACACGGATTCGAACCTGCCTGCCTGCCTGTCCGTCCTGTCGTCTTCCCGGATAGCACCTCAGCCTTCTGTCCCCGACCTCCTGGTTTCTGTCTGCCTCTCTCCTGGGCTGTTTGGTGTATCCCTGCAATGGCTTCTCGACTACCTGCCTGACTTCGATTCTCCTTTCGTCTGTCCCTCGCTGGTTTGTTTGCATCGTGTGTTGGATCTCCTGGTTACCGGACCTTCCGCTACCCCGACTACGTCTCCTGCCTGCCCCTCTTCGGAACCCTCGCTCAATCCTGAGCCTCTGTGTGAGTACGGTGTACCCATTCCTGTGCTACTACTCTGTGTTACAGTATCGTTATAAGGTACATTACCAATTATACCTGCCTGATTCTGTGCTGCTATTGGGTCCAAGCTATACCTGTTACACTTCCAGTGTATGTGAAGAGATAGTCACGGGCAAGTCAGTTAACGCATATGTGTGTGAAAATTTTTAATTTTCAATTCAATTTCAATTTAATTGAAATCTGAGAATATAAGTCTACTGGCACGTCCAATTTGTAAGCAAAGGACTGTATGCATTCTCTCAAGCAAAATAATTAGTTATACGGACCAATCTAAAAAACTTGGGAATCACTAAACCAGATGAGGAAAATGGAAGTAATAGTAAAAATTGGGGTAGCTTCTGGCCCAGTTATCTTTCTTTAGTTTTACTAGAAAGAAATGCAGGATTTCACGCCTTTAGTCACTGATCAATGGAGAAGCTACTCACAAAATGGGCCTTTGATACCCAAAAGGATTCACAGCAAAATCCACACAATTTATCTCGATCAATTCAGCTGGCGAGGAAGTGCCTTCATTAGGTTGACAATGATTCATATTTCAACTAATGTCAATTGACGCAAATGCGCTCTTTAGCTAATCGGGTTAAATCACTCATCAGTGTTTGTTGCCTCTCAAGGACCAAAGCAACACGATTCAGTTAACACGTTCTGTTCCATTCAAACTCAAAATACAAAACATTTGCTAATGTAGCGAAATTGAGTTTGAGCTCAGCTTATTGTCAAGTGTACAGTGAATAGCTTTTGTTGTGTGCTATCCAGTCAGCTGAAAGACAATACGTGACAGACAACGATGAGAGGGCCTACCGGGAGGAGGTGGCTGGTCTAGCACTCTGGTGCCAGGACAACAGCCTCCTCTTGAACATCAAGAAAACTAAGGAGCTGATCGTGGACTTTAGGAGGGCACATCATCTGAGGATGTACACACCATTGAGGATAAATGGGGATCCTGTGGATAGGGTGAGCTGTTTTAAATATCTGGGAGTCCACATCTCTGAGGATATGACATGGACATCACACGCCGCAGCACTCGTGAGTAAGGCAAGGCAGCGCCTTTACCACCTCAGGCAATTGAGGAAATTCAGAGTGTCTCCGAGGATCCTCCAGTGCTTCTACTCAGCGGCTGTGGAAAGCATCTTGTCTGGAAATATTACCATCTGGTTTGGGAATTGCTTGCCCAGGACAAGAAGGCTCTGCAGAGAGTAGTGCGTTCGGCCGAATGCACTATGGGAACTTCACTCGCCCCCCCCCCTGCAGGAACTATACATCAGGAGGTGCAACTCCAGAGCCAATAAAATCATGGGAGACCCCTTCCACCCCTGCAACGGACTGTTCCAGCTGCTACGGTCAGGCAAACGCCTCCGTTGCCATGCTGTGAGAACGGAGAGGTTGAGAAGGAGTTTCTTCCCAGAGGCCATTCGGACTGTAAACTCCAATCTCACAAGGGACTAACTTTCCTGAACGTTTTTCCTTCCGCCCACAATATTTAATATGTGAAAGAATATGTGATTCTGTTTGTAGTTTGTTTGTCTTTTTGCACAAAGTCCGCGAGCATTGCCACTTTTCATTTCACAGCACATCTCGTATGTGTATGTGACGAATAAACTTGACTTGACTTGATTACAATCGAGCCTTCCACAGTGTATAAGTACATGACAAAGAGAATAACGTGAATAACATTTAGTGCAAGATGAAGTCAGTAAAGCCCGATCAAAGAGAGTCCGAGGGTCTCAAATGAGGTAGATAGTAATTCAGGACTGCTCTCCAGTTGGTGAAGGGATTGGTTCGATTTATCTCTCCTTATGTAGGATATCATAGCTTAGAAAAGAATGCAAAGATTATTTGAATCCAACCTGCTCAATAGATTTAGCACAAACATTCAATTTATAGTGGATCTAATTTAATTTTATTTTGGAGTCAATGGAACGTAAAATTAACCGCAATGCAAAATAGTTGAATCTCCTGAGCCAGTTTACCTTCATTATTTGCATGACAGAATTTGCATTGTAGTTTCCTATCCACTTTTAAACAGCATTTTAAGAGCTTAAACATTGATGGAGTTTCTAATTTCATGAATGAGCAGCATCTACTGTACCTGTGCAAAGTGATTTTAGACTGCTGGCAGTGAGGCTGTGGGAGGACTAGGCTGGTGGGTGTTGATCCAGATCATGTGAGGACAGAGGATAGAGGGAAGTTATATTCAGAAGGAAGGGGAAATTGTAGATCTTCCCCCTTCCACCTTGCCTCACATGTTCCCCAGGCACCTCAATCCTCTCCCCCCCCCCCGAACTAACAGGATCACCCTTAGTGCAATAAGCCTCTGTATGTCTTTACCAAGGCTAGCATGTTCAGCACAGACATTGTGGGCCGAAGGGCCTGTTCCTGTGCTTGTACTGTCCTGTGTTGTATGTTCTATATTCTCAGAATGGAACAGGTACATTTATTTTCATTGTCCCTGCAGCTCTCAGGGAAATCCCATCAATCCCACTCTCCCAATTATTTCCCTGTGGATTGTTCTGCCTCACATGATTCTTAAGTTATTTTTAGTTTAGCTTAGTTTAACTTAGAGATGCAGCTCCGAAATAGGCCCTTCGGCCCATCGAGTCCATGCCGACCGGCGATCAACCGTGCATCAGCTCCATCCTACACACTAGGGAAAATTCACAGAAGCCAATTAACCTACACACCCACTGGTCTTTGGAATGTGGGAGGAAAGCAGTGCACCAGGTGAAAACATACATTGGCCACAGAGAGAATGTGCAATTCCTTACAGACAGCACCAATAGTCAGGATCAAACCTGGGTCTCTGGCGCTATAAGGCAGCAACTCTATCACTGCGCCCCCATGCCGGCCAACGCTTCCCAATTTTACATCCCACCCAGTTACATTAAAGGTAATTTATAGTAATGATGAACTATCCCACCTACCTACATGGCCAGCCATATGAGGTACAAAGATAAATTGCAAAGCTTCAAGAAGACAGAATGGGATAGGGACAGGTAGAGTGCTTGTTTAAAGTCCTCTTCATGCATTATAATAATTCTGTGCTTTAAAGAAGGGTTTTTAAAAAAAATTTTGGCCAATCTAGTACATGATTTTATTCTTACGTAATTTTACTTAAAACTACAAATTTGAAATTTTGCATATCTCCTTACAACATTAAATTGGCTGAATCATACACATATTTAATCAGTGCTATTCTAAACTCACCAAAGTATAATATTATAATTTGTCTAGACCAATCTCCTCTGGGGTAGGAATTCCGAGTTCAGTTCGCGTGGGCCTGAGTTCTTGAATAACATACGGATAGATTTCTTTGTGAGGTCTGGCTTTATCCTTCATTGCTTCGAGGATACGGATTGCGCTAGGTAGATCATTTAATCTACGGCATACTCTCAGGGCTGCATCATGTTGGGTTCAGGTACCAGATCGTATCCAATGAGGGTGTTCATTCCTTTTTGGAGTTCCCAGGTGTCGGTGTCAGGCCTGAGGAGCGGGGAGCCGGCGAGCAGCCATGTTCCGAGCGGCATTGAGGTGCAGCAGCAGCAGAACCGGCTTGGTCGCCTGGAGGAGGGCGGCGGCGCTGGTGGCTAGGGGAACAGCATTGGCCCAGGCCCAGGCCCAGGCACAGGCCCAGGCCCAGGCCCAACCAGCGGCTGCCCTTACTGCACGATGGTATTCACATGGGAAGCAGGAGACGGATGAGGAGTTTGATGCCGGCTTAGTGCTTTAAAGAAGGTTTAAACTGAGCGTAACTGACACTCACTGAAGTTTACTTTAGTCAGATTCTGTTCTGTGGTATCAAAGGACAAATGGGAATCAAAACACAATAAAATAAGGTCGAAAGGGTAACGGGACATTTGCTTGTCTGTAATGGTGTGGAGTTGGGCTGTGTTTACTCTGCTGCGTCTTTCAGAGGTGCGCGATGTATATTTGTAATAAGACCATTTGGAAGAAGGAAAATTAAAGTGCTTGTCATGGTAAACAGAACATCAAAAGGAAAGTCTGTCTATAAAGAGCAGATGAATCTTTGTTCATTGATTGCTCCCAGTGATCACTGTATTTGGTACTTTTGAATAAAGTCTTGATTGTCTTACACGCTATTTGTGTTGTTTTTTTTAAGTTTTCTGTAACAGAGTTGGTGCCAGAATACCCCTGGGAAACCCATCGGTCACATGGAGGACATGCAAACTCCACACAGACGGAGGTGAGGACAGAGCTTGTGTTGGGGCAATTCTGAAGTAGTTGTATTAACGCATCGTCAGTGTGAGCCACAGCATCAATATCCTAAAGAAGATTTCACAAAATGCTGAAGTAACTCAGCGGGACAGGCAGCATCTCTGGAGAGAAGGAATGGGTGATGTTTCGGGTCTGATTGAAGAAGGGATTCAACTCGAAACGTCAACCATTCAATCAGTATTTTGTGTCTATCTTCGGTTTAGAAACATAAAAACATAGAAATTAGGTGCAGGAGTAGGCCATTCGGCCCTTCGAGCCTGCACCGCCATTCAATATGATCATGGCTGATCAAATCCAACTCAGTATCCCGTACCTGCCTTCTCTCCATACCCTCTGATCCCCTTGGCCACAAGGGCCACATCTAACTCCCTCTTAAATATAGCCAATGAAATGGCCTCAACTACCTTCTGTGGCAGAGAGTTCCAGAGATTCACCACTCTCTGTGTGAAAAAAGTTCTCCTCATCTTGGTTTTAAAGGATTTCCCCCTTATCCTTAAGCTGTGACCCCTTGTCCTGGACTTCCCCAACATCGGGAACAATCTTCCTGCATCTAGCCTGTCCCACCCCTTAAGAATTTTGTAAGTTTCTATAAGATCCCCTCTCAATCTCCTAAATTCTAGAGAGTATAAACCAAGTCTATCCAGTCTTTCTTCATAAGGCTGTCCTGACATCCCAGGAATCAGTCTGGTAAACCTTCTCTGCACTCCCTCTATGGCAATAATGTCCTTCCTCAGATTTGGAGACCAAAACTGCACGCAATACTCCAGGTGTGGGCTCACCAAGACCCTGTACAACTGCAGTAGAACCTCCCTGCTCCTATACTCAAATCCTCTTGCTATGAAAGCCAACATACCATTCGCTTTCTTTACTGCCTGCTGCACCTGCATGCCTACCTTCAATGACTGGTGTACCATGACACCTCTCCTCGATGCTGCATCTCCCCGAGTTACTCCAATCGGCCACCAGTTTAAACCAGCATCTGCAGTTCCCTCCTACACATATCCTAAGGAATATGTGTAGTGACACCAGATAGACCCAGCCTGATATCTAACATGGTCAAGGTCTTTCAAGGACTGCTTGCATTCTCTCGAGCAAAACAATTAGTTGCACCAATTTGAGAACAATGGCGATTATTAAATCAGATCAAGAAAAATCGAAGCAATTGTATAAATGGATAGCCTTTGGCTCATTTATCTTTCCCTAGTTTTATTGGAAAGAAATATAGGATTTCATATCTTTAGTCACTGATCGTTTGAGGGCCCAATCACAAAGCAGCAATGGGCCTTTGATACCCAAAAAGATTTGCAACAAAATCTTTACAATTAAACTCGATCAATTCAGCTGGTGAGGAAGTGCCTTTGTTAGGTTGACAATGATACATATCTCAACTAATATGGATGGACAATGATGCACTCTGCGGCTAATTGAGTTAAATCGTCCCTCAGTGTTTGATTCCTCACGAGAACCAAAGAAACGAGACGCGGTTAACATATTCTGTTCCATTTAAAGTCAAAGTACAAAACTTTTGCTAATGTAGCTAAATTTATCTCTCCCTAAGTAAGATATTGTAGTTTAGAAAATAATGCAAATAAAAAAGGGACAGAGAGGTGATTTCAATCCAACCTGCTCAGTAGGTTCAGGATAAATATTCAATTTACAGTGGTTCGAATAAAGTTTCATATTGGAATCAGTGGAAGGGAAAATCAAATGCAATGTGAAGTGGTTGGATCAACTGCGTTAGTGTGCCTTGATTATTTGCATTATAGTTACTATTCATTTTAAGCAGCATTTTAAGAGCTTAAACACGGATGGAGTTTCTCATTTCTTGAATGAGCAACATCTATTTGTTTGCAGTGGTATTAGAATGCTAACACTAGGGCGATACAGTGGCACAGCAGTGGGGTTGCTGCCTCACAGCTCCAGAGTTTGGAATCCCAGGTTTGATGCTGACTATGGTTGCTGTATGTATAGAGTTTGTACGTTCTCCCTGTGACTGCGTGGGTTTTCTCTGGGTGCTCCAGTTTCCTCCCACATTCCAAAGGTTTGTAGGTTAATTGGCTTCTGTAAATTGTCCCCAGTGTGAAGGATAGAGCTAGTGCACAGGTGATTGCTGGTTGGTGCGGACATGGTGGGCCGAAAAGCCTTTTCCAGGTTGTATCTCAAAACTAAACTAAAATAATCTGAGGAAAGACACTTGAAGCCCACGTACTTTGGACTGCAGTACAGCCTAAAGGGCCTGTTCCACGAGCATGCGACCTGCATGCGGCAAGCGTGACCAAACCGGAAGCAGGGGCCGCGCGGAGGTCGAATGATCCCCGTACAGGGCCGGTCGCACCAGCATGCGCCTGCATGCGGCGAGCGCGACCAAACTGGAAGCGGGGGCCGTGCCGAAGTCGAGTGAGTGACGTGAAGTACGAGCGAAGTCCGCGGTAAGTTCGCGCGTGACGTATGACATCAAGACGTGCGTACGGCGTCGTGATGCTGCGCACGCACATCGAGGCGGTGCGTACGGCATCGAGGCTGCTACGGGCCGGCAGGCCGTTGACGCGCAGAATATTTTAACACGGTCAGTTTTTTGGAGCCCTGCGCGATGTCGGGACCAGCTCTGCACAACTCAATACGGCTCCGACGATCGAAGTGGGATCGGCCCCGCGAAGCCGTGCAGCTCAAGTGACCACGTTAGGTCGCTCTTGCCGCATGGAGTCGCATGCTCGTGGGACAGGCCTTTTATGCAGCCACACGCTGCATAAAGGTGGTCATCAGGATGAAGACAATCTAGGATACACCTTTGTTCCTGCCATCCAAGGACCTGTGCATTGCGACCCACCAGATCCACTCCATCTTGGGTCCCCAGAAGGACTGGAGGGTGGCTCGGGTGGTCACCAGGGTAGTGGAGTGGGGAATGGGCCACACCTGCACCAAGTACGGCAGCACCGAGACACCTCAAATCTGATGACCAGGTTCTGACCAGTTATTGAGATGAAGCAACACTCCCACTGTTCTAATTTTTATAGAGACCGAGTCCGCATCTCCAACGATGCAAAAGGTTCGACTAGCTCCGACCCGGGGTCTGATCGTCGGCGCAGGGGAGCTGAGATTCCCCCCGTTGCAGGAGCTTGATCGCCCCAAGGTGGAGGGCCCGACCGCCGGTTACGGGAGTAAGATCGCCTCAATGGAAGGTTCGAGGCCCCCGGCTGCAGAAGAACAAAGAAGGGAAGAAATTGAACTTTTTTTCCCCTTCCATCACAGTGAGGAGTGTAGAGGAGTCACTGTGGTGGATGTTTGTGTTAAAATGTATTTTGTGTGTTCTGTTGCTTTTATTTGTATGACTGACTTGGTGAATGAAATTCCTCGTATGTTACAAAACATACTTGGCTAATAAAGTATTATTGTATTGTATTTATTTAGCTTTGTTTGTCCATATAAGCCAATTTTTGTTACAAGTTTGGTCATCTGCTTGTGGTGACCTGGGGGCTGAGGGGATGCTCTCCTGCATTACCTGGTCCACAATCAGTGCCCTAATGTCATCACCTTCTCACTGAAGCTTTTTATTTAGAGATACAGTGCGGAAACAGGCCCTTCGGCCCACTGGGTCCACGCCGACCAGTGATCCCCACACATTAACACTATCCTACACACACTAGAGACAATTTTTACATTTACCAAGCCAATTAACCTACAAACCTGTACGTCTTTGGAGTGTCGGAGGAAACCGACAATCTCGGAGAAAACCCACGCAGGTCATGGGGAGAACGTACATACTCCGTACATACTCCGTACATACAGCAGCCGTAGTTGGGATCGAACCCGGGTCTCCAGCGCTGCATTCGCTGTAAGGCAGCAACTCTACCGCTGCGCCACCGTGACCATCTTTTCTCAGGAGCCAGGTTTCCCGGTGACGGAGATTACCAGTTGGCCAGCCTAGAATCTACACAGCATTGACAACAAGAGGCTGTACCATTGATTATGGTTATTGGAGGGGAAAAGCTGGAAGGTGGGAATGTGTAAAATTAACTTCCAAGGAGATAAACTCAACAGTGGAGTTAAAAGCCAAATTGCATTTCCCTCTGATAAAGTCCCTGTTTTTTGAGGTTATTGCACAGGGCCAGAAATCTGTGAGAGACGGCGGCTGAGAATGTATCAGCACCAGAAAAGTCAGACCTGCTTCTCAAACATGTAATTCTGTCTGGTTTATTGGGCACACAATTCCCTTATCTCTGCAGCACACATTGCAAAGTCGTATGAGCACATCCAGAGGTCTACCAGCACAATGAGAGTGATGACACGCACGCCTGCAGTCGACAGGGTTTGTATACGTTTAACACAGCTTCATCTGCTGTGTAGGGGTTTGGGATTTTTAATTAATCCAGCATGAATGTCAAACTAAGGGTATGGATATAATTTATGATTTTACCCCTTTGTTAAATGCTTTAACCATTGCTTTCTAAGAGATCAATGGGCACATGTGGAGGGATTGTTAGTAGGTTCATAGCTGTTATTATTGGGTGTTTGTTAGTGGACTGTGCAGTTTAACACTATTGCAAACCATCATAGGGGCAAAATGCTGACAGTTGGTCAGCATGGACAAATTGAGTCGATGGGCTTGTTTCCACGCTGTATGTAGGAGTTGAGAGGGGAAAGATTTAATAGGAACCTGAGCAGCAGCTTTTTTGAACGAGCTGCCAGAGGAGGTAGTTGAGACGGGTACTATCACAACATTTAAAAGACATTTGGGCAGGTACGTGAATAGGAAAGGTTTAGAAGGATATTGGCTAAATGCAAGCTGGTGGGACTAATGCAGATGGGACATGTTCGTCGGCCTGGGGAAGTTTGGCTGAAGGGCCTGTTTGTCATGGATGTATGACTCCATGACACTTAAGAATAAGGGTTGGCCATTTAGGACTGAGATGAGGAAAAATCTTTTCACCCAGAGAGTTGGGAATCTGTGGAATTATCTGTTACAGAAGGCAGTGGAGGCCAATTCACGGGATGTTTTCAAGAGATAGTTAGATAGAGCGCTTCAGGTTAACGGAATCAAGGAATATGGGGAGAAAGCAGGAACAGGGTAATGTTTTGGATGATCAGCCATGATCATATTGAATAGCGGTGCTGGCTTGGAGGACCGAATGGCCTATTCCAGCACCTATTTTCTATGTTTCTATGACTTTCATGCCTTTGTACTGGAACAATAGTGAAGAAGGCAGTAGGTATTCAAGAAATAACCAACACCTCAAGGTCTCCCAAAACTAGGAGCTTTAGACTTTACTTTAGACTTTAGAGACACAGCATGGAAATAGGCCCTTTGGCCCACCGAGTCTGCGCCGACTGGCGATCCCCGTTCACTAGCACTATCTTACACACTAGGGACAATTCATAACTTTTACCTAAGCCAATAAGCGAGTTTGGTATTGAGACTGCGCATGCCCAGGTCATAGGTCACTCGCGATAAACATTCTCGGCAGCTGTGCTGCTGCATGTATACAGACCTGCGTTTCATCCGTAGTCAGGATCGAACCCGGGTCCACGGCGCTCCAAGCGCTGTTGAATTGCTACTGGACCGTCCCCGTCCCCTCTCGAGTGTTCCATCCCTGTCACGGGAGGGGCCGGAGATGTCCGGGGTGACCCTGGACTGACGGGACACCGGACCGGAGCAGTGGCGGCCCCAGGCTTACAGCCAGCGCAGACCGTCAGTCCCGGGCTGTTGGTTAACCCGGCGGGACAGGCAGAGTTGACAGGTGGACAGGTAACGTTTCGGGTCAAGACCCTTCTTTAGTCTCGACCCACAGCATCACCTATCCATGTTCTCCAGAGATACGGTCTAACCGGCTGTGTTCTTTTGTGTGTTAACCAACATCTGCAGCTCTATGTTTCTACAGGTTAGAGGTGTACATAAGATCGCTAAGTGTTATACTGAAGAACAACGATGTTATCCATTGATGTTCTTACCAATATCTGTTGATGATCTTACCACTTCTTACCAATATTTGAGGTCACGGTGCAGCTTTATAGGACGTTGGTCAGGCCGCATTTGAAGTAAAGTATTTGGTGCAGTTCTGGTTGCCCAATTACAGAAAGGATGTGGAGTCTTTGGAAAGGGTGCAGAGGAGGTTTAGCAGAATGATGTGTGGATTAGAGGACATTAGCTACAGGGAGCAGCTGGACAGACTTGAATTGTTTTGTCTGTAATGCCCAAGGTAGCAGGAGACCTGATAGAAGGATCATGCAGAGAGTGGAACTCTCTGCCACTGAGGGTAGTTGAGGCCAGTTCATTGGCTATATTTAAAAGGGAGTTAGATGTGGCCCTTGTGGCTAAGGGGATCAGGGGGTATGGAGAGAAGGCAGGTACGGGATACTGAGTTGGATGATCAGCCATGATCATATTGAATGGCGGTGCAGGCTCGAAGGGCCGAATGGCCTACTCCTGCACCTAATTTCTATGTTTCTATGTTTCTAAGGATATAATATTATGAGAGGCATAAATGGGGTAGACAATCAGAATCTTTTTCCCCAGGATGGAAAAATCAAACACTAGCTTTATGGTGAGAGGGTCAAATTTTAAAGGATATATGTGAGGTAAGTTTTTTACATTGAAGACGGTAAGTGCCTTGAACGCACTGCCAGGGGTGGGGGTTGAAGCAGGTACATTAGTGGGATTTAAAAGACTTTTGGATAGGAATATTGATATGCAGGGAATGGAGGGATATGGATTATGTGCAAGTAGGTTAAGTGATGGTCTTGGCATCTTGTTCGGCATGGACATTGTGGGCCGAATGTCCTGTTCTTGTGCTGTACTGTTTTGTTCTATGTTTCAATATTTAACAATCAAGCATTGCCAATAAAAAATAGGTGCTAGTATCATTAAATTGTTGTATGTGGGAGGCTGCTGCATACACATTGTTGCAAAATTCCTATTTAACAATACGGCCCCATTTGAAAAGTATTTAACTGCTGTGAAAGTGCTTGAAGGTTATGAAAGGCATTATGCAAATCTAAATCTTTCATTCCCTACCAAGCTGTATGTGATCAGAAGTAAATCCTGTAATTCCTGAGATTCAAAGCCGGTTATTACTGACTCAAATGCATTAAATTAACCTTGTTACCATAGAACCAAGCTCAAAAGTCATCAATTAATGGTAATGAATTAGCTGTAAAGCTGAAAGAAACGATAGACCTTGTTAGCGGGCAATTTATGTGCCTTTATAAATGCCATTTATTTCACAAAAACCTGTCACTATTTTATGACCCAACCTAGACAGCCTAGCACTGCTGAGAGATACCATTGCCTACGTGCAGGACAGACGGGTGGATGCCTGCCTAGTCAGCTTGGACCAGGAGAAGGCCTTTGACAGGATATCGCACACATACATGAGGGACGTGCTCTCTAAAATGGGTTTTGGGGAGGGAATCCGAAATTGAATCAAACTGATCTACACCAATATCAGTAGCGCAGTCCAAATCAATGGGTGGGAATCAGACAGTTTCCCTGTAAGGTCTGGAGTCAGGCAGGGTTGCCCTCTCTCTCCTGTCTTGTTTGTCTGCTGTATTGAACCTTTTGCCGAGTCCATCAGGAAGGATGCGAGCATAAGAGCATAAGAGGAGTGACATTGCCAGGCAGTGGGGGCATTCAAGTAAAGACCTCCCTGTACATGGACGATGTCGCCGTCTTCTGCTCGGATCCAAGGTCGGTCCGCAGATTGATCAGCATCTGCGACCAGTTTGAGTCGGCCACGGGAGCCAGGGTGAACCGCAGGAAGAGCGAGGCCATGCTCTTTGGCAACTGGCCCGACCGATCTTCCATCCCCTTCACCATCAAGCCTGACTTCTTGAAGGTGCTGGGGATCTGGTTCGGGGGGGCTGAGGCGAGTAACAAGAATTGGCTGGAGCGGATAGCCAAGGTGGGAAGGAAGCTGGAGCTGTGGAGGCAACGCTCCCTCTCCATAACCGGAAAAAATTTGGTCATCAGGTGTGAGGTGCTCTCGGGGCTGCTGTACTTGGCACAAGTGTGGCCTGTCCCTCCCTCCTACGCCACGGGGATCACCCGGGCCGTCTTCCAGTTCATCTGGGGGTCGAGGATGGACCGGGTGCGACGGGTCACAATGTACAAGTCGGCAGACAACGGGGGTAAAAGCGTGCCCAACGTCGCCCTCACCCTGATGGCCACCTTTGTGTGTGGCTGCATCAGGCGGAGTGTAGAGCCAAGGCACGTGGGCACTAAGTGTCACTACCTGCTGAGGTTCTACCTGTCCCCGGTGTTGCGAAGGCTGGGCCTGGCGCAGATGCCACGCAATGTGCCAGTCAGCTGGACATTGCCGCCCCATCTGTCGTCTGTGGAAAGCTTCTTCCGGACCAACACCTTTGACCACAAGTCCATCGGGCAGTGGTCAGCACGGAATGTCCTGCAGGCACTGCAGGGAAAGGACTCGATGGATCCGGTGGCGTGGTTCCCAGAGCAGACTGCCCAGCTTGTCTGGCAAAATGCCTCATCGCCAGAACTCACCAACAAGCACCAAGACCTGGCTTGGCTGGCGGTGAGGGGAGCCCTCTCAGTTAGATCCTTCCTGCACCGTCGGAACCTCACCACCAGCTCTCGCTGCCCCCGGGACGGTTGCGGTGGAGAGGAGACGGTTGCCCACCTCTTTGCAGAGTGTGGGTTTGCAAAAAGAGTCTGGAGAGGTATGCAAGGGTCCCTGGAACGATTTATCCCGAACAGCTCCGTCACAGAGGACTCTGTGATCTACGGACTGTTCCCAGGGACACATTCAGAGACTGACATCGAGTGCTGCTGGAGGGTCATCAACTCGGTCAAAGACGCTCTTTGGTCTGCCCGAGCGTTGCTCACCACCCAGCAGAGCGAGATGTCCGTCAGGGAATGTTGCCAACTGGCCCACTGCAGACTGCAGGAGTACGTGCTAAGGGACTTGCTGAAGCTTGGTGCAGCCAACGCCAAGGCTCGGTGGGGGAGGGCCACAGTCTAGGGTCCTTCCGCTGCTGGACATGGGGGGCACGGTATGGTGGAGACGCCCCTCAAATTAAATTAAGGGAAGGTATCCCACGCCAGGGGGCCACGTGAGTGGCACGGGTGGGGGACAGTATTTGTGGAAGAGAAAATGTCAAATGGAATTTTCGCACTGTAAACACTGTATATATTTATTACTTGGACAGGGGCCACAGAGTGGCACGGGTGGGGGACTGTTTGGGGAAATTTGAAAAAATGTAAAAAAATTGTACTGAAAAAACTTGTATAGTCTCCGAAAATGTCGGATGAATTTGTTTGTTTGAATGGTTCAGGAATTGTATATATTTATCAATGAATAAAGTCTATTTTGAAATAAAAAAAAAAAAAATATTTTATGACCCAACCCCCAGAGCCGTGCGTTCGCAGCATGAGGGGCCACCACAATAGAGTCATATAGTGATACAGTGTGGAAACAGGCCCTTCAGCCCAATATGCCCACACCGGCCAACTAGTCCCAGCCACACTAGTCCCACCTGCCTGCGCTTGGTCCATATTGCTCCAAACCTGTCCTATCCCACGTACCTGTCTAACTGAGTCTTAAACGTTGGGAAAGTTCCAGGCTCAACTACCTCCTCTGGCAGTTTGTTCCATACACCCTCCACCCTTTGTGTGAAAATTTTACCCCTCAGATTCCTATAAAATCTTTTCCCCTTCACCATAAACCTATGTGCTCTAGTCCTCGATTCACCTACTCTGGGCAGAAGCCTCTGTGCACCTATACGATCTATTCCTCTCCTCTCATATAGCTACGTGAAACCAGTGCAATAAAACCTAAAGCTTTATTTCATTCATAAAACATTTTAAACTATTAAATATAAAATGAATGGGAAAATTACAACTGAAATTTGGTTTCTTGCAAACACTTCATAAATCTTTCTGCCAAATAATTTTGAACATCCCACTACGTGGCAGTGAAAATCAGATGACCTCTCAGCTCTGAATGTCAGAATAGTGTTTCCTCCTAATGCCGCCCTCAGTTGATGTTAGCCAAACAGTGGGGCGAGTTTATTTATTTAGAGCTGACAAATTAAATTATCTGAAGTCTCAAGCTCGGAATTGGTTCCAGACCATCGCGGTATTTGTTACAGATGTTTAGGACCACACGGTCAAATCGAGATTCCTGCTGCTGTCACTTAATCATCCAAGATGACACATAAATTAATCATTCACTTTCTCCGAAGTTTGGGAGGGCTGGAATTCCCTGGCAAGCCGCGCTACAATGCCCTGTTTTTATACGTGAAATTACTGCGCAGATTCTATTCAGTGAAGTTTGATGTTCAGTATAACATATACAAATGGGTTACTAACATGTTAAATTGTAAGTCATAACACACAGTAATGATCATGGTAACAAGGAACTGCTGATGCTGGCTTGCAAAAAAAAAAGACGCAAAGTGCCGGAGTAACTCGACAGGTCAGGCAGCAGTGTGTGAGAAGGAACTGCAGATGCTGGTTTGCACCCGAAGATAGACACAAAAAGCTGGAGTAACTCAGCGAGTCAGACAGTATTTCTGGAGAAAAGGAATAAGTGACGTTTCAGGTCGAGACCCTTCGTGACTGAGAATCAGGGGAGAGGGAGACCAGAGGTATGAAAAGGTAAAAAAAAGAACAAATGAATGAAAGGAATGAAAAGAATAAATCAAATCAAAGCCAGTGACGATGATCAAGGAGAGGTAGAGTCCACGATGGTCCGTCATTGACAGTGGAAAAGGTGCTGATGAGTGGATACAAACAGTGGAACTAATAGGATGACTAGGGTGGGGGAGGGACAGAGAGAGAGGGAATGCAAGGGCTACATCCCTGGAGAACATGGTCAGGACCCTTCTTCAGACTGTCTAGATGGAGATATCTTCCTCGATATCGTGTTGGTCCTGTACATGGTTGGTCTTGTGTATCCCGTGCATTGTTTTCAGGTGAGTGTATTTCCATACTATAATTCTAATATATTCTTGTTCCAATCTTCACCTTCCCTCGGAGTGTAGACCACTGATGGAGATCCCCAGCATTCAATGGTAAAACACAGCATTCTTCAAGGGATATTACCCTTGAACTTCAGTGACCTTTGAGGTGTGAAGCTCAAAGTCCAGAGCCTAATGGTAGACATAACAAAAAGTTTTATGTGTTCCATTGGGCTTCAAGAGAGTGAAATTTCATAACGGTTCAATATATAACAACACATATGTCTCACGCACTTTATAACAATATGGGTAATGGGCAAACGTGGGAGATCTGTGTGAAATTAATTTTAAAATATTGCTGAGGCGTCTTATTAAAGTTACATTTATCCTGTGGAGGTTCAGTTAACACAAAGCAGCTGGGAATAGAATGTGTGTGTAAGAGTCTCGCTGGAGTCTCGCTGGGGTGCTCAGAACACACGCTGGTCAACAGTAGCGCTGGCAGATGTCACCTGAAACATATCATGTACTCTATAACCGCTACGAAAAAAACTGAGGTACCATTGCTCAGCCGGTTAACTCTAGGGTGGCACGTTGGCACAGCGGTAGAGTTCTTGCCTTACAGCGCCACAGGGCCGGGTTCAATCCTGACCACAGTTTGTATGTTCTCCCTTTGATTGCATGGGTTTTCTCCGGGTGCTCTGGTTTCCTCCCACATTCCAAAGATTTGCAAGTTTGTAGGTTAATTGGCTTTTGTAAATTATCCCTCGTGTGTAGGATTGAACTAGTGTATGGGTGATTATGGGTTGGCGCGGACTCAGTGGGCTGAAGGGCCTGTTTCCCTGCTGTATCTCTCAATCAAAATCTTTGAACTAAACTCAATAACCAGCTTCTAGTCATACAGGTATGTAGATTTATTTGGCTTCTGTAAATTGTAAATTATCCATGGTGTGTAGGATAGTGTTAGTGTATGGGGATCGCTGGTCGGTGCGGACTCGGTGATCTGAAGGGCCTGTTCCCGTGCTGTATCTCTAAACAAAATCTCTAAACTAAATTCAATAACTAGTTTCCAATCAAGCTGGAAAGATATAATTTATGATTGGTGCCCTGTCTACTGATCCAAACTAAGCAACAGTTGGAGTTCCTGCAATTGATCTCTGAAATAAAATGGCAAAAGATTAACAAACCAAATTCAGTATCCCTGTCATTTTTGGAATAATGGTGGAGCGTGGCACCACTGTGGTTGTCACTGGATTAGTAGCCAAAGGCGTTACATTGTGAAGGGCCTAGATAGCGTGGATGTGGAGAGGATAGTTCCAGCAGTGGGAGAGCCTAGGACCAGAGGGCACACTCGGAATAAAAGGATGTAACTTTAGAAAGGAGATGAGGAGCAGTTTCATTATTCAGCGGATGGTAAATTTGTTGAATTATTTGCCACTGATGGCTGTGGAGGCCAGGTCAATGGGTATTTTTAAAGCGGATAATAATAGGTTCTTGATTAGTAAGGGAACCAAAATTTATGGGGAGTAGGCAGGAGAATGGGGTCGAGAGGGAAAAATAGATCAAACGTGATCAAATGACAGATTGGACTCGATGGGGGGAATGGCTCAATGCCGCTCCCATGTCTTATGATAAAATCATTGTCACAGTGGTAACTGGTGAATTTAACCAAATAATTGAGTGAATGTGGAATCCAAAGTAAAGAGCTTATATCAGTACCTATGTATCTGAAGCAGTATCGCTATAGACTGAAGCTCTGGGTATTTACTGGGACTCATCTACACGTGACTCCAGAAGCGCCAAACTGGTTGACTCACGAGTGCCTTATGCAATGGGCCAGGGTGCAAATAGCGATGAGATATAAATCAAATTTCAGTAGGAGGATGAGGGGTGAACTTATAGAGGTGAACAAAATCATGAGTCGAATAGATCGGGTAGGTGCACACAGTCTCTTGCCCAAAGTAGGGGAATCGAGGACCAGATGACATGGGGTCAAGATGAAGGGGAAATGATTTAATAGGAATCAGAGGGGTAACTTTTTCACACAAAGGGTGGTGGGGGTATGGAACAAGCTGCCAGAGGAGGTAGTTGAGGCTGGGACTATCCCATTGTTTAAGTAACAGTTTGACAGGTACATGGATAGGACAGGTTTGGAGGGATATGGAACAAGTGCAGGCAGGTGGGACTAGTGTAGCTTGGACTTGTGGCCGGTGTGGGCCAGTTGGGCCGAAGGGCCTGTTTCCACACTGTATCACTCTATGTCTATGAGTCTAAATTGTACCCAGACTGGAAGGGTGTCATGGTTAGAACCATAAACCTGCAAAATATAAACTCGGCAAAAGGAGTGCGACTCCGATCTATGAAGTGATACCCAAAGAAACTCAATGTGAAGATGGATAGAAATGGTGAGTATAAGGAAAACAAGATCAACTCCTACCATTATGTTGCTGCCTTCTCCTAAAACCTAGAACAGTAAGGACACAAAGTGCTGGAGTAACTCAGCAAGTCAGGCAGCATCTCTGGAGAACATGGACAGGTGACGTTTCAGGTTGAGACCCTTCTTTAGTCTTGACCTGAAACGTCACCTATCCATGTTCTCCACAGATGCTGTCACACCTGCTGAGTTACTCCCGCACTTTGTATCCAGCATCTACAGTTACGGTTAGCCAGTTAGCCACTGGTTAGCACGCAACAAAAGCTTTCACTGTATCTTGGTACATGTGACCATACACTAACTAAACTCAACTCAACTCAATTTGTTTCCTCCTTAATCTGATGAAGGGTCATTCGACCTGAAAGGCTATCTGTTTCCATTTCCACAGATTCTACCTGAGCTGCTGAGTTTTTCCAGCATTTCCTTGTTTATATTTCCACCGTCCGCTATTTTTTTTTTCTCTTGGATTTGGGGAATGAGCATTGGCCGGTGAAAGCACCAATGTCAACAGGGAAGGATTTTCCAGGGAGCCCAAAATCCCAGAGTATGGATTTCTCGAAGGTTGGAAGGCTAAAGGGAATTCCAGCAACAGGGAGACGTGAGGCTTGAGAAGTACTAGAAACCATAGTTGAGATTTTAGTTTTAAATGAAGATGTTGACAACTGGGAGCCAATGTAGGCAAATGCAAGGTTGTTGGAGCTGGAGTAGCATTATACATTGAAGTTTGATAATTGGGGACAGCTTCTTCCCAGCTGTAATCAGGCAACTGAACGGTCCTCTCATCAGCTAGAGTATGATGCTGACCTCCCACCTGTCTCATTGGAGACCTTTGAACTACAGGTATTCTTAATCAGATTTTATTGGACTTTACCTTGCACAACACTTTGCCTGTCCACTGTGGACAGATTGACTATAATCATGCATAATCATTTCTTTGGTTGGACAGCACACAAACTAAAGCTTTTCATTGTACCTCAGTACACGTGAAAATATTAAACTGAACTACACTAAACCAAACTAGGGTAAGTATTCTTGAAATTAAAAGGGAGGTCATTGTTTTGAAAGGAACGTAATCAACGTTATGGTATTAATTAGTGCACACGGGATAAGAGTTATAATTCAATATTCATTTACAATGGGGGCAAATGGAAAAGCTGCTTTGGCCATGAGTTTTTTGGTTATTATCAAGATCTCCATTCAAAGTTATATGTTTCTACTTTACCTTTACAATTGGAGAAATATACAAACGGGCCCCCATTGACCAAGCTTCACAATACAAGACCACAATGTTTTATAATTATTAAAGGAGGAAAAGAGAAAGTGGACATTGCAATTTTACTTCGGAGTCACGTGAGTGACTACGTGAAGAACCCCACCAGGACGCATGCGTGTCATATCGCTACACGCATTGCAACGAGTCACAGCAGGGGGAACGACGTTCCCTTAGCGGCAGAATTTGAAAGCCGGGAACAGCAGGTAAGGAGACTCTGCGTTCCTTCCACTTACCTTACAGGTGGAGACATGGACCAGATCCACGAAGGCTGCGAAAAAGCTGGCGGGGGAGAACAGCGGAGTTGCGAGCATTGGGGCCGGTTGGAGTGGCTTCAGGAGCAGCTGCGAGTGGCCAGTGCCAGTGCGCATTGGAGCCGGTTGGAGCGGCTGGGAGCGGTGAACAAGAGCAGCCGTGAGCGGCCAGTGCCCGTGAGCATTGGGGCCGGCTGGAGCGGCTGCAGGATCAGCAGCAGCCGCGAGTGGCCTTTGCCAGAGAGTATAAGAGCCAGTTGGAGCGGCTGCTGGAGGAAATACTCCAAAGTGGCAGGCTCCAGGAGATGGAGGCTAGCCACAGTGGGCAGTTAGTAAGCCCCACAGCAGTACCTCTTGTGGGGCTGCACAGTGTTTCTCCCTCATCAGAGGGGAGCACGGAGGGTCAATTCTGGGCTGACCCTGAAGAGGGGAGTGATCAACATACCCCTAGTATGCCTGGGGTGAAAGAAAACATGTTGGATATGGTGTCCCAGTTTATCCAACCGACCAAACTGGCCTAAACCTGGAGCCGAAAATAGCGGCAAGCATTGACTACATGTCTTTTAACCAACTACAGGGATAGGCATTATCGGACACCACGGCACGACACTTACCACCAGGGAACGGCAAGTCGCTAAATGTTCCCAGTGTCAACCAGTGCATCTGGAAACATGTCGGGGCATCAATTAGACCCAGGGACTTAAAAATACAGAAAGTCCTAAAAGTCCTAACAGCAGGAATTACGGCTTTTGCCCGCACATTGAATGAGCAAAACATGACCCAAGACCACCAAGATGCACTGGCTTTACTCTGCAACTCACAATACGAGTTAGGAAAAGTGCTATCCAACCTGCTTTAAAACCCAAATTTACACCACTACGGCCAAAAACATCACCCCTACGCACCCACCAGTCGTCCAAGACAAACTGGAGAAAGCGCAAAAACCAGGAACACCCAACATCAGTCTTTTTTAGGCCATGGCCCAGACCGACCTTCCTGGAAAATGCGCAAGCCCTCAACATCAACCCAACTACAGACCCAGACAACGGCGCCTCAACGTCCACGGAGGATGCCGAAGAAGTAACACACCTACCACTGGTAATCATGGAGGTAGGTGGGTCTGGTTCCTTAAGAATTAAAGGGAGCATGGAAGTTGGTGGGAGATTACGATATTATTTGGATGCATGGAATAAGTTAACTACTGACACTTATATTCTAAGCAGTATCCAGGGTTATACCATAGAATTTATACAAAAACATAAGTCTCCAGTTCAGCATGTACCGAACCGAATGTTCGTGCTCACAGGCATAGAAAAATCTAAAGCACATGCTGAATTACAGCGGCTATATAAAAAAGGAGTAATTGAGAAAACCCAACACGAATCACAGGAATTCGTGTCCAACATCTTTATAAAAAACAAGAAAGATGGTGGTTGCCGCATCATCATCGATTTGACTACTTTAAATACCTTTGTACAATATATTCATTTCAAGATGGAAACCTTTGTTACTGCTAAGCAATTGATTTCCAAAGGCTACTACATGACAAGCATCGATTTAAAAGATGCTTACTATACAGTACCCACAAGAGGTGACCACAGATGTTATTTAAAATTCAACTGGATGGGTCAGCGTTGGCAATACAGGGCACTACCTAATGGGCTAACATCAGCCCCCAGGCTGTTCACAAAAAATTTGAAACCAGCCTAGCGTTACTGCGGAAACAAAAACACATGGTAATGGCATATCTAGATGACATACTTATTGTTGGCAAGACTTTGGAATTGGCTAAACAAGCGGTAACAGCCACAAAACAATTGTTTGAAAAACTGGGGTTTATCATCCATCCAGTTAAGTCTAAATTAACGCCTTCAACAAAAATGGATTATGTGGGGTTCACCATTAACTCAGTTCTCATGTCAGTGACTTTGCTGAAAGAAAAGGTTACAGCCTTAATAGAGGCTTGTAGCTAAATCATTGACATCACCAAACCATCCATTAGACTGGTAGCTAGAATAATTGGGAAGATAGTGGCTGCATTTCCAGCCACACAATTCGGACCTTTACACTATCGAAATTTACAGAGAGAAAAAATAAGAGCACTCAAAATTAATGGTGGCCATTTTGACAGACCAATGAAGCTACCAACAGAGGCCATAATGGAACTAAAATGGTGAGAACATAACATCAGGTATTGTTCCAATCCAATAATTATCAGCAACCCATCTATGGTACTACAAACTGATGCCAGTGCACTTGGTTGGGGTGTTACCAATTCCATCTCCAGCTGTGGAGGGAGATGGAATGCACAGGAGGATCATTATTACAAACACTGGGCATAAACTACCTGGAAATGTTAAGTGCATTCCATGGCCTCAAGTCATATTGTTCTGGGTTAAATCACCAGCATGTTAGACTACAAATTGACAACACCACCGTGGTAGCATATATCAACCATATGGGTGGAAACAAATCGACATCATGTCAATAGTCAATAGTCAATAGTCTATTTAATTGTCATTTGGACCCCTGGAGGTCCAAATGAAATGCCGTTTCTGCAGCCATACATTACACACAAATAGACCCCAGACACAACATAATTACATTTTACATAAACATCCATCACATAGCTGTGATGGAAGGCCAAAAAAAACTTGATGGAAGGCCAAAAAACTTATCTCTCCACCCCCCACCCCCCCCCCCCCCCCCCCCCCCCCTGATGTCAGAGTCAAAGTCAAAGCCCCCGGCTGGCGATGGCGATTGACCCGCGGCCATCAAAGCCACGCCGGGTGGTGCGAGGTCGCACACCGGGTCTTGGTGTCCGACCTCGCACCACCCTATCATGTGACAATCTGGCCAACACAATTTGGCAATGGTGTATCCATAGAGATATTTGGATATCAGCTACCTACTTACCAGGTAAACTAAATTTAGTGGCAGACACCAGGTCACGCAAATTCAATGAAAACACTGAATGGATGTTGGATAAAAATGTATTTGCTGAAATTACAGCATGGTATGAAACACCAGATATCGATCTTTTCACATCCAGGCTCAATCACCAGTTATCAAATTATGTTTCATGGGAACCAGACCTGGGGCAGCGGCAACAGATGCATTTTCGCTGCATTGGGGGAAATTGTTTATTTATGCATTCCCTCCTTTCTGCCTCATCAGTCGGGTATTAAGGAAAATGCAGCAAGACTCTGCGTCTGGTATTTTGATAGTAACCGATTGGCCTACTCAACCATGGTTCCCAGTGATACTAGACATGGTATTAAAACCATGCATCACCATCCATCATAGACCTAATTTACTGGTCCATCCGGTAACAAAGGAAAGATCATCCACAGATCTATGAACATCCCGTCTGTTCTGGAATTCCTGGCAAGCCTCCATTACGATGAGAGGCTCAGTCATAGTGCCATCAACTGCGCCAGAAGTGCTCTGTCAACATACCTGTGGCAAGGAACAGAGCAGCATTCTGTTGGGACACACCCTAGTAACCAAACTCATGAGGGGCATTTTAATGTTATTCCCCCAAGAACCAGGTACTCCCAAATATGGGATGTGAGCATTGTACTGACCATGTTAAGAAACTGGTCTCCAGCTACAGCTCTGTCCCTACAGAAACTGACTATGAAACAGTCATGCTGATGGCCTTGGTCACGGCACAAAGGGTCCAGTCACTACAGAACCTAAGGCTGGACAACATGACTATTTCAACTGCAAATTTCACTTTTCACATCAATGAATTAGTCAAACAGAACAGACAGGGGTCAGCAGGCCTAAAAACAGAATTCAAGGCATACCCGACAGATGATCGTCTTTGTATTGTAACACACTTACTATTATATATGGAATATACTAAGATCATCAGAGGGAAAGAAATGCCACTTTTAATCAGCTACAAATAGCCACTCAAAACAGTAACAGTTCAGACCATCTCTAGATGGCTAAAACAGGTCCTAATAAGGCTGGAGTAGACACTAGCATTTTAAATCTCACTCCACCAGGGCTGCCGCTACATCGGCAGCTATGAAGTTGGATGTTCCTATGGACCAAATCCTCAAGACAGCAGGATGGTCAACGGAGAAAACTTTCCAATGATTTTATAACAAATCAGTCGTTAAACCTGGAACATTTGCAGAAACAATTTTAAGTTCTGTAATATAATTTACCCCATAAATAGGGGCTATAATTTGGTGTTAATATATTTATCGTTGGGTTTTCAATATTGTATTGATGTCTAATGATGTTAACACTATTCTCCCCATAATCAAGGCAGATGTGATGCATGGACTTGTTTCCACGGAATGAAATCACAGAGCTTTAAAATCTTCACGTAGTCACTCACGTGACTCCGAAGTAAAATAGTAAGATTAAACAAGAACTTACCAGTTTGAAGTTTGATCGTTATTTTATGAGGAGTAAAGTTGAGGGAATCACGTGCCCTCCGCTCCCACCCTTAATCATATACTCAACTGGTATCTCTTCTCTAATCTTACTATGTTTAGTCATTACCGTTATCTGTGATTTCACACCGCTGCTTTGAAGAATGACACGCATGCATCCTGGCGGGGTTCTTCACGTAATCCCTCAAAGTTACTCCTCATAAAATAACGATCAAACTTCAAACTGGTAAGTTCTCATTTAATCTTACTATGTTATGAATGGCATTTTACATTCAGACAGTGCCAGTCTGTTTCCACTATGATACCTTGTTGTATTGTTCATCGTGAAAAGCTGTAACCATTGAAACATTATCTGCTGGTTACAAAAAGGAAGAAAGATGTTGCAAGCTGTGCAGTCCAGAGTTAACTTAAAATGGGCTGAGGTGTTCTGTTTGTTTCTTGCAAGCTTGTACTTTTGTATTCAACAAACAGAAGGTTGAGATATCCATTATCAATGTTATATTGATAAAATATGATAAACAAAGAAGTTTGTACGTTCTCCCCGTGACATGTGTCGGTATCTTCCGAGATCTTCGGTTGCCTTCCACACTTCAAAGACATACAGGTTTGTAGATTAATTGGCTTTGGTAAAATTGTAAATTGTGCCTCGTGTGTGTAGGATAGTGTTAATGTACGGGGGAATCGCTGGTCGGCACAGACTCGATGGACCAAAGGGCCTGTTTCCTGCATCTCTAACCGAAACTAACAAAATGTGATCAGTACATAGAAAAATCTGTGGGAATGACACAGTCGTAAATATCCATAGGAGTAAGTCAGTGGATAAGAGTGGGCGTGGAGGGTGTGCAGTGCCACAGTGGTGCTGCTGGTAGAGCTGCTGTCTTGCAGCACCAGGGACCTGGGCTCAATTCTGACCTCGGTGCCTGTCTGTGTGGAGTTTGCACCTTCTCCCTGATACCACATAGGTTTCCCCTGGGTGCTCCGGTTTCCTCCCATATCCCAAAGGCATGCAGGTTAATTGGCCCTCTGTAAATTGCCCCTAGTGTGTTGGAAGGGGATGAGAAAGTGGAAGAAGTCAGAACAAATGTGAACGTGTGATCGATGGTTAGCATGAACTCAGTGGGCCGAAGGGCCTGCTTCCATGCTGCATCTCTAAACTAAACTCAACTCCCTAATTGTCAATTTCAAGGAAAGTTCAGGTAATATTTAAACCTGTGGTAGAGGACTCCCTCCATTATTCATTTATAAAGAAACATAGACTTTCATTTTGGAGCAACTTTCAAAAGCAAAGCTGATAAGATAATTTTGAAGTGATTTCAGGGTCCTAAAGTAGGAAATGGGTCAGTCAATTTTGTTCACAGCAAAGCCCCCAGAAACAAAGACAGGTCAATGACCCGATACCCTACTTTGGTGATGTTTGATTAGTGTTTAATTATCGGCCTGGACCGCACTGCACCCGGAGCCTCTGCCATACTGAATGGGACCAGTGGATTAATGCAGCACCAAAGCAAATCCTTCAAGTCTTCCAGGCTTGTTTAGCAAGAAATATTATCAGCAGTAATTCATGCTGTGACTTGGCACTTACTTCAAAAAATTTGCAGCTGAGTGCCTTGCCTCAGCCTTTTGCATGATTCTACCAGATTAATTCAAGGATGTTTCAAGGAGAAAATTGCAATGGACATTCTTGCAAAGAACTAACCTGTTATTTTAATGCTGACAACCTACACATTATCATTGTGACACTATTCCGACCTGCTACTCCCTGCCACCCCTTTGCTTCAATGCTTCATTCAAGATTCTTTGTACCGTGTTCATTATGGGTGGTTCAGGAAGATTGCAGTCACACATCAATGTAAAATACAATATTTACTTAAATGAGCGCTGGCAAGAGAACATGTAAAGTGCCAAGATGGGGGTTACATTTAACTATAATATGGAAGTTAAAAAGGATATGCTGATAAGGTTGAATTAAAAAATTGTGGGAGGAAGCCAATGTTGAGGATAACTGCAGGCACAGACCAGCAGACACAGACCAGCAGGCTCAGACCAGCAGGCTCAGACCAGCAGGCACAGACCAGCAGGCACAGACCAGCAGGCACAGACCAGCAGGTGCAGACCAGCAGGCACAGACCAACAGACACAGACCAGCAGACACAGACCAGCAGACACAAACCAGCAGACACAGACCAGCAGACACAGACCAGCAGACACAGACCAGCAGACACAAACCAGCAGACACAGACCAGCAGGCACAGACCAGCAGACAAAGACCAGCAGACACAAACCAGCAGACACAGACCAGCAGGCTCAGATGGTTTGTTTCTGTGCTTTATGCCCCTGCCCCACTTAGGATACCTGAACGGAAACCTCTGGAGACCTTGCGCCCCACCCAAGGGTTCTGTGCGGTTCCTGGAGGTTGCAGGTGGTTGCTGGAGGTTGCAGGTAGTGGAAGCAGGTAGAGAGACTGACAAAAACCTCCGGGAACCGCACGGAAACCTTGGGTGGGGCGCAAAGTCTCCAGAGGTTTCCATTCAGGTTCCCATGTGGGACGGGGGCATTAGCGTCTATGTAGAGCAAGTTAGGAGATGATGCCAATCTGTTCACAATTCTACCAACCATTTCAAATGCATTTGGGAAAAACCTTCTTATAAACCAAACAGACTGACAATGACGTCTCTGTGTCTGAAGAAGTGTCCCGACCCGAACATCACCTAATCATTTTCTCCAGAGATGCTGCCTGAGCAGCTGAGTTACTCAAGCATTTTGTGTCGATAGACTGATGATAAATACCATTTAAACTTTACTTTAGAAATACAGCGTGGAATAGGGCCCTCTGACCCACCGAGTCTGCACCGAATAGCGATCACCCCGTGCACAAGTACCATCCTACACAATAGGGCAATTTACAGAAGCCAATTAACCTACAAACCTGCACGTCTTTGGAGTGTGCGAGGAAATGGGAGCAGCCGGAGAAAACCCACGCAGGTCACAGGGAAAATTAACAAACGACAGCACCCGTAGTCAGTATCAAGACCACCGTGTTGGGCCACAACTCTACCGCTGCGCCACCATGCCGTCCGCAAATGGTGGTGACCATTTTTGGGTTGACGGTTGCTGCCTGCAAACAGAAAGTCAATTTGCACTTAAAATTCCATGACCTTTTGCAACGTTTACACCATTATTGAGCAAATCACACTAAAAATAAAAGCAACGCGATCTGGCAGAAACTCCAGACCACTATTTTCTTCTGGGCTAATAGCTCACAATTTCCTGTCAAGTTAACAGCGAGGTGAATGGAGTTCCCCACAGGCTTTAAATTATACGAGATAATGCGTTGCAGACCCAGACCTTTATGTTCACAGATCCCGTGGCAGCGTTGAAGAGTGATATCGTTACACACACATTGTATATCTGCAGAACTCAAACTAGAATGAAAGGAATGTGGCTACTGACAAAAGCATGTGAGGACCAGCAACATTAGATCGCTGCTTAAATGGAGGAGAATTATTCACTCAAACGGCACAGAAATGGATGTTTTGGGACTGAATCATCTTTTTTCTTTGTTTGGTTGTGGGTTAACATGTGGGTCAAATTTAGCCAATTCTGGAATGGATGACTTGAGTTTTGTGGTGAGGTTTAAATACAAATATGAAATCGAGAGATGAATATGAGACTTGTATTAATGCCAACAATCTCTTCATCTGTTGTGCTATTGGTATATTGTTAAGGAAGATTACGCTGAAGATTAAACTGTTTGAACAATGTCAGTCAGTGTTACATGTCACACTTTGTGTTTTGGGTTCATATCACCACCATGTCCCAAAGCAGATTTTCCAAAAGCACTCAAATAAGTACCCCGTTCTCCAAATTAGCATCCAGGTCTCTTACAACCAGTGGCAATAGAGACATTAGAGATACAGCAGGGAAACAGACCCCATGGTCCACCAAGTCTGCAACAACCAGTAAATGTGCCATGCACTAGCACTATCCTACACACTAGGGACAATTTTACAATTAAAGAAGCCAATTAATCCACTAACCTGGACGTCTTTGGAGTATGGGAAGAAACTAGAGCGTCCGGAGTAAACCCACACGGTCACGGGGAGAACGTACAAACTCCGTACAGACTGCACCCATAGGCAGGATTGAACCCGGGTCTCTGGCGCTCTAAGACAGCAACTCTCGGGAACATCAGGGAATCTGAATTGTCATTCTGACCTCTTTATTCTTAGCAACCTTCTGTAGTATTATCATTAATCTGAACATGCCAGGACAATTTTAAAGTGTTAGAAACCTCACTTGTGATCAATATTCTACATTCTGAGTTAATCTTTTTGAAGGCAGAGAATGCATCGGTTGTGCTGAACACCTTACCTTGGAGAGCAGAAGTGACTTGAAATATTCATCCCTGTAAATGCAAAGCTTCTGTTGTTTGCCTTTGCTATGTAACTTAAACAACCTGTTTATTTAAGATGGCCAGCCACAAAATGTGCACCAAAATACTATTCAATTTAGAAACATAGAAACATAGAAAATAGGTGCAGGAGGAGGCCATTCGGTCCTTCAAGCCAGCACCGCCATTCATTGCGATCATGGCTGATTGTCCCCAATCAATAACCTGTGCTTGCCTTCTCCCCATATCCCTTGATTCCACTAGCCCCTAGAGCTCTATCTAATTCTCTCTTAAATCCATCCAGTGATTTGGTCTCCACTGCCCTCTGTGGCAGGGAATTCCACAAATTCACAACTCTCTGGGTGAAAACATTTTTTCTCACCTCAGTCATAAATGGGCTCCCCATTATTCTGAGACTTTGGCCCCTGGTTCTGGACTCGTACAACATTGGGATCATTTTTCCTGCATCTAGCTTGTCTAGTCCTTTTATAATTTTATATGTTTCTATAAGAAATCCCCTCATCCTTCTAAACTCCAGTAAATACAAGCCTAGTCTTTTCAATCTTTTCTCATATGACAGTCCCGCCACCCCAGGGATCAATCTCGTGAACCTACGCTGCACTGCCTCAATCACAAGGATGTCTTCCTCAAATTAGGAGACCAAAACTGTACGCAATACTCCAGATGTGGTCTTACCAGAGCCCTATACAACTGCAGAAGAACCTCTCTACTCCTCTACTGAAATCCTCTTGTTATGAAGGCCAACATTCCATTAGCTTTCTTCACTGCCTGCTGTACCTGCACGCCAACTTTCAGTGACCGGTGTACAAGGACACCCAGGTCTCGCTGTAACTCCCCCTTACCTAACCTAACCCCATCGAGATAATAATCTGCCCCCTTGTTTTTGCCACCAAAGTGATTTAATTTATTAATTTAATTTATTAATTAAAGTAAAACTCTGAGGGATGATGTCTTCATTTTCATAGGGAAAACAAAATGTCATCACAATGCATGTACATTATACCACTTACGATATAGTCCCTCATTGTGTAGCTTTGCCTGCTGAGAAAAGATACGGTATATCTTACTGTGACATCAATGCCTCTACTTCCTTAGAAGATTAACGAGATTCAGTTTGACGAAGAATTCTCTCTTGAAATTCTGCAGGTTTACAGTGGAGAGGATATTGACTGATTGTATCATGGCCTGGTTCAGCAACTCAAGCGGCCAGGAGTGAAGACGACTGCAGAAAGTGGTGAACACTGCCCAGTCCCTCACAGGTACTGACCTCCCCACCATTGAAAGGATCTACAAGAGTCGCTGCCACAAAAAGGCAGCCGGCATCATCACAGACCTGCACCCTGGCCACACTCTCATTCACGTCTGCCATCGAGAAGATGAAATAAGAACCTGAAAACTGTAATGTCCAGGTTCAGGAGCAGCTTCTTCCCTACAGCCATCAGCCTATTAAACACTACAACCTCAAATAGGCGAAGATAGACACAAAAAGCTGGAGTAACTCAGCAGGACAGGCAACATCTCTGGAGAGAAGGAATGGTTGATGTTTCGGGTCGAGACCTTCTTCAGACTGAGAGAAAGGGGAAAGGGAAACAAGAGATATAGACAGTGATGTAGATAGATATAGAATAAATGAAAATAGGCTTCAATCTATATGAACATTATTTTGTACTTTGCACAAGCATTGTCTATTTATTTGTCTGTTTGTTGTTCATTATGGGTTTTACAGAGTACTATGTTTACATATCTGTAGTGCTCCTTGCTGCAAGTAAGAATTTCATTGTTCCATTTCAGGACATGTGACTATAAAACACTCTTGACTCTTTACTCTTGACGGCGTCTTCATTTTAGTTTTAGTTTTAAAGATGCAGCATGGAAAGATGCTCTTCAGCCCACTGAGTCCAATCCATTCTCTAGTTCTATCCTGCACTTTGGAACGTGGGAGGAAACTGGAGCATCCGGGGAAAAACCCATGCTAAGTTCTTGGGCCACATCTAAGGATGGAAACGCTAAGCAGGTCAAATAGCTTCTGTGAAAAGAGAACACAGAATTAGCACAGATGGCAGATTAGAGAGAAAGGGAGAGGGAGAGGGAGGAGAGAGAGAGAGAGAATTACATGCAATCGCTGAAAAATGCAGGCCAGTACTGTTGCAAAGAACCAATAGTTTAGTTTAGTTTAATTTAGTTTAGAGGTACAGCATGGAAACAGGCCCTTCGGCCCACTGAGTCCATGTCATCCATCTATCAACTATACACTAGTTCTATGTTATCCCACTTTTGCATCCTACACATTAGGGGCAATTTACAGCATCCATTAACCCACAAACCTGTTTGTCTTTGGGGCGTGAGAGGAACTGGAGCACGCGGCAAAAATCCACCTAGTCATGGGGAGAACATTCAAATGCCGCGCAGCCAAAACCCAGGGTCAATATCGAACCCGGGCCCCTCGCACTGCAACTCTACCTCTGCACCATCATGCTGCCCACACTGCCCAAAGGAATTTGATGTTATGAGATGCTCTGGTGATGGATTTTCATTGTATAATTTCATTTGTTAATTGTAAATCTATTGGAGTTTGTAATAACGGCCATTTGATGAGGTAATGAAAATTTAAGGTGGAATTAATATCATGAAACCTACTGGACTCAAACGTTATGGGTCAAGATTGCAGAAGAAGATGTGTGAGAGACTTCCTGCCACATAGCAAAGTCAAATGATTGCATCTCATGCGTTATGTTTAATAATTAATCCAACCGAGAAGCAGAAATAAATCCAGAGCATTTTAGAAATAGACAGTCGCACAAGTGGGATAAACATAGGGTTAAAGTTTCAAGTGGAGATCATTTACAACCAAATTCAAAACTAATCAAACTTTATGTTTATTCACCTGTCTTTAGACTGGCTTTTGGTTACTTTTATTTATTTTAAATCTACTGATGACTTATGAAGTGTTTGTTGCTGGAGAGAGTTTGTTTTCCCATTGAGAGTAATCATTTGAAGCTTTGATTCCAATCACTGTTCCGTCAGAGTAAGGAATATTCTGCCTGCCTGTGTGGTTATAACCTTTCATTTTGGTTAATGGTTACGTGAGAGAAAAAAAATAATTTCTAACAACATGGCTTATCCTACACTCAGATGCAGATCTGTGTTAGTACAGGATATCATATCTTTTCACAGCAGGCAAAGGTGTACAGTATGAGGAGTTGCATTACCACAGTACAATATACATACATTGCAATGACGTTTTGTTCTCCCTTCAACAGTAAAGACACCATCCCTTAGAAGTTCCATGTGTACCCTTGATGTTTAGAACACTGCTATTGCAAAAGCATAGAGTCATGGCTTTGATGAGGCACAGAGTGAGACCAGTCAGTCTGAAGAAGGGTTCCGACCTGAAACGTCACCCATCTTTTTTCTCCAGAGATGCTGCCTGAGTTACTCCTGCACGTTGTGTCTAAATTCAGCCCATCAAGGTTTCACATATACCAATTAAGGTACAGTGAAATTCAGATTGTCATACAGTCATATAGATATGTCCAAAATCAGCCCTAGGAAGACCAATCCAACAGTACCTTTCCCCTGCTCTTTCGCTAGTTATTTTCCCTCAAATCCTGTTAAAATCCCTTTTGAAAGTCCAGAATGAATCGGTTTCCCACAGGCTACTAGTTCCATATCATAACTGCTCCCAGTAGTTTTTAACTGTATCCTTTAGCCCCAGTGTCTTAAATCCACTGGTCTTTAAAACATTAACTAGTGGGGATAGCTGAACCTCATTTAAAATTGCCATGGTTTCAAATTAAACCCAAAGTCATAAAATTAAAGATATTGGATCAGCTTGATTGTGATCATAAATCGACAACATTCAGGGTTAGATTTACACTTATATCACAACCTGTTTGTGACTAAATGTTTTGAGCATATATTATGAAGAGTTGGACACGCAGCAGCTCTGGAGAGAAGAAATGGGTGACGTCACCCATTCCTTTGCTTCAGAGATGCTGCCTGTCCTGCTAAGTTACTCCAGCATTTTGTGTCTATCTTCTGTTTAAACCAGCATCTGTAGTTCCTTCCTACACATGAAGAGCTAGACCTCAGGCACGTTAATATGACTAGATCTAGGATCATGTTTTACACGGACATAGGAATAGGTACGTCACCTGAAACTCAACCCCAAACGTCACCTATCCCTTTTCTCCAGAGATGCTGAGTTACTACAGGATTTTAAGTCAGCAGTATGAATAGTGATTTCTCTCGTTTCGAGTAATCCTTGCATCCCCTCTCTCTCCATCCCTCCCCATCCAAGTCATATTAGCTTCAGTGGTCTTGTTGAGTCTCATTGTCTGTAACTCGTTTTCACCTAACCCACAGCGAGCATTGGCCTGTTTCCTTCATCAGTGTTACTTGTTTGCTTTTTTTAAATTCATTTGTTTTGTATCTCTCTAGAACACCATCTATAATAGTAAGATTAAACGAGAACTTACCAATTTGAAGTTTGATCTGTATTTTATGAGGAGTTACGATGAGGGATTACGTGAAGAGCCTGCTCAGCACGCATGTGCGACATACTTCAAAGCAGCGGTGTGGAATCACAGATAGACACAGTTATTGAAATAAACATAGTAAAGAAAAGGAGACCTCAGTTATCAGTTTGACCCATATTATTGAGGGTGGGAGCAGAGGGCACGTAATCCCTCATCGTAACTCCTCATAAAATACAGATCAAACTTCAAACTGGTAAATTCTCGTTTAATCTTACTATTTTACTTTGGAGTCACGTGAGTGACTACGTGAAGATTTTAAAGCTCTGTGATTTCAAACCGTGTAACAGTTCTTACTTCACTAACTGCCGAAGTCCTTGAGGGAGGAAGTGTGTTATCGTAATCAACCAATGAATCTGTTTGTAAAAATAACAACGGTATTTATTAACAATAACAACAAATAAATTAAATTGCTCCCCTGGGCTTAAATTAAATATTTTCAGACTGTAAAATTTTCTCTGCAAATAAAGCAGGTTTTGCCAACGGATTATTATAGAAAGTTCGGAACGTTCTTTCCCCCGACCTGTAGCCAGGATGTGGTCTATAGGCACGTCCATTCTTTTGGCCGTCGACGTGGATGCTGCCCTGGTGGAGTGAGATTTGTACATGTTAGTGTTTATACCAGCAGCTTTTAGCATCTGCTTGAGCCATCTCGAAATGGTTTGGCTCGTCACCCGACCATAAGGTTTTTTGTGACTGACCCACAAGGCTTTTTCATTCCCTCGAATTATTTTGGTTGTGTCTATGTAGGACAGTAGGTGGGTCATGGGACATAGCCGTGGTTCTGGCGGGTAAGCCCGGAATTCCACGACTGGGTTGGGTGTTCCTGGTCTGCTCTGTTTGATCAGTCCCTGGATAACGAAAGAGACCTGGTCTGGAGCTATGATCATGTTGTCCATTCGCAAAAGGTGTAGTGACTGGACGCTCTGTGCAGATACAAGTGCCATCAGCATGATAGTCTTGAGCGTAGATTGTTCCAGGGTGAGGAACCTGGCTGGTGGCCATCCCCTGAGGTATGTCAGGACCACACTGACATCCCATATATGGGTGTACCTTGGTCTGGGGGGGTTAGAGTTGTAAATTTCCTTCATTAGTTTAACCACCAGCGGGTGGGACCCCATGGCCTGATGTCCTGGTGCCTGAGTTAAATAGGCAGACAGAGCACTTCTAGCTGTGTTGATGGCACTGTAGCTGAGTCCTTCATCGTGGTGAAGGGCTGCCAGGAACTCCAGTATGTTGGTAACTGTTGCGGTTGAGTAGGTGGTCCCTGTATCCAAGCAGTACTTCTCCCACTTTTTGATGCTGGACAAGTACTGTTTTCTTGCGGATGTTCGGTGGGATGCTGACATGGTGTTGACGGTTTTTTATGACAATCCCAGTCCCAGGAATGGTCTTTTCAAAATCTGCAACCCAGGAGTTTGATTTTATCATGGCATGGGTGGCTTATGCCAGATACTGGGTGGGTTAATAATTCTGGGTTACTGGGAAATATCATCGGGGTTTCAACAACCATGTCGTGGAGTAATGTGAACCATGGCTGTGTAGGCCATTCGGGTACTATCAAAATAACAGAAGCAGAGTCCATTTGTATTTTGCACAGTACCCGGCTGTTGAGGCAGAAGGGAGGAAATACATAGAAGAAAAAATGTCCCCAATCCAGCGCGAACGCATCTACCGCTGCTGCCTCAGGGTCTGGTTCCCAAGCGAAATACATAGGTACCTGGTGATTTAGCCTTGACGCAAATAGGTCGATATCTGGTGTGCCCTATTGCTTGATAATTTTAGCAAACACTTTGGGGTTTAACATGCATTCGGTGTTGTCATTAAATTTGCGTGACCTGGTGTCTGCCACTGTATTTAGCTTACCTGGCAGGTAAGTTGCTGATAGCCAAATATGTCTTTCGACACACCATTGCCAGATTGTGTTGACCAATTTGTCGCATGATATCGATTTTATGCCGCCCATGTGGTCAATATAGGCCACCACCATAGTATTGTCTATTTGTAACCGAACATGCAAGTGATGCATATTTGATGCATATGCTTTTAAACCGTAAAAGGCACCTAACATCTCTAGATAGTTAATGCCCAGTGTAAGTAGTAAGAATGACTCTGGGTTAGTCCATCTACCACCTGTGCTGGATATGGAGTTAGTTGCTCCCCAGCCTTGAGCACTGGCATCTGTTTGGATAACTAAAGTAGGGTTAACGATGATGATAGGACTGGAATATGCCAAACGTTTTCTGCCCACCACTGTAGCTCTGATACTGCTTCAGTGGGTAATTTCATGCCACGATCATAATGACCTACATGTCGTTTTAGTGCCTGTACCTTTGCTCTTTGTAAGTTTTGATAGTGCAAAGGTCCAAATTATGTAGCCGGAAATGCTGCTACCATTTTCCCAATTACTCTTGCCACTTGCCAAATAGTTGGTCGCTCGTTGACCATTAAATTGTTATATGATTGTGCCAATTCAGTTGTTTTGTCTTTTGGCAAAGTTACAGACATGTGGACTGATTTAACAGTGAAGCCCAAGTAGTCCATGGTTGTGGATGGCTTCAACTTAGATTTATCTGGATGTAAGACAAATCCCAAGGTTTCAAACAAATGTTTGGTAGCTGACACAGCTGATATAGCCAATTCCATGGTTTGCCTACTATTAAGATATCATCAAGATATGCCATGACAATATGTTTTTGTTTCCTTAATATTGCCAGGGCTGGTTTTAGTATCTTGGTGAATAATCTTGGGGCTGATATTAATCCGTTGGGTAATTCTTTAAACTGTCATAGTTGCCCGATCCAGGTAAATTTCAGGTGACTGCGATGATCCTTATGAATGGGTACTGAATAATAAGCATCTTTGAGGTCAATCCTTGCCATGAAGTATCCTTTGGAAATCAGTTGTTTGGCAGTAACAAACGTTTCCATTTTGAAATGTACATACTTAACAAACATATTTAGTGAAGTTAAGTCAATGATGATGCGACATCCACCATCTTTTTTAGTTTTAGTAAATATATTAGACACAAATTCCAAGGGTTCATGTTTTGTTTTTTCAATGATACCCTTAGTGATTAGTCTAAACCAGTTCAGCTTGTCCCTCTCGTTTTTCTTTAACTGAGAGGGAAAAAACCCTCTGGGGTGAATGCTGAACTGGTGGCAATTTTTCTAGTGCAAACTGTATTTTGTATCTACGAATGCTATTGAGTATATGCTTGTCACTCGTGATAGACTCCCATGCTTCCTTAAACAGGTGTAATCTCCCCCCTGTTAGTATAGCGCCCCTACTTTCTGTATGCTGGTAGGAACCAGACCCACCTACCTCCATGGTTATGGGTGTTTCTTCTGCTTCTTAGCAGGATGACGAATCTTGTGCATTGTCTGATGTGTTGGTGAGGTTTGGGGTTGGCGCATTTTCCATGGGGTCCGCTCTGGGCCTTGGCCTAAAAAAGGCTTCCGGTGGTGATATGCGGACCCCGAGCTTTCACCAGTTCCATAGGGTAGACGTTGACTGGTGGACGCGATGGGGTACTGCCGCATTGGTTTTGTGGTTTTGGTCGTCCCGGGGCCTGCCCTCATGAGGCTGAAAGTTTTGGAAGCCTCCTCCATGTCTTTGACTTTTTTGGTGAGGTCTTTGCCAAAGAGCAGTGTATCTGACTCAATGGTTGGAGTTTTGCACAACCCCGCGAATTTCGGGTTGAGGGCAGGTCTTATAATCTCCTTGCGGAGGTTATTTATCTCAAATTGAGTATTGCACAGCAGTGCGAGGGTGTCCTGCTGGTTTATGGTCATTTCTGTACCATCCACAGATTGAGCAAATGAGGTGATGGCTGACGTCAGGAGCCTGAGGATCCGCTGAAGTTTTAGTTCCTGATTTTGAATATTTGACCCAAAGTGCCCCCAGATTTGGCTGTTGACAGCTGGCACTTTGAGCGATTCACAATTTTCAGGAGCTGTATTTTGTTCTAAGACCTCATTAACCACCTGCTCCTGTAGGGGCTTGTTGGATAAGTGGTTAATGCTGGCCGCTAGTTTTGGCTCTAATGCCCATCCTTCACGTGGGGCTGCCGCGTAGCAGTCCACCACACCCAGCAGCTCTTCCTGTTCCTGTACCCCTGGCATATTCCCGACTTCTTCAGCCATTAACCCCTCTTCTTGACCAGCCCAGCCCTGGTCGCCACAGCTGTCCTCGGATGAGAGGGAAGCGATGGCTAGTGCACGAGGCACTGTGGAGGGAGTGCCTGAACTCCCTCTGCAAAACTGCTCCTCATGAAGCACGTCTCGCTGGAGCATACGCTCCACGAGCCGCTCCATGCGGCTCAGGCGGCTGTCTCTGCCCCGAGTGGGCGGTGAGACGTCCCCGTCCGACGAATCGGAAACCACCGGCTGATGGTCTTCTTAGTGGCTTTACATCCAGTCCGCTGCTCAGGCGCTAGCGAGACTGGGCTCGGCTCGGTGTCGGGGTTGGCGGATCGCTGGGTTAGCGGTCCTACCGCCTCCTGCCCCCCACTGATGGAACGCTCCTCCGTTGGAGTCGAACGGGGGACAGGCTTCTTGGAGAGCCTTGTTCTGTTCATTTTTTTTAGCTGTTGGAACAAAGCAAAACTCTCCTTTTGCCAAGAAAAACCGACCTCATAGTAGACTTACCTGACGGTCCGTCTTTTTTAAACTGTAGCGGGAGCGCCTGACTCCCGCTGCGCCGCTGTTGCCTGCGTGAACGCAATGTCGCGCATGTGTGCTGAGCGGGCTCTGCACGTAGTCACTCACGTGACTCCGAAGTAAAATCTCTTGTTTCCCTTTACCCTGACTCTCAGTCTGAAGAAGGGTCTTGACCAGAAACATCACATATTCCTTTTCTCCAGACGCTACCTGACCTGCTGAGTTACTCCAGCATTTTGTGTCTATCAACAGGTTAACATTGCTTGACAGCCTTAAATGGCTTAAATATGTTGAACACCAGACACAGTGCATGAAATAACCCTAGGGCACTGTCTGCTCTAATAATGCATCACAATATTTCCTACATTACAACAATTATAGTTCTTAATAGCGGCTTCACGGTGCAAAATCCCAAAATGGATGGTATTAGAGTCATATAAACATAAATGTTTTTTTCCTCATTTTCACACTGGCATTTTTCCAGTACCTCCCTCACAATATTCAATTTCACCGTAGCTCTCCTAGGCAAAGAAATAGAGAAACTCTCCCTCGCACTTCTGAATACTTTCAAATAAATACGTGCACGGGAAAGCAAGAAAGTGAAAATGTGCATAATATTTCAGTGAAAACATTTTGCGGTTATTTCTGGAAGCGGAAGAGAAGATGGCGATGGAAAAAAAACAGCTCCTGTTCCCAAACATTACAGGGCATTCTTGCAGGGCATTGATCGCCAAACTATCAACAGAACATGTTTCAAATTATCTTGGCTGTCCTAAAATCTTTGAATTTCTTTAACTCTTTGAATTCTATGCTGTAGGTTATGCTATAGGGGCAGCACAGTGGTGCAGCGGTAGAGTTGCTGCCTTACAGCCTCAGATAACTGGGTTTGATCCTGACTACGGGTGCTGTCTGTACGGAGTTTGGACGTGACCGCGTGGATTTTCTCCGGGTGCTCCGGTTTCCCCCCACACTCCAAAGACGGACAGGTTTGTAGGTTAATTGACCTGTACTGGTAAAATTGCCACTAGTGTGTAGGATAACGCTAGTGTACAGAGAGATCGCTGGTTGGTGCGTACTCAGTGGGCTGAAGGGCCTGTTTCCACGCTGTATCGCTAAAGTAAAGTCTAAAGTCGACAGGTTTTTTTTTACAAATTAAAGTATTTTATAATTTTTCTGATTGTTCAGGCCCAGGAAACAAGCTGAATATTTTTGAGGGTCGAGAGTTTGGGATTTCCAAGAAAGACTGGCTGTGTGATTAGATATCAATATAGTTTTGTATTTTTCGATTAACCTCGTTTTATGTACACGTATACACACGTGTATATATGTACACATAATGATACATGGGCTCACATCCCCATGTGCACACTTAATGATACATGGGCTCTTTTTGAAACACTGGACCTCATCACAGAGGATTCAACCAGTGGTTCTTCATGCTAAGGCTTATGTGATGTAAAGTCAGAATTTGTTCCTGTAGTCAGCTGAACTGGCCAAGCTTGGTGCTTACTTCATGATATAACGTAAATAAATAAATGAAATTATATTATCAAACACTTTATCGTTTAGTTTAGTTTAGAGATACAGCATGGGCAAACGCCTCCGTTGCCATGCGGTGAGAACGGAGAGGTTGAGAAGGAGTTTCTTCCCAGAGGCAATTCGGACTGTAAACGCCTATCTCACCAGGGACTAACTCTAGAGAACGTTTTTCCTTCCATTATTTATTATGTAAAAGAATATGTGTGTTATGATTGTGTTTATAATTTGTTTGGTTGTTTTGTTGTTTGTCTTTTGCACAAAAGTCCGCGAGCATTGCCACTTTCATTTCACTGCACATCTCGTATGTGTATGTGACAAATAAACTTGACTTGACTTGACTTGAAACAGGTCCTTTGGCCTATCAAGTCCACACCAACCATCGATCACCAGTTTACACTTGTTCTTTGTTATCCCACTTTCTCGAGGAAGCTGCGTTGCCTCCCTGGTGCCAGGGTCTATGATGTCTCAGACCGACTTAGGAACATCCTCGAGAATGAAGGTGAACAACTAGAAGTAGTTGTGCATGCAGGCACAAATGATGTGGGTTATGTAGAGGAAGGAGGTTCTGCAATGTGAGTATAGAGACCTAGGTAGGAAGCTGAAAAGCAGGACTTCTAGAGTGGTCATCTCGGAGTTGCTTCCAGTACCTCGTTCTAGTGAGGGTAGGGACAGGGAGATAGGGGATCTGAATGTGTGGCTGAGGAGTTGGTGCAGGGGGCAGGGATTTAGATTTCTAGATCACTTGGATATCTTCTGGGGCGGGGTGGCCTGTATAAAGGGGATGGTTTGCACCTTAATTGGAGGGGGAGGGGTGGAGCAACAACGTGGAAGCGTATCTGTGCAGTTAACAGGAAAGAGAATGCAGGAAAGGTCACGTTGAAACTAACAGGGTAGGGGGATGGGAACCAATGCCAGGAGACAGAGGGCCATAAAAAGAGGACAGATGCAAAAGGTAGAAGGGAGATAAGAAAAATCGAACCTGAAAGCTTTGTGCCTTAATGTGAGGAACATTCATAATAAGGTGGATGAATTGAATGGGCAGTTAGTAGTTTAGGAATATGATACAGTTGGAATTATGGAAACATGGCTCCAGGGCGACCAATGCTGGGGGCTAAACATGCTGGGGTATTCAATATTCAGAAAGGATAGACAGAAATGAAGAGGTGCATTGCTGGTTAAAGAGGAGATTAATGCAATAGCAAGGAGAGACATTAGCTTGGATGCTGGAGAATCGGTATGGGTAGAACTGCCAAATAGCCAAGGACAGAAAACGCTTGTTGGAGTTGCATACAGCCACCAAACAGCAGTAGGCAGGTTGGGGATAGCATCAAGCAGGAAATTAGGGATGTGTGTAGCAAAGGTACAGCGGTTATCATTGAGACTTTAATCTACATATAGATTGGGATTTCCTGGAATGTATACAGGATGATTTTTTAAACCAATATATAGAAGAACCAACTAGAGGGCACGTCATCCTAGACTGGGTATTGTGTAATGAGGAAGGATTAGTTAGCGATCTTGTTGTGCAAAGTCCCTTGAGCAACAGTGACCATAATATGGTGGAATTCTGCATTAAGATGGAGAGTGACACAGTTAATTCAGAGACTAGGGTCCTGAACTTAAAGAAAGGAGACTTTGAATGTATGAGACGGGAATTGGCTAGGAGAGACTGGCAAATTATACTTAAACGGTGGAGATGCAATGGCAAAGATTTAAAGACTGCATGGATGAACTCCAAAATTTGTTCATGACTTTCCGGTGAAAAAATAAAACGGGAAGGCGGCTCAATATTGGCACAATTGACGGAAAAACAATCAATGAGATATGTTATTCTTCTTCCATAACAATGAGATAACATTTCAAACACTTCAGTCTAAACAAAATTCAAGCAAGCCAAATCAAGCAAACCCATCAGAAGATGGTTAATGTTATGTTCACATCTTTGAAATTTCTGCACTAAAACCAAAAGGATGTTTTAACTGACTTGTTACACTAGGAGCCAGTAGAGTATTTATCAGAGGATTTTCAACCATAGCCAAGCAATTGGAACTTACCTTGAAGCTGATATTTTCATTTCTTAGATTTCACCCTTTTCTATCAAAAGTCAATCCTACTGTACTGTATATACAATCAAAGTAAAGGAACACAATTATTAGTAAAGCAGGATCTGACCCCATTCATTGTCAATAAAAGAATCACATTTTGATATGTATTTCACAGATGTATTCATCTGGCCACAATTTATCTCTTCGGTAAAATCTCCATGAAATGTCATTATGTACACAATTAGTGGGTTGGATCAGAAATGATAACAAACTATGCTGTTTTATCATAAAATAATTGAGTTAGCATACGAGCCAGATGTTTGCCGATATCTGCTGTTTAATGTGTGCTGCCTCAGTGTAATCCTCTATCTTACATTCTTTAGACTTTAGTCTTTGGACTTTAGAGATGCAGTGTGGTAACCGGCCCTCTGGGCCAATGAGTGCACACCCACCAACAATCACCCTGTACACGAGCACTATCCTACACTCTAGAGACAATTTACAATTTTTTTTAACAAAGCCAATTAACTTCAAACCGTGATGTCTTTGTAGTGTGAAAGGAGAATGTACAAACTCCATACAGGCAGCACTCGTAGTCAGGGAAGAACCAGGGTCGCTGGTGTTCTAAGGCAGCAACTCTACCGCTGCGCCACCGTGCCGCCCTACTCTTGTACTTAAGTATAATTGTGCCTTTGTTCAGTATGAATGCAAAACAAAATGTCACTGTGCCCAGTTACTTGTGAGCATAAAGTACTAATGATCCACTGATCTTTTCCATGATTAAAGCAAAATGAGTAATGGGCTTTGATTTATGAACTAAATGACATTCTGTCAATAGTTTGTTCACTGCAACAATTTGGGATGTTTCGGACTAGAGAACTGTTCAATGATAATTGTTCAGACAAATCTAAAGTTGGATTGTTTCCAAACTTGGACTATTTTCTCTTGAACTTCGGGGGTTGAGGGGAAACCAGATAGAAGTGTAGAAAATGATGAGAGGTGTAAATCGAGTGACAGTCAGAGCCCATTTCCCAGGATAAAAATATCAAAGACTGGAAGGCTTAGCTGCAAGGTGAGAGGGGCAGATTCTAATGGGGATGTGTAGGGCGTTTCTTTCGGCTCTGGGTGGTGGGTGTCTGGAACCAGCAGCCAGGGCGGTAGTGGGGTCACATACAATAGTGGCATTTATAAAGGTTTTTAGCTAGGCATGGAGAAATAAGGATCAGCTACCAGCGGATGAGCTTAATTCATCCTGGTATCAAGTTCGGCACAGACATTGTGGGCCGAAGGGCCTGTTCCTGTGCTGTACTTTTCTGTCCCATGTTCTAAATGGGAGCTTATCTGTGCGATGTGTGAGAAAGGGAATTTGCACCAGTGTATACTGATTTACTTTGGAGAAACGGGCAAAAGGACAAAGGAAGTGAACGGGGGAAGTTGAGAGATAGTTGTTACTGGATACAACAAGCTCTAGTTATGGGCTCTGGAGGAGAGGAATGTTGCCAATAGCAAGCTCAGTTGTGGCATTTGAGCACCGATTTTAAATATGGGGAAGAAAATAAATCCTCTAGAATTGGTGCATTCAAGTTCTTGGGGTCCAGGTCAATAGCCCCCTCAGAGTGGCAACACCTCTAGATAGGCGGTAACGGACGTGGGTGGTATGTTTGCCTTCATTCTTTGGGACATTAAGCATCATGAAGTCATCTTGCATCTTGATTGGACCTTGGTTAGGTCACTTGTAGTAATATATGTACATCTGGTCGCCACAATACATGAACAATGTGGAGGGACTGGGGAGGTTTACCAAAATATTATTAGATGGATTAGAGAGTATCACTCATTACGAGAGGTAGGCAAACCTAGATTATCTTTTCTGCAACACTGGAGGTTGCAGAGAGACCTGATAGAGATATATAACATTATAAAAGACAAAGATAGGATAGACAGTCAGAATATTGTCCCATGGTGAAAATGACAAGAACTAGAGAGCAGGGTTAAGGTGGGAGGGGCAGAGTTTAAAGTCGATATGTGGGACAAGTTTTATACATGGACAGTGGTGGGTGCCTGGAACTCACTGCCAGAGCTGATGCTGGAGGCAAGTGGGATAGTGGCATTTAAGGGGATTTAGATAAGTGCTTGGAAATATGGAGGGAAATGGATCATAAGCAGGCAGATGAGATTAATTTAACTTGGCACCATGCTCGGCACAGACAATGTGAGCCAAATGGGCCTGCCCCTGTGCTGTATCTTTCTTTGTGTAGGAAGGAACTGCAGATGCTGGTTTAAGCCAAAGATAGACACAAAATGCTGGAATAACTCAGCAGGCCAGGCAACATCTCTGGAGAGAAGGAATGGGTGATGTTTTGGGTCGAGACCTTTCTTCTGACTGAAAGTTACGGGAAAAGGAAACGAGAGACATAGACGATGATGTAGAGAGATATAGAGCAAATGAATGAAAGATATGCAAAAAAGTTACAAATGATAAAGGAAACAGGCCATTGTTCAGATGTGGACTCATGCACCAGCAAGACCAAACGTAGACTGGGCAAACGTTTTGCTGAACACCTTCGCTGAGTCCGCCTGGACATACCTGATCTCCCGGTTACGAAACACTTTAATTTCCCTTCCCATTCCCGCACTGACCTTTCTGTTCTCTGCCTCCTCCATTATCAGAGTGAGGCTAAATGCAAATTGGAGGAACAGCATCTGATATTTTGCTTGGGCAGCTTACCAACCAGGCGCATGGATAGTGATTTATCTAACTTCAAGTAACCATAGCATTCCCTCTCTCTCCATCCCTGCCTCACCCAAACTGCACCAGATTTTCTTTCTCACCTAGCTACATCTAACAATGGCCTGTTTCCTTTATCATTGTCACTTTTTTGCGTATCTTTCATTCATTTGTTCTATATCTCTCGACATCATCGTCTATATCTCTCATTTCTCTTTCCTCTGACTTTCAGTCTGAAGAAGAGTCTCGACCCATAATGTCGCTTATTCCTTCTCCCCAGAGATGCTGCCTCTCCCGCTGAGTTGCTCCACCATTTTGTGTCTGCATCTTTCTACGTTCTATGTAATTATCAATCATTAAGGGAGGCTAGGGAAGATTGCTGCGAATAAGGACTTGTGTTACTTTGTTTTCTGCTGTTCTACTTATTAAACAATTTTTACGCCTTTAATCTGTTGTTTATTCTGCTGGGCAGTCATGTTTATCTTGTTTTTGTTTTGCTGTCCTTTTTGAGAATGTGCTGATTGCAATAAAAAAATAGTTCTGCTGTTTGTAAAAATTCATTGAATGTTTTAAAAAATCAAAAACACCTTTCAGTAACATATTTTTCTCATATGGAAGAATCTAAATCCACATGTTGTGTTATCGAGATCTTAGAATAACATACATTGACTTAATTTTTCTTCCAAATATCTTTTAATTTAGCTTGCACAGCCGTTCACTTTTATAAATAATGTCTGCTGGGATCAGATAAAATCAGAGTTTGGAATATTAAGTAAACATTTATTGAATTGACTGGGTAAATTAATGCTCAACGCTGAGTTATGTAGGTCCTAGGACTGAGAGTATAAAATCATGAAAGGAATAGATCGGGTAAATGCACAGAGGAACGGGTTTAATGTGAAGGAGGAAAGATGTTATAGGAATCTGAGGGGCAAATTTTTCATGCAAAGAGTGGTGAGTGTATGGAACGATCAGCCGGAGGAGATAATTGAGGCAGGGATTATCACAACATTTAAGGAGCAATTAGGCAGGTACATGGATAGGACAGGTTTAGAGGGATATGGGCCAAACGCAGGCAAGTGGGACTAGAGTAGATGGGGCATGTTGGCCGGTGTGGGCAAGTTGGGCTAAAGGGCTTGTTTCCATGCTGCATGACTCTACAACTCGAAATGAAATGGCCATGTGCATCTGACTATCTACAATAAAGGATGTTTTATTTATAGTTTGGATATTTCTTGCTTGTCTAAGTGAAGATCAGCACAAGAGGGTTGCTGCACCCTGCATCCTCACCAGATTAGTAACAGATTGCAGCTTGTATCAGAACATATAACATGTGCATCAGACAGAAAAGCTTCATTTTGCATGCTACCCAAACAGATCATATATACCATACATAAATACAATCGTCAAATGCCAGTACAATAAATAAATCAAAGGGGAATATAGTTCACAGTGGTAATGCATTGAAGTGCATCAGTTCCATAGACAAAGTCCAATAGCCACAATGGGGTAGAGGTCAATGGTACAGTACTCCAACTTATGGAAGGATTGTTCAGAAGTCTGATAACAGAGGGGAAGAAGCTGATCCTGACTCTAGGGGTGCGCACTTTCAAGCTTCTGTACCTAGTGATGGATGGAAGCAGGAAAAAATAGCAATAACTGGGGTGGGACGAGTATTTGATTATGTTGGCTGCTTTTCCAAGGCAGCGTGAAATGTAGATGGAGTCAATGGTGGGAAACCTGGTCCGGGCTACATCTATATAGTTTGTCTTGAACTAATCACTACTCCATAAGATTTTTGACGTCCAGTTCTCTTGAATTCTTAAACAGGCTCCATGGTGACAATTGCTCCTTGGGATGTTCAGGTGGTATTTAGAATTATCGGTAATTAGACCATGGAGGTCACAGTACAATGTGATATGTTGGAGTATTGTTTTCAATTCCGGTCGGTAGGAAGGATGTACGTAATTACATTGGAGATGGTACAGAGGACATTTACCAGGATGTTACCTGAGATTGGACATTTCAATTATGAGGAAAATGTGTATATAAAATTACGAGAGGCATAGATAGGGTAGCGAATCAGAACCTTTTTCTCAGGGTGGAAATGTCCAACACTAGAGGGCAAAGCCATAAGGTGAGAGGGAGAAAGTTTAATGGTGATGTGCAGGGTAAGTTTATTATACAAAGAGCAGTGGGGGCCTGGAACGCATTGTCAGAGGTGGTGGTAAAGCCAGATCTGAAACGTTGCCTATTTCCTTCGCTCCATAGATGCTGCCTCACCCGCTGAGTTTCTCCAGCATGTTTGTCTACGCCAGATACAATAGTTGTGTTTAAGAGGCTTTTAGATAGGTACATGCAAGTGAAAGGAATAGAAGGATATGGGTCATGTGCAGGCTGATGAGATCAATTTTGGCATCTTGTTCAGCATCATAATGTAGTTCGAAGGGCCTGTTCCTGAGGTGTACTGTTTTATGTCCTATGTTCTATACATGCTAATAGGCTGGGTTTGCTTTGCTAGGAGTGGAGATATCCCCATAGATATGTGAACATTCTTAAGAGGCATTGAGAGGGTAGATAGTAGGGAATGTTTCCCTACAGCTGGAGGTTATAGGTTTAGGGTAAGGAGGAAGACATCTAAAGGGAATCCGAGGGAGATGGATGTGGCATGGTGGCGCAGCAGTAGAGTCCCTGCCTCCCAGCGCCAGCCACCCGGGTTCGATCCTAACTATGGGTGCTGTCTGTACGGAGTCTGTACGTTCTCCCCGTGACTACATGGGTTTTCACCGCATGCTCTGGCTTCTTCCAACACTCCAAAGACATACGAGTTTGTAGGTTAATTGGCTTTGGTACAAAAAATTGTGAATTGCCCATAGTTGGTGGGACAGTGCAAATGTATGGTGTTCGGCACAGACTCGGTGGGTCCAAGGACCTACTTCCGTGCTGTATCTCTCAACACTAAAGACTAATTCTGCGCAGCCAGAGAGTGGTTGGAATCAGGAACACCCTGACTAGATTCCCTCTCCCACAGCACTTAAGAAATATCTGGACGAAAACTCAAACTGCCAGGTCATCGAAGATAATTGCACCTGGGCTGCTCAATGGGATCAGTGCAGACAGGTACGATGCTTGGCATGGACATGATGGGCCAAAAGGCCTTTTTCTCTGCTGGATGGCAACATGTCTTTAGTTTAGTTAAAAGATACTGTGCGGAAACAGGCCCTTCAGCCCACCGAGTCCGCACCGATTAGCAAACCCCGCACACTAACACCATCGTACATACGCTAGGGACAATTTACATTTATACCTAACTAATTAACCTATAAGCCTGTACGTTGTTGGAGTGTGGGAGGAAACTGAAGATCTCGGAGAAAACCCATGCAGGTCACGGGGAGAACGTACAAACTCCGTAGTGATAAGCACCCGCAGTCAGGATCTCTGACTGTCTCTGGAGCTGTAGCTCTACCGCTGCGCCACCGTGCCGCATTTAGAATCACTATGGAGCTATTGTGGTTTACTCTGTATGCTGTGTGCCTCATCAGGAAATTATACCTAATGTCCAGTTAAAATAATGGTAGTTCACTTTACGCTTCAAATTATCAAAGTTTAATCTCAGCACCAGGAAAACCAACCTCCTCCATGAAGCTGTTGCAGCGTAATGTACTAAGAACAGAATTATTTTCTTTTCATTCAAATGTATTCTCTAAAGCCCAGGAGTGCAGTAAATTTGTACAGCTTTATTAGTACAACTGAGAGTGGAGAAGTTATTATTATAAATTTCTCGAAGGGCCACCAGTTCCTAACAGTGAATAAACGGATTTAAAATCACTGGAAATTAATAGATTCTAAACCACTTAATGCAGCCATTAGCATACTATGTCACTTTCTTAGTGGATTTGGTATTCTTTGATCTGCATAAAACTGTTAAAACAGGACACAAAGTGCTGAAGTAACTCAGCGGGTCAGGCAGCATCTCTGGAGAAATGCTAGTTGCATTTCAGGTCTTAAGAAGGGTCCCGACCCAAAATGTCACCTATCCACGTTCTCCAGAGATGCTGCCTGAGCTGCTGAGTTACTCCAACACTTTCTCTGTAAAACAGCATCTTTGCTGTTCCTTGCATTTCCCCATTAACACACCTCTTCAGCTTTCTGTTCACGCAATGGAATGAACACAATGTGAAGTCATTTTCTTGCGCAATGTAATACACTGAAATTCTGTGTCAGTTAGGACATTGGCCCAATTTTAACTGGCTTTAGGGGCAGACAAAATGCGTAGGAAGAAACTGCAGATGTTGGTTTATACTGAAGATAGACACAAAATGCTGGAGTAACTCGACAGGTTAGGCAGCATCTCCGGAGAAAAGGAATAGGTAACGTTTCAGGTCAGAACGCTTCTTAAGACTTATTTTACTTCCTTGTTCTATTTGATCTTATTTGATTGTGCACACCAGGTTGATTGCGTTCGTCGAAACAGGGCAGACCACGTGAAGGTTGCAATCTCCCACCCCACCAATGTAAATGACAAAGGAAAACAAGGACAGGCAGTTTTGTATCAAACATCAAACTTGTATTAGACTCCGTTTACAATGGCTTGACATATTGCACCACGCCTTCGCTCCTCACAACCCCGTCTCCCCCCTACCCCGTGATTGCACTGGAGGGACAGTGCAAGGGCCATTGCGCCATGTGGCAGATCTGGCTCGCCCACCGTAGAAACGGCAAACCCGCCTGAGGAAGGTAGCCACTGAGTTCGGCCTCTGCCCATCCCCAAGTTGAACCCGAGAGGAGGGTGGAGGGAGTCGGCGATGGCAGATGCTAGAATAAAGGGCCGATACAAGGAACCGGCGGTCTTAACTTCTGCGTCCCCAAGGTCAGCCGCGGGAGGCGTCCCTGGGGCACAATGGCAAAATGGTGGCCGGGCGACGAGAGGACGATCAGGATCGAGGCGACGACTGGAGGACCTGCAGCCAGGACAACGGAACTCCATGGCCAGTTGCGGCTTGGACTTTGAAAATGGCTAGCGTGAATGTACAAAGCATCAGGTCGTAGATAAATTCTACTCTAACAGTGAATAAAAAACAATGTCTTGGGCATGAGAATTTCCTGGCCCTAAAAGCCTTGACTCTGAAAAGTTGACATACATTTTTTTCTGAAAATGAAATATATTCTGTAACACTGAATCAATTTAATAAAAGAATGCTTGTGGAGGGTCAAATCTAGATCTAAAGGCTCTTTGGTGACCCTTTGATGTTGTTCCAGTCAATAATTGAATTTTACTTGTCATTATTCCAAAATCAACGCAAAATATGATCTCATATTTGTACATGGAGGGGCATTGAAAGTTCAAAGTAAAATAAGACTACCTAGCCTATATACTAATTTTTTAGGAGTTGTGTGTCGGCTAAATGTGACTAATTAGGAATCCAGATGTGGTTAATTAGATTTCTGATTAGAGAATTTTTTTAAATGAGGAATGGATATTTGTAAACTTGCCTTTGACTTTTCTGCATTTGTTAATTTAATTGAGAACCTGCAAAGCCAAGTGTGTAGGTGCTTAACTTCCTCAAATGTTGAACAGTGGTTGATATTTCTAAAATAAATATGTATTGAGGAGGCTTTTGATCCGTCTTGTCAAACTGTATACAAGAGAATTCCTTTGAACAGAAGATTCAGATTCAATTTTAATTGTCATTGTCAGTGTACAGTACAGAGACAACGAAATGCATTTAGCATCTCCCTTGAAGAGCGACATAGCAAACGATTTGAATAAAAAAAAATAAAATAATAATAAGTGGGGGGGGGGGGGGGGGGGGGGGGGGGGGTGATTGGCAGTCACCGAGGTACGTTGTTTAGTAGAGTGACAGCCGCCGGAAAGAAGCTGTTCCTCGACCTGCTGGTTCGGCAACGGAGAGACCTGTAGCGCCTCCCGGATGATAGGAGGGTAAACAGTCCATGGTTGGGGTGAGAGCAGTCCTTGGCGATGCTGAGCGCCCTCCGCAGACAGCGCTTGCTTTGGACAGACTCAATGGAGGGGAGCGTGGAACCGGTGATGCGTTGGGCAATTTTCACCACCCTCTGCAGTGCCTTCCGGTCGGAGACAGAGCAGTTGCCATACCATACTGTGATGCAGTTGGTAAGGATGCTCTCGATGGTGCAGCGGTAGAAGTTCACCAGGATCTGAGGAGACAGATGGACCTTCTTCAGTCTCCTCAGGAAGAAGAGACGCTGATGAGCCTTCTTATTTGCAAAGCAATGCTTCCCGCTCTCAGCTGTGGCCACTCTGCAGTCTCGTAGAAAATAGAACAGTACACCAGGGGAACAGGCCCTTCAGCCCACAATAAGCTCAGGGGCGACCACGCTTTTGTGGTTGCAGCACCTAGACTGTGGGTGCAGTCCCACTAGACTGCAGTGGGCATCCCTCTTCTCATCAGAACTGCCCCCTTCATCGACTCCTTTAAGTCTTAACTTAAAACCTACTTCTACTCACAAGCATTTCTTGAGGTCCTCTGAGGGAGCGCTGTATGTATGTATTTATGTATGTATTGTTAGATCTATGTACCACTGTAGGTAGCACATTAGTACATGCACTGATGTAAAGCACTTTGGTCAACGAGAGTTGTTTTTAAATGTTCTATAGAAATAAAATTGACTTGACTTGACTTGACAATGTCTGTGCCAAACATGATGCCATGATGCGAAGAACTCTGCAAATAATTCCTGCATATAATCCATATTCCTCCATTCCCAACATATCCATGTGCCGATCCAGAAGCCTCTTAAATGCCATTATATTATGAGGCATTTTATTAGTATAGCAGCCACTAATAACAAATAAAATGCCTAATAAAATGCCACTCCACCACCATCCCCAGCAGTGGGTTCCAGGCACTCACTGCCCTCTGGGTAAAAATCCTGCCCAGCACATTTCCTTTAAACTATTCCCCTCTCACCTTAAAGCTTTGCTCTCAAATGTTTTATATTTCCATAATTGGGAGAAGATTCTGACTGCCCACCCTATCTATTTTTCTCAAAATGTTCTAAAGTTCTATCAGTTCTCCCCTCAACCTACGGCGTTCTGGAGAGAACAATTCAAGCCTGTCCGACCTCTCCCTGTAGCGAACACCCCGGAATGCAAGCATCTTGCTGGTAAGCCTCCTCTGCATTATTTTCAAATGTTCCCCATCATTCCCTTAATGGGGCAACCAGAACTGCATGATCTACTCCAAATGTGGCATAGCCAAAGCCCTATAAAGCTGCATCTTGACTTCCTGACTCGTCTACTCATTGGTCTGATCTCCAGGGATGCTGCCTGACCCACTGAGTTGCTCCAGCACTTAGTGTTGCTAAACACTTTAACTCCCCCTCCCAATCACACGCTGTTCTGGGCCTTCATTGTCAGAGTGATTCCCAGTGCAAATTGGAGGAACAGCACCTCATATTTCGCTCGGGAAGCTTACACCCCAGTGGTATGAACATTGACTTCTCTAACTTCAAGTAACCCCGTGCTTACCCTCTCTCTCCATCCCCTCCCCTTTGATAATTTACCGACCAGTCTTACTGTCTCTGACTGCATTTTATCTCTGTTTGCTTTGTGGTTACGTTCCACCAACAATGATCTATTCCACAATTTCCTTGAACCTCATTCCCTTAATCTTGTTTTCACACCTTATACTTTCTTATCTATACACTTCCTTAGCTATGTACTTCCCACTCCCCTGACATCAATCTGAAGAAGTCTCGACCCAAAACATCACCCATTTCTTCTCTCCAGAGAGCTGAGTTACTCCAGCATTTTGTGTCTACCTTTGATTTAAACCAGCATCTGCAGTTCCTTCCTACACATCCAGCACCTTGTGTCTTATTTTGTATTCCAGCACCTGCAGTTCCTTGTTTCCGCAATGCGATTTTTTATTATGTGGCGGTGACACTCAATCACTTTATATAGGTATAACGTTAACTGAAATTCAACTACAGAGTGGAAGAACATCAAGGGGACATTTATTCCCTGAGGAAGAGGGGAAGAGGGAACAAAGGAAAAGTTCCTCTTTTGCATTTCCACGTGTGAACATCCATGCCTCCGGATATTGGCCACATCTGTCCAAGTGCTTCAGCTTGAATCAGAATGTTTGATTCAAGGATTCGTGGCTACTCAGTTCAGTCGCCCATTACACCCACAATGCCAGACAACATAAATGGAAGCAGAGAGTTACAGTCTGTGCCAAAGGGTTCGGGGTTGGGAAAGGACAGGGGACCATGGTGGGGGGCAGGGTGAGAGGGGGGATGTCAGGGTTTAGGATGGGTTATGATCTGAAGGCTCAAGTGGGATTGCAGACAGTTGCCGAGCTTGGAATGAGGATCAGGGCCAGAGACTGGTTGGAATGTTAGTACGAGGTTTGTCCGGAGAGTGGTGAGTAGGGTTTAGGTGAGGAGTGGCCGATGGAAATCACAGTCTGGCAAGGATTTGAGCTGAAATTGGTAGCGTGGCCAAAGTCAGGCAATTCTCTGCATGCTGGTCCCAGAAGTGGATCTGCAATCACACATTGCAATACCTCCACTCTTTTAAACCTTCACTCCAACTGTACACTGTGGACGGCTCGATTGAAATCATGTATAGGATTTCCGCTAACTGGATAGCACACAACAAGATGCTTTTTACTGTACCTGAGTACACATCCTCTATTCTCCTCATCCTCTTTTTCGTCTCTTCACCATTCTCCTCATATTCATACTGATTCTACCATCTACTGTAGGGGAATGTAGAGTGGCCAATTGTCCAACCCACTCATGTGTCTTTGGGATCTCAAAGGAAATCCATCTAATCACTGGGAGAATATGCAATCTCCACTTGGAGAGCAATCAAAGTCAGGATTGAACCAGGAATGCTAATGCCATACCACAGGAGGTCTACCAGCTGTGGCATAATTCCTTGCTCTTCATTTATTTCCATGGGATCTTTTGTCAACCTGAGATTTCAGCCAGACCTCTATTGAATTTCATGCAGGATACTACTGAAGACACGGTGGATGTACGATGCACCCCAAAACTACTTTTAGTGGCACAGCGGCAGAGTTTCTGCCTTTCAGCTCCTGAGACCCGGGTTCGATCCTGACTATGGATGCTGTCTGTATGGTGTTTGTATGTTCTCCCTGTTACCACATGTGTTTTCTCCGGGAGCTCCGGTTACTTCCCACACTTCCCTCAGGTAAAATTGTAATAGTGTGTGTAGGATCATATTAGTGTGCGGGGATTGCTGGTTGGCACGGATTCGGTGGGTGGACGGGCCTGTTTCCGTGCTGTATCTCTTTAAAAAATGTTTATTTAAAAAAATATAATAATATCATAAGATGTTTTTCTGCTTGTATAAGGAAAATCTTGAGATGCTGGTTTAAACCGAAGGCAGACACAAAAAAGGTGGAGTAACACAACGGGCCAGGCAAAGCTATTCCTTCTCTCCAGAGATGCTGTCCGATACACTGAGTTACTCCAGCTTTTTGTGTCGGCCTTTCATTCATTTATTTTTCAATCGCTACTGCATGTGCATATTTGTGATGAATAGATTCCTTTAAACTTTGTTATTTCCCAATGTGTGTTATTAAAAAAATTCTCTGCTTTTGTATTCTGCACAGATATTCCTTCATTGTAATCCATTTGCTATGTTTTTTCCCCACTCACTTTAATCTACATAATCCAGTCATTTTATTTCATTTTAATTGTTAAATGGAACGAGCTGCCGGAGGAGGTAGTTGAGGCAGGTACTATCACAACGTTTCAGAAATATTTAGACAGGTACATTGGTAAGATAGGTTTAGAGGGATATGGACCAAACGTAGGCAGGTAGGACTAGTGTGGATGGGACATGCTGGTCAGTATGGGCAAGTTGGGCTGAAGGGCCTGTTTCCACTCTGTACGACTCTATGACTATAAATCTTGTTTTGAATCCTTAGTGAACTTGAAAGTATGACATTAGTCCGTGCACTAATCCCTCTAGTAAGCATTGCCATAGCCTGTCTGCTTGTGAAACATTCCTTTATTCCATATTTTGCTTTTCCTCTGTTAATCAATCCCAGCCCAAATTCCATGTGCTGCGACCTATTTATTATTTATTATCATAAAGCAGATGTAACAAATAGTAAAAGCAAAAAAACGTTTAGATGGCATCTTGTGTGTCAAAGGATGCCACAAGCAATTAGTTAATGTGAAATGCAGTGAATATTGTGCGGTCAAAATGGAAGATTGATTTTAAACAATGCAAGGTTCTGCAAACAGTAATTACATTTGATGGATTTACACAAAATGCTGGAGTAACTCAATGGGTCTGGCAGCATCTGCAAAATGCTGGAGTTGCCCAGTGGGACAGGCAGCATCGCTGAATAGAAGGAATGGGTGACATTTCGAGTCTAGGCCCTTCTTCAATACTTAACACCCCCCTCAGTCTGAAGAAGGGTCTCGACCCGAAACGTCACCCATTCCTTATATCCTGAGATGCTGCCGTCCCGCTTAGTTACTCCAGCATTTGTGTCTATCTTCGGTTTAAACCAGCATCTGTAGTTCGTTCCTATACAGAATCATAAATATCTGACTCAGAGACAAGAGTGCCACCAACTAATCCAAACTCGACAGTTTATTCAGATCTCAGAATATAAATTAAAAATAGAATAAATAGACTTGATGCACGCATGATAATTCATGATGAAAAAAAACACCATAATACCAAGAAGATAAAACGGAATCAAATGGTTTCAAACTGCCATATTTCCTTTAATTGGATGCATGTTGAAATAACGTAATCAAAAATATTGCTAGTAGCTTAATTAGCATTTGGCAGAGATATGTGCATATTTTCAGTATCATCCTTCATCAAAGTATTGGGTGAATCTCATATTTAGTGGAACCTTCATATCTCTGCCAAATGCTAATTGACCTATGAGCAATATTTTTGGTTAAGTTATTTCAACATGCATCCAATTAAAGGAAATATGTGTTGATGCATTTTGGGAGATTTACCTTTAAATTGGCATCAATGGAAAGAAAATCAAAGTAGATAAAAGGCAAAACACAAAGTGCAGGTGTAACTCAAGGGTCAGGCAGCAATTTCGATTGGGCCCCTTCTTCAGACTGATTGTAATTACGTTTAGATTATTTTAGTTTAGTTTAGTTTAGTTTAGTTTAGTTTAGTTTAGTTTAGTTTAGTTTAGTTTAGTTTAGTTTAATTTAGTTTAGTTTAGAGATACAGCACCTTCAGCCCACCAAGTCCGCACCAACCAGCGATCCCCACACACAAGCACTACCCTACACACGCTCAAGGGTCAATTTACAATGACACCAAGCCAATTAACCTACAACCACCCCCCCCAGTGTGGGAGGAAAACGGATTTCCAAAACAACTCCGACCGCAGGCGCATGTGGCAAGGAATCAAATCCATTGCCGGTTACCATAAAGTTAACACTCCCCCCCCAGACAACGCCTCCCTTCCTGACGAGCTAAATCACTTCTATGCTTGTTTTGAGGGACAACAAAACTCCAGCCATCAAAGCTGCCCCACCCCCGAATGAACAACCCCTCAGTCTCTCCACCTCTGCTGTACAAGGTGCACTGAGCAAGGTGAATGAGCACAAAGCTGCCGGCCCCAATGGCATCCCCGGGCGTGTGCTCAGGGCATGTGCTGGACAACTATCCCCAGTCCTCACTGACATTTTCAATCTGTCACTGGCCCAGGGTGTTGTCCCCACTTGCCTCAAGACATCAACCATCGTGCCAGTGCCCAAACAATCAGCCACAGGGAGTCTCAACGACTTCCGCCCAGTGGCACTCACCCCTGTCATTGCAAAGTGCTTTGAGCGGCTGATCTTGGCTCACCTCAAAGCCAGCCTCCCCCCCACGCTGGACCCCCATCAGTTTGCCTACCGGACCAACAGGTCTACAGAGGACGCCATATCGGCGGCCCCACACTCAGCCCTGACCCACCTGGACAATAACACCTACATCAGGTTGCTGTTCATTGATTTCAGCTCCGCCTTTAACACTGTCATTCCCGCCAGCTTGATCACCAAACTCAGCGGACTTGGCATCTCCACCTCCCTCTGAAATTGGACACTGGATTTCCTCACCAACAGACCACAGTCTGTTAGGGTCAACAACTTCACCTCCTCCACTATAACACTGAACACTGGCGTGCCACAGGGCTGTGTGCTCAGCCCTTTCCTCTACTCCCTCTTCACCCATGACTACATCCCTAACAATGGCTCCAACGCCATCATTAAATTTGCCGACGACACCACAGTGGTAGGACTGATCAGTGACAACGACGAGTCAGCCTACAGGGATGAGGTCCAGCACCTGGCAGCCTGGTGTGCCAACAATAACCTTGTCCTCAACTCCAAGAAGACAAAGGAAATTATTGTTGACTTCAGGAAGAACAGAGGGGGCAGACATACCCCCATCCATATAAACGGGACTGAGGTGGAGCGCGTCTCCAACTACAAATTCCTCGGGGTACACATCTCGGAGGATCTGTCCTGGTCCCTCAATACCACCAAACTGATCAAAAAGGCGCAGCAGCGCCTTTACTTCCTGAGGAGGCTCAAGAAAGCTCACCTGTCCCCCCAGATCCTGACCAACATTTACCGCTGTACCATCGAAAGCATCCTGACCACCTGCTTCACGGTATGGTACAGCAGTTGCACCGCAGCGGATAGGAAGGCACTGCAACGGGTGGTGAAAACCGCTCAGCACATCATCGGTGCCCCGCTCCCTGCCATGGATGCCCTCCACCGAAAACGGTGTCTGAGACGGGCCAGGAAGATCATCAAGGACCCCTCTCACCCTAACCATGGACTGTTTGCCCTCCTCCCATCAGGGAGGCGGTACAGGAGCCTCAGGTCTCGAACTAGCAGGATGAGGAACAGCTTTTTCAACAACACACTTACATTGCTGAACTCGGAGCCCCGTCGCTAGATATCTTTGGTCTCTCCATCCACATTGTTAACCAGTACTCTTCTTACTCTAATGTATGCTTGTTCTGTATTTTTTTAATTCATTTTTTATTCCTATCTTGCACCATGACTATGACCAGACGCTAAACTGCATTTCGTTGTACCAATACTTGTATCAATGACAATAAAGTTGAATTGAATTGAATTGAATTGAATTCCGGATAAAACCCACGCAGGTCACAGGAGAAACTTACAATGTAGACCGTACGTGGTAATGAGGAGAAAGTTCTCACATAAATTGTAAAAATTGATGTTGATATTAAAATGATCCTTGGGGAGTAAAGTTTTGACAGAAATAAACTAAGCTTCTCATTTTTAGAAAATAAATTATTAATTTGAATGGCAGTGATATAAAGGTCCATTTTACATTGTTTAAAACACCTGACATTTTGATTTGACAGGATCTCCAATGCCTGGTTTAAATTAACGTGTTTGACATTTGCATGGTGTCACAGTTATAGATAGTTGATACCTGGGTTTGGTTCTGAAATGTTTTGGAAGGAACTGCAGAAGCTAGTTTAAACCAAAGATAGACACAATAAGCTGGAGTAACTCAGTGGATCAGGCAGCATCTCTGGAGAAAAGGAACAGGTGATATTTTGGGTTGAGATCTTTCTTCAGAGACTGAAGTAGGGTCTCAACCCAAAACATCACTAGTTTAGTTTAGAAATACAGCCCGTAAACAGGCCCTTCGGCCCACCGAGTCCACGATCCCCGCATATTAACAATATCCTGCACACATTAGGGAGAATTTTACACATACATCAAGCCAATTAACCTACAAACCTGTACGTCTTTGGAGTGTGGGAGGAAACCGAAGATCTCGGAGAAAACCCATGCGGTCACGAGGAGAAACGTACAAACTCCGTACAGACAGCAACCGTAGATTCGGGATTGAACCAGGGTTTCGGACGCTGTTAGCACTGTGAGGCAGCAACTCTACCGCTGTGCCACCATGGCCGCCCTGTCACCTCTTCCTTCTCTCCAGAGACGCTGTCTGACCTACTGCTTTACCCCAGCTTTTAGTGGCTATCATTGGTTTTGAAATGATGGGTTGAAATAATGTTGCAGGAAATCATCGGGTTCTTTCTCATTTCATTTAGGTAGGAAATAAAACTTCAGGATGACAATCACCATTCCCTTGTTTTAACCCGAACACAAGGACACTGTGAAATATACCTTCCATGCCTCATTCCCACTGGCCAGAGTGGCAACCACAAGAAGATGGCAAGACCAATACTAATAAGTTGCACTGGCAATGTTAGACATTAATATAATGATGCAGATGGCTTGATCATAGTCTCTCAGTAGAGATCACAAAACTCTTGCCAATTTATTCAGTAGAAGACTGAAAGTAGACTTTAGACTTTACTTTTAGACTTTAGAGCAACAGTGGGGAAACAGGCCCTTCGGCCCACCCAGTCCCATCCGAACAGCGATCTCCACACACGAACACTATCCTACACACTTGGGACAATTTACAATTTGGGACAAATTCTGTACAGACAGCAGCCCTGGTCAATATTGATCCTGGGTCGCTGGCACTGTAAGGCAGCAACTCTACTACAACATTGCCACCCTAAAGGGCATGCCCCACTTGGGCGACATTTTCGGCGACAGCCTGAAAAGAGGTTGTCGCGTCGTGGTCGGGTCGTGATGTGGCGTGACGTATGGTCGCACAGGTCGTGACGCGCGGTGTCTCCCTGTCGCCCCTGTATTTTGGAATGTTCAAAATCCAGGGGCAACATCTGAGTGTCTCATCATGTCGTCCACCCTGTCACACACTGACGTATGCTGTCCTGCGAGTGACGCCCGGTTAGGATTAGGGTTAGTGTTAGGGTTAGGGTTAGTGACCACAGATGGGCTGTAAAATATTCTTCCTTCAATGCATGGATTTTAAACATGAATATATTAAAATTAATACAATAAAATCAATTATGCAAATGAAAAGACGCCTGAGTGGTTCAGTTTTATTTATTACAGATGTATTAGTCCGCTTCCAGATCCAATCACTGTCTCTAACTTTTCACAGGGATGGATTCAGTGAGTAGAGACTGAACTCCCCTCTCCCCTCCTCCCCCCCTCTTCCCCCCTCTTGTCCCCATCCCTCCTTCTCCACTCCCCCCTTACACTTATCCCCTCCCCCTCCTCCCCCTCCTTCTTCCCTTCCCCCACTTCCTCCTTTCTCCCCGCTCCACTCTTCTCCCCTTCTCCACTGCCTCCCCCCCCCCCTTTCCTCACATTCCCTTCTCCCCCTCTCCCTCCCTTCTCCCATTCTCCAACCCCACCCCACCACTTACCTCGACACCCCCCATTTGTGAAACCAGCCTGTGACTGCTGGATCCCACTCTACAGTATTGCCTGAACACCTTGGGATGATGACCATTTTGGTTATTGAGGCACAGGAACAAGATTCAGCTGCAGCCAAGCACGAAGGCTTAGTCACGAGAAATATTGGTCGCAAGAAAAGTTGCATTTGAAAATATATTTCCCAGTCCTCTTGGCATGGCCAAACTCAGGACACCTACCAGAGGTGGGACACGTCTTGTAGTCTGGCACTTGGTCACGTGGGGAGCAATCATAAGCCCGGCTAAAAGTAGGATACTAAAAAATAGGAAGTGACCTCAGTGTAAAGGTGGGAAGCCTCTTCTGGCAATTGGGACTGAGAGTTGGAAGAGGAGCAAGGAATTGGGGTTGGGAGCTACATAAATTAGATGATTAGTTTGGAACTTGCCTGGAGTTTGGGGTTGAAATACAGAGAGAACTAGCTGATTTGGAGTTTACAAAGATCAGGGATCAATGGGGATAGAGTGCAAAGTGGTGACTTAGGGTTCCATGGAAGTTGGAAGGACTTCAAAGGTCTTGTGGTCTGGTGTGTGGGATTGAGAGTATTATCTCTTTGGAGGCTACAACAACAAGAATCCCCACGGGAAAGCGATTTATACTGCAAGTTACTCTGCAGTTCTGTAAAAGGAGACATTAGTTTAGTTTAGTTTAGAAATACAACGTGGAAACCGCTGGTCCACCAAAATCCGTGTCGGTCAGCGATCCCCGCACAATAACACTATCCTACACGTACCAGGGACAATTTACACATTTTACCAAGCCAATTACCCTACCAGCTTGTACATCTTTGATGTGTGGGAGGAAACCGGAGCTGCCGGAGAAAACTCACGCAGGACATGGGGAAAACTGCATCCAGACAAGCTAGCGTAGGCAGGATTGAAACCGGGTCTCTGGGGCTGTGAGGCAGCAACTTTACTACTGTGTCACTGTGCCAGCTACTACGCCACCATGCCATCCTATTAATGATGGGAATATCTTCATTACAATTTCCCCAACCAGAAAGTCATAGGAAGTGCCTTATTACATAACGTGATTACATGAAGTGGCCCAGAACTGGTTGTAATTATAATTCAATCCTGATAAACTCAATTTCCATAACCCTGTGAAAAATGTATGAAGCAATTGCAACTGAATTTCAAAGTGGAGTGGACGTGCATGGGATACAATTTCACTTGTTCATTTCATGCAATCAGGGATGAATTTCTACCTGTGGGGATTTACTGGTGTGACAGCTCTTTAAAATAACAACTGACAAACCCTGGGCAGCACGGTGGCGCAGCAGTAGAGTGGCTGCCTTACAGCACTTGCAGCGCAGGAGACCCAGGTTCAATCCCGACCACGGATGCTGTCTGTATGGTACGTTTGTACGTTTTCTCCCACATCTTCGGTTTCCTCCCACACATCAAAGACGTACAGGTTTGTAGATTAATTTGCTTGGTATAAATATAAATTGTCCCTAGTGTGTGTTGGATAGTGTTATAGTGCAAGGATCGCTGGTCGGAGCAGACACGGTGGGCCGAAGAGCCTGTTTCAATGCTGTATTTCTAAACTAAACTAAACTAAACCAGGAAACTACTTAAAAACTTGCAAAACAGGTCTAGATTTCATCGGAATAATTTTTTCTAACAAGAAATGTAAATTATAAAACAACATATGCCCCATACGCAGGAACGGGGTACTGATGGGTGATGATCAGCCATGATCACATTGAATGGCGGTGCTGGCTCAAAGGGCCGAATGGCCTACTCCTGCACCTATTGTCTACATGTTTAAAATTCTATCACTGATCACCATTTAACAATGTTACCACCTTTCTTTGAAGTTAAAAGTCATAAAATCTTACGGGAAATGAATGTTGTGGATGTTCTTGTCCGTGTATGCCCGATAAAAACCTTAAGAGGTGAGAGGTGCCACACCAGCCCTTGCTTATCCCCTGAAGACAGGAGACCAGGAGGATAGAGCTGGTGATGGCAATGGACACAAAGCAGAGAGGAGCAAAGCCGGGAGGAGAGGGAACAGGGGTCTGGCCTAACACACCCTCAAGGTCGGTTGTGGAAGGTGCCCCCAGGACACAACCATGGAAGGGCGAGGATAGGGGTGTCGTGTCCAAGGAAGACCATAGTTGGAGGCCCCAGCAGCCTGGAGCCTGCCTGGATCGGGCACCGATCATAAGAACAAGAGTGCAGCCTTGACTTTGAAAATGGTACCAAAAGATGGTGTCTCTTGCATTGGACTATTTCTGCCCACTTGCTAATCGAGGATGTTCTTCGGTATGTGAATACCGTACTGGACTATATGTAAGAAAATAATGTCACCGTGAATTTGCAGATGTGACACTAAAGCTCCATTGAATCTTTGAAATAATCTCTTCCCATGGCCGAATATCATCTGGACCATTGAGCTGAAGATGAGGGTGATTTCACTTTTGTATATTAAATACGTTGGGCAACGGGCCACTTTGTATCCTGTTCGTGCACAATGGAAAAAAATGAATCACGCTGAATGTTTCCAGAACTACATTTTCTGTGATGTGAATATTCATTCACCTGCAATATATGTTCCCTGCAACAAACTGAGCGCGGACATTACTGGCAGCTATTTGTGAATTGCTTAACAACTGCAGACTATCCAGCTGAAATAAGTTAGCTAACTGGGTCAGGCAGTAGTTGTGCAGGTCAAAACATAACCAACATTTAAGGTTAGGGCATAAAGTGCTGGAGTAACTCAGCTGGTCAGGCAACATCTGTAAAAAGGAACTGCAGATGCTGGTATATACCGAAGATAGACATAAAGTGCTGGAGTAACTCAGAGGGTCAGGCAGCATCTCTGTAGATAAAGGATGGGTGACGTTTAGGATCAGGACCTTTCATCAACATCCCTGTAGAGCATGGATGGGTGACGTTTTTGGTCGGAACTCTTCTTCATACTCTAGCACTCTATGTCCTTTTGTTTTGTAGTGTGACCAGCACTTGTCTTTTGTATATCCATGTTCTCCAGGGATGCTGCCTGACTCGCAGAGTTATGGGCCGTGTCCCACTGTATGAAGTAACTCAACAATTCTCCAGAGTTTCCCCTGATTCGAACTCGGAAAATCACGGTTTATAGGCGCTCGTAGGTACTCGGGGCTCTCGTGGACATTTTTCAATATGTTGAGAAATCTTCACGAGCTTACCGTGTTTCCCGAGTACTTGCCGTTAGTGTTACGAGCTGCTAAGAGATGTCCCGAGCTCCGACGTACCCGCTACATACATTCTACGTACTTACCACGAGTTTGATTTTTTTTTTTTAACTCAGAAAGCTCTTGAATTACCTCGTACACGGGGGCAGGCCCTTTACTCCCATACTTTGTGTCCTTTTGTTTAGTAAATCAGCGCCTGAAGTTCCTTGTTTCAAAATTTAAGATTGTTGACTTTTTATCACAATACCAAATGAGCTCTGCTGGAAGATCATTGACCTGAAATGTTGACATATGGTCTGCAAAGCTTACTCTTTCTAACTTCTTCTGATTTAGGTTTGGATTTTCAGTACTGCTTAGTAAAATACTTTACTAGGAATCCAAAATTAACATTTTCTGTATTGTGAACCAAGAGTCAAATCATTATATCCTTGCATTATTGACAAAATGACAGGTAGCTCCAGCAACCTATTCCCGCTGCAAGTTTCTCGCTGGCAGTGCTTATTCTTTGACAGTATGCGTAATATGGAAGTTTATTAATCGTGCATAAAGTCTTGTGTACAACAAAACTCTGCCTACTGGCAATATTTTTGCTGATAGCGTTTCTATCAATTTGGTAACACAGCATGGAAACAGGCCCTTCGGCCCAACTTGTCCATGCCGACCAACATGTCCCATCTACACTAGTCCGCCTCTCTGCATTTGGTCCATACCCGTGTACCTGTCCAAATGTATTTTAAACCTTGTGATATACCTACCTTCTCCCACAGCTCGTTCCATATACCTAACACCCTTTATGTAAAAAGTTGATCCTCGGATTCCTATCAATTCTTCCCCTCTCACCTTAAACCTATGACCTCCAGTTCTTGATTCACCTTCTCTGGGTAAAAGACTGTGCATTCACCCGATCTATTTCTCTCATGATCTTATACACCTCTATAAGATCACACCTTATTCTTCTGCGCTGCAAGGAATAAACACCTAGCCTGACTAACCTGTCCATAGCTGGTGACAACCTCCTAAAACATCTTCTCTGTACCCTTTCCAGCTGAGCAACATGTCTAGATGTTTTTTATGATACACAAGACGTGACGTGCCTCTCTTGTTTTCATTCTCCTCTAATATACGCTTGTAAAGTAATGTTGGCCTGCATCTCATTCCCGGGAATATTAATATTACAAAACAATGCACCATAAGCAGATAGCATCTCTAGAGAAAAGGAATAGGTGACTTTTCGGGTCGAGGCCCTTCATCAGACTGAGAGTCAGGGAGGGGGGAATACTAGAGGTATGGGAAGGGATGATACCCTTCCCTTACCTCTAAAGACCACTCCCCCTCTCCCCCCTAGACTCTCAGACTGAAGAAGGGTCTCAATCCGAAATGTCAACATTAGCGTTCCCTCCAGAGATGCTGCCTGACACTCCAGCATTTTCTGTATATCTTTGATGCAAACCAGCATCTACCGTTCCTTTTTGCACATTACCAGCAGATCTGTATATTAATTATATCCAGTATCCTATCCACATTAAATAACGTGCTGCGACTGGGAATATGAACCTGATCAAATGGAGGAAATTACCAAAGTAGTGCACTCAAATTGATTTTAAATCATTTTGCAGGCATTTATATTTAGGCTCTTCCTGTAATTGGAGTAATTTTACTTCTTTAAATACAGTCACGCTTATGTTGACAAATCAATGTCACACCTGAACAGATCCTAGAAGAATTAATTGATAAACCCAATTACCCCACTGGGTGGTGCTTTGGTGGCAGCCTCGCCAACAGTCTGTCTGTCCTTTTCTTTTTGTTCTTGTTAGTTTTAGTATATTTAAGAATGTGTAAATGTTCTCTGGTTTGTTTTATGTGGGGGGTGCACGGGGGGGGGGGGGGGGGGGGGGTTGGGTGAAAAATATTTCAATCTCTTACCTTACCAGAGATGCGATTGTTTTCCGGAGCGTATCTCCGGTCTCTCTGCGGCTTAACAGCCTCGCTCGGGACTGACTTTGAGCCCCACCGCGGGGCGTGGACTTACCATTTGAGCCGATTGCTTGCCTGGGATGGACGTTCCAACCACGGCCTGTGGACTTTAACATCAAGGAACTCGCACTCGGTCTCTTACTCGAGTGCGAGCTCCTTGATTTTAAAGTCCGCAGGCCGTGGTTGAAGTGTCGATCCCAGGCAAGGAATCGGCTCCGATGGTAAGTCCACGTTGGGAAGCTCCAAAAACTGCACAATGTTCGACTAGTCCCGACTCGGGTTAGGTTGCCCGGTGCCCCGACGAGGAGGCCCACCACTGGCTACGGGAGTAAGATTGTCCCGTCAATGGAAGGTTAGAGGCTCCCGATCACTGGAGGACAAAGAAGGGAGAGATTGAACTTTTTTTCACTTTCCATCACAGTGAGGAATGTGGAGGAGTCACTGTGGTGGATGTTTATGTTAAAATGTATTTTGTGTGTTCTGTTGCTCTATATTGGTATGACTGTATGGCTAATCAAATTCCTCGTATGTTGCAAAACATACTTGGCTAATAAAGTATAATTATGATTATGATTATGATTAATAAATCATCCCTGACATTTGGTGTTTAACATTATTTTGTAAAGTTGTGTTAAGAATTATGCAGAGCTATGCAGATGGCGTAGCTCTGTTTCATGAATAACTTGAAGTGAGCTTTGTGAATAAGAGTTATTGCAGTTTGCATGTAAAAGTGGGTGATGTTTAAAGATAACAGTGTCGAATCTGCCCTGCAAATCATAATATAATATCGATATGTTTCTTTGTAAAGAGATATGCTGAAGGGTGTCAGAATAATAGGTTGAGATAAAGGATGAAAATGGCACAAATCTGAAATCAGGCATTATTTAATATGTCTTATCTACAATTGCATATAATTTTTCATGCTGAGAGCTAAAATCAAACTGGAAGAACTCAATGGTGAAGTAGAACATGCATGGAGAATCAACATTTATCCCTGTCTAAGCAGCTAAACACCCCACTTCCTTTCAAAAGCACTGATGCAAGCTGATAAATGACTGCTCAATGTTCATGTACTGTAATGTTCATGAATGTTACTGTGTCTGTAACAAAACCTTGCATTTATATGCAAATTGTGATGAAGTGTGAAAACGCATAGCTCCAGTTTCAGGGATAGTTTCTTCCCAGCTGTTATCAGGCAACTGAATCATCCTATTACCAACTAGAGAGTGGTGCTGAGCTGCCATCTACCTCATTGGAAACCTTCGGATTATCTTTTATTGGACTTTACTGGGCTCTATCTTGCATTAAGCGTTATTCCCTTTATCCTGTTTCTGTACACTGTAGAAGTCTTGTTGTAACCGTGTACAGTGTTTTTGATGAACGGATAGCATGCACGGTACAATAATTAACTAAACTTAAACCTAAAGTTATTTCACCAGATATACATCAAACAACATTTCAAATGGTGCTGCATAAAGAACTATACTAGTTAAAGAAGACTGGCTGGAGCTTTGGTGCAGTGGTATTGCTGTTTTACAGCAACAGAGACCCGGCTTCGATCCTGACTGTAGTTGTTGTCTATGTGGTGTTTGCGTGGGTTTTCTCCGGGTGCCCTGGTTTCCTCCCAAGTTCCAAAGACATGCAGGTATGTAGTTTAATTGGCTTCTGTAAATTGCCCCTATTGTGTAGGGTGAAACTAGTGTACAAGTAATCTTCTTCTTGCGTTTGAGGCAGCAGAAGTCTGCAGCAGGGTGTCGACATCTGTAGGTGCCTGCCCTAAAAAGGGCGCATGCTCCGTGTTGGCGCCAAGGTACGGCGCTGCTGTTTGTTGTAGTTCATCTGACTGAGGTCCGTTGACAGGGCTCACCACGGGGAGGTCAACAACATACAGTACATACAATACAATACAATACAATACAATTTATTTGTTGTCATTTGAATCCAGAGGTTCAAACAAAATTTGGTTTCTGCAGTCATACAAACAAGAAGAAGAACCAAGACACAACACAATTTACACGAAAATCCATCACAGTGAATCTCCTCCTCACTGTGATGGAAGGCAAAGTCTTATCTCTCCCCTGCACTCCTCCCGATGTCAGAGTCAAAGCCCCCAGCGGGCAATGGTAAATAAGTCCCGCGGCAATTATAAAGTCGCGCCGGGTGATGTAAGGCCCCGCTCCAGGTCATCCTCAACCCCGCAACTCAGGCGGGAGAAGTCGCTGTTGCGGAAGCCCCGAAAAGCGGTCTCCCATCATGGACCCGCGGGCTCCCGGTGTTACGGTCCACCAGACCTGCGGTTGGAGTCTCCGAATCTCCAGGGTCGGGTCGCAGCAGCGCGCCACTCCAGCTCCGAACTCGACCAGCTCCACGATGGTGGGTAAGTCCGCAGCTGGAGCCCCAGGTCTTTCCGGTTGGAGGCCGCTCCACGGTGCTCGGCCCCACACGGACTGCAGAGGCCGCTGCGACATGTGCCCCAACAGGTGATCATTGGTCAGCACGGACTCGGTGGTCCGAAGGGCCTGTTTCCACGCTGTACTTCTAAACCAAACTAAACTAAACTAAACAGGAGGTTTAAGGAACATTTTGAAGGGAGAGAGTTGGAAGGATTCAAGGTTTTACTTCCAACGTTTGGAGTCCAGGCAGCCAATGGTGAATAAACTGAAGTAGCTGTCAGAATCCTCTTAACATCATCACATCCTCAACTCATTCAGCCACTCTACTATATAGTTGATTGCATCTCCGCCGTCCAGACTGGGTAAGATGGCAAATTTCCTCATCTGCAGAAGATTTGTGAACCAGATGGGTTTTTTACAAAAAAAAATGGTATTTTCAAAGTCTCTGGTATCAGCTTTTCTCCCTTAAAATCCAGATTCCTTTAATTGCTTGAATTTATGTCTCCCAGCTGTCCATTGTGGGATTTGAACTAATGTCTCTGGATCAATGGTCCAGAACCCAAGCTGCCATCCCAGCAACTTAACCGCTAAACTGAGCTGTTACAACAAAACATATGGGCTCTGTAGGCTTTATGACCAAAGACTTAGTGAATAAAAGCAAGGAGATTATGTGAAGCATTTGCAAGGTATTGATTGAACCTCACTCATCTGGAGGACTGCTAATTTCTGGCTAGCACATTTCAGAAAGGAAATCAAGGCCCTAGAAAAGGTTGAGATGAGAAATATGTTAGATAGAATTTCTGGAGAACATGAGACTTTCTTTAAAGCACATTATATTAGGAAATGCACTAAATAATGAATAGTTTAGGTGGATTGTCAAAAAGACTTTGGGACTTTGGGTATTTTGAACTATATTGGGTTTTTAATTTATTGAAATGTTTGTTTCTTTATTATATTATCTATTGGGTACTGTGTTTATTAAATGTATCTTGTATCTTGTATCTTGTATCTTGTATCTTACAAACCTGTTGTAATCTACTATTCTCAACCTTTTCTAAGGCCTCTGTTGTATTGCTGCTGCTGCTGCTGCTGCTACAAGTAAGAATTTCATTGTTCCATTTTTTGGTACATATGACAATAAAACACTCTTGACTCTTTTGAGAAATATGTTTTGCCTTTCGGATGAGCTAATGATGCAAGGATAACTGATCTGACCAAGAAATTAATCATGGCATGTTGAAAAAAAGACACAAACAGTCAGAGTAACTCAACAGGTCAGGTCAGCATCTCTTCAGAGCATGGATAGGCGACCTTTTAGTTTGGGGCACTACTTCAGTCTGAAGGTGGGTGCTGACCCAAAATGGCACCTACCCATGTTTTCCAGAGATGCTGCCTGACCCATTGAGTATTTCCAGCAGTTTGTGGCAAGTCAACACTTCACTTGTCTATCTCAGAGAGTTGCTCTAATTTGGAATGTACTGCCTGGAAGTGTACAGAAGCAGATTCAATAAAAACAAAAATGATTAAGTTCATCAATCATAGGGACAGAATTGGGCCATTCAGCCCGTTGATTCCACTCTGCATTCATTCATGGCTGATATATCTGTCCCACTTAACCCTATTCTCCGCATAACCTTCGATACCCTAACTAATGCCTACAATTTGTCTGTTTTTACATCTTTTTGTTATTTTTAGTCTGTTTAAAAAAGTATGTTTTGGAGGTTTCTTAGTATTTTTATGTGGGGGAGATGGGGAGGGTAAGGGGCAAACCGTTTTCCAGTTACTTCCTGGTCAAGTTGCGACTATTCTCCGAGTTGCGTCCTCGCCCCCTCTCCCTCTCCCCCCCTCTACCCTCCACCCCCTCAAGGCCTACCACCTGGATTGACGCGGCCTTTCCTGCCTGAGACCGACCAGAGATTCAGCGGCGACGCAAGACTGGATTCATCGCAGAGCGGGCGATGCCTTACCTGGGATCGCTGCTGGAAGCTCCAGAGTGTTGGGCCTGCTGCTTCAACATCGTGGAGCTGTGGTTTGCGGAGCTTCCAGCCGCGGGCGGCGCTGAGTTCAACATCGCAGAGTCCTGGGATCCCTTTGCTGAGGGCCGCCAGTGTGAATCTCCGCCCAGCTCGGCCTGTGGACTTCGGGAGCTGCGGTCTCTGGTAAGAAGTGGCCGATTCAGAAGTCCAAGCCGCTGAGAATGTTCTTCCATTCCATCATCCCGGCGAGAGGGCCTGAACATCGGGACGCCCATAGCTGCGACTGCGGAGGGCTCGGGAGGCTCCGACCACGGGTGAACAACAAAGAGGAGGATGACTGAACTTTGGTGCCTTCCCTCACAGTGGGAAAATTTGATTCCGCTGTGAGGGGATGTTTATGTTAAAGTCTATCGTGTGTGTGCGTGTTCTTTTTTTATTCGTATGGCTGTATGGTAACCCAAATTTCACTGTACCAATTGGCACATGTGCCAATAAATGTAAATGTGAACTTGAACTTGAAACTTGAACTTGAACTAATCATGAATCTGCCGATCTCTGTTTTAAAAATACCCAATGATAATGAATGCCTGCAAAGGAAAGAACAAGGGAATAGCATTAATTGCGTAACTTTATCAAAGATTCAGCACATTTGAATGGGGGAAAAGTAAAAGTATTAATCTGTACTTCTGTAAGAACTCAGCAAACCATGGATTTGACTTGAAAAGATGTCGCTCGCACTCAGCTTGTGAAATTCATCTAATCTTAATCTGTTTCCATATGTTCTCTATTCTCTTTTTTCTATGCATATATACAAAATGCGCACAGGAACACATTTATCATAGTTTTCCTCCTGTTTTTAATAGTTCAAAGAAAATTGGAGGAAATTAATAGAAATTGAAGAAAAACTGATAGAAATTCACCTCCCCAACACCCCCCCCCCCCCCCCCCCCCCCCCGCCCCCAACGTTTCTGCCAATGATTTAGTGAGTAGTTGGCTCATTGACAAGAATGCCCCAGGACTAGTGCTCACTACGATAACTGATTCCACCTGTGACTGTTGGATTTGGCCCCGATGCTTCTTTGTTAAGAGTTAACTCTGTTTTCCCTGTTTGGTTGATATTTGAGAATCATTACTGGAAGTATTACTTGATGGGTGACCTCAAAATTGGACATTCTTGTTTTCGGTATCCTGTCAACGTCATTTGTTAAGATGTGCATTTCGAGTCGTAGAGAGTAAAAAAGTCAGACAGGATGGAAACGGCTCCTTCGAGCCAGCCTGCCCGCACTGACCAACATGCCCCAACTACACTAGTCTCACCTGCCTGCGTTTGGCCCGTATCCCAACTAAACCTATTTTATCCAGGTACCTGTCTAAATGCTTCTAAAATGTTGCGATAGTATCTGGGTCAACTGCCTCCACCAGCAGCTCATTCCATGCACCCTCCACCCTTTATGCATGAACCTTACCCCTCAGGTTCCCATTAAATCTTTTCCCCTCACCTAAAACCAACGTCCTCTGGTTTGCGAATTCATTGCCTTGGGCAAAAGACTCATTGTGTGTTTACCCAATCTAACCCTCTCATGTTTTTGTACACCTCTATAAGACCCTCCCTCATCCTCTTGCATTCCTAGCCTGCTCAATATCTCCCTATACCTCAGGCCCCAGAGTCCTGGCAACAGAGCCGGCTGTACTTTTTGAGAAGGCTACGTTCCTTGAACATCTGCAGATGTTCTACCAATCAGTGGTAGCCAGTGCCATCTTCTTCACTGTCGTGTGCTGGGGCAGCAGGGCGAAGGCCGTGGATGCCGATAGGATTAACAAACTCGTCAGGAAGACCGGCGGATTATCCTGGGGGCGGATTGGATTTATGCGAGCTGGTCGTGGAGGGAAGGATGGACAATACAGCTCACCCCCTCCATGACACACTGGTCAACCTGAGGAGTATCTTCAGCAACAGACTGGGTCCATCAACATGCAGGACAGAACTCTACAGGAGATCCTTCTTCCCTGTGGCTATCAAACTGTGCAACTCCTCCTCCTTCTGTCGTGGGATAGAATGAGACTGACTCTCCTCCCCCCGCACTCAACCCCATAAAGTTATACTTTGGCAATTGTTGCAACTCATCATAAGGCCCATTAATTGGCAAGCAAATAATTTGCCGGGGTCAGCAGAATAGATACTCCACCAAACACCCCACACACCTTAGACGCTCCACACACCATGTCTATCTCTCTGGTCTGTTGCTATCAGGATACAATGTGTCGGAAAGAACTGCGATGCTGGTTTAAATCGAAGGTAGACAAAAAATTGCTGCAGTAAAGGTGCTTCTCTGTCGAGAAGATGTGGGTGACGTTTCAGGTCAAGACCCCTCTTCGGTCTGAAGAAGGGTATCGACCCGAAACAACACCCATTATTTCTCTCCAGAGATGCAGCCCGTCCCGCTGAGTAAGTCCAGTATTTGTGTCTGCTATCAGGATCTATGTCAGTTGGAGAGAGAGAGAGACATTATTGATGTCCTGGTCAGCAAGTGGTCCTGACGCCAACGACAATGATGTTACAAGGGAGACACAAAGATCTGCAGTGTTGGAGTCGGGCAGCATCTCTGGAGAACAAGGACGTGACATTTTGAATCTTTAGTCTAAATAGGGGTCCCTACCTGAAACATCGATAATCGATGTTCACCAGATATGTCGCCTGACCTGCTGAGTTACTCCAGCACTTTTTTTTTAAAATATTACAAGGGGCATGTGGTTCATACACAGAGCAGTGTGCCTCTCCATTTTTCATCCATCCAGGCACGTTGTGGAATTTTGAATAGTGCCTCTTGACTTCTAGATCTTAAGATCAACTTGTTTGCTTACTCCCCTTGATTTATTTGGATTGTGAGTAAATCGAAATTAACATTTACATTTTTATCTTCGACTATTATAGCACTTTGTTTTTTATAGCACGGAAACAGGCCCTTCGGCCCACCGTGTCCACGCCGACCAGCGATCCCCGCACATTTAACTCCATCCTACACCCACTAGGGACAATTTTTACATCTACCAAGACAATGAACCTCCAAACCTATACGTCTTTGGAATATGGGAGGAAACCGAAGATCTCGGAGAAAACCAACGCAGGTCACGGGGAGAACGTGCAAACTCCATACAGACAGCACCCGTAGTCAGGATCTAACCCGGGTCTCCAGCGCTGCCACATGGTGCTGACCACATGGTCTCCACGTTGGAGAAACAAAACACAGCATGGGCCAATCACTTTGGTGGCTTTATATTGCACTAAACATTATTCCCTTTTCATGTATCTATACACTGTAAATGGCTCAATTGTAATCACATATTGTCTTTCCGCTGACTGGATAGCAGGCAACAAAAGCTTTTCATTGTACGTCGGTACACGTGACAATAAACTAAACCAAAACTGAACTGAACTGAATTATGCTGAACATCTCTGGTCAGTAGGCAAAGCTGAACATAAGCTTCCAGCTGCAATGGGTCTATATGGCCAGCTGAAAAAGGTGGTAAAACCTGGTGCCCCTTGCATTTGAATGCTGTGGGATGTTTCTATGCCTTACACACTTAATGGGTGACTGTACTTATGTGTGGTAATAATCTTACGGATCTGTATGCAAAAGAAGAATTTCACTGTACCTTGGTACACATGATTCATAAAGAACCATAGAATCATCTAACCATTGGGCAACACTGTGGCACAGTGGTAGAGTTGCTGCCTTATGCCACTGTCCCACTTAGGAAACCTGAACGGAAACCTCTGGAGACTTTGCACCCCACCCAAGTTTTCCGTGCGGTTCCCGGAGGTTTTTGTCAGTCTGCCTACCTGCTTCCACTACCTGCAACCTCTGGCAACCACCTGCAACCTCTGGGAACCGCACAGAAACCTTGGGTGGGGCGCAAAGTCTCCAGAGGTTTCCGTTCAGGTTTCCTAAGTGGGACAGGGACATTACAGTGCCAGATGCCCGGGTCCGGTCCACTCTGTACGGAGTTTGTTCGTTCTCCCTGTGACCGCGTGGGTTTTCCTCGGGTGCTCTGCTTTCCTCCCACACTCCTAAGACGTATAGGTTTATAATTTAATTGGCTTCGGGAAAAATTGCAAATTGTCCCTAGTGTGTAGTGTGTGCTAGTGTAACGGGGGTCGCGGGTCGGCATGGACTATGTGGGTCGCAGGGTCTGTTTCTGTGCTGTATCTCTAAACTAAATGTGTTGGAAGGAACTGCATATGCAGGTTTAAATCGGAGATAGATGCAAAAACTGGAATAACTCAGCGGGTCAGACAGCATCTCTGGAGAAAAGGAATTCTTGACATTGACGTCTCGACCCAAAACCTCACCTATTCCTTTTCTTCAGAGATGCTGTCTGACCCGCTGAGTTACTCCAGCTTTTTGTGTCTATCTAAACTAAACTAACATTGCTTGTCACTTTAAATCCCTGTCTTACTCTCACTATGATGTTCTTGGTCTGCAACCTCCTGCATTGTTACAATATCATTTTGAGGAACTGGGCCTCATCTGGACATGTTACTGCAATCTGGACCTGATATTGAATTTAACAATTTTCAGCAACGCCACTTTGTGCACTCCATTGATGTGGCTGCTCTAATCTCTTTCATATTTAGTTATATTTGTTTTTCAGAACAATTTTCAATTGAAATCACCATTTATTAATTCTATTCCCACTTACACATTCTCAAATCCTTTAGGGGGGGTTAAGCAAAGAGCGTTCATGTTTGCACCAATCTTTCCACCACCGCTCAAAAGCACAAGAAGCACAAGACGCCATTGTATGCAGATGCCGAGAAGTGCGTTCAGCTCCGGCTGAACAATTTCTAATCTTGTGATATGGACTCAATAAGAAAAATTCCTTTAGGGATGACAATTATCAACTCCATGAGAGGAATAGATCGGGTAGATCCACAGTCTTTTGTCCAGAGTAAGGGAATCGAGAACCAGAGGACATAAGTTTAAGGTGAGGTGTGACAGATTTAATTGGAACCTGAGGGGTAACATTTTGACACAAAGGATGGTGTATGTATGGAACGAGCTGCCGGAGGAGGCAGTTGAGTCATGGCACTATTGCAATGTTTAAGAAACATTTAGACAGGTACATGTATAGGGCAGGTTTAGAGAGATATGGGCCAAAAACAGGCAGGTGGGACTAGTGTAGATAGGACATATTGGCCAGTGTAAGCAAGTTGGGCTGAAGGGCCTGTTTCCACGCTGAACGACTCTATGACTATGACTAACTGTGTTTTAATATCAATGATATCTCTTTATGGAAACCAGAACCTACAGTTCCTGGTTCTCTGCATTTATGTTTACTAAGGTTGGCTGGAGAAGGGTCTCGACCCGAAACGTCACCCTTTCCTTCTACCCAGAGATCATGCCTATCCCGCTGAGTTACTCCAGCATGTAAACCAGCATCTGTAGTTCCTTCCTGCACATGTACTTTATAGAACGTCCACCACTGAAATACCGTTTACTTCTCCACTTCCAAGGCTCTTAAAGCTTGCACTGGACCAGGTTTTCTGACCTTCTCTTTCTGCAGTGTAAAAGATGCAACGCTGGTCGGGCAATGTGTTAGTAGAAAAAAATAGATTTACGAAGTGAAACAGACCCGACTATATATCGAGTACAATTAAATAATCTGGTGTACAATAATGATGCTTAACAGTCCTCTATAAAATGAGACATTTTCTTTGATGTCCGTGAAATGACTTGCAAATGCCAGCAAAGAAGTGTGTTACATATTAGAGGCATTTAAATATTAAAGGAATATCAATGAACTGCACAGATGCTGACGTGATCTATGGAATCACTTAGAATCGGTTATGTATTTGAACCTAATCAGACCAAAGCTTTCTTTTTTATTTCTGTATGAATATTGTTTACCCTGTCAGCCTCTTATGAACAAGGAATTTAATTATATCCTAGTGTATGTACAATAAACTAATCTGAATCTGCATCTAATGCTTGCTGTTCTCAGTACAAAGGGAAAACATGTTTTTTTTTTCGCTGTTACATTCGTCTTCCCAACTAGCATTTATTCCAAGGCTTCCATGCCGAAAGGATAACAGCCGTGAAATGGGTCATGAAGTCAGGATAAGCTCAATCACCAGATGAATCGTGATTGATCTTTATTGAACTGTCTTTTTCATGCTGCCCTTCCACACAACATGCCTTGCAGATGTGGAGTCGTATCGACTGCGTGTATTATGTGTACATATTAAAAATGAGACAAATCACAGCATGGATCCAAACTTAAGAGCTGCTATTTCCCAGAGGCCTTCTTTTCCAATCTGTAGAGATCGAAATCTAATTACAATCAAAGTCCATGAATGGCCACTTAGCTGTGATGGAAAAGATTGTTTAAAAGACGTTTTCAGATAATTCCAAACATCTTTAAATAAAACAAATTGCTAAAATGTAACTTCCAGAATTTAGAAAGTAACATTCTGCATAACACCAGAACTTAATGTCATAATGTGCATGTAATTTGCTATTTTAATCATTCTACATCATGCCCTCATTTGGTAACTTTCCATAATTCACCTTTCACTGTATTTTTACCACGATGCCGACAACATATCTTGCACAGTTGGATTGAAGAACTCATCACAGGTCTTATGGGTCTGTCCCACTTACGCAACTTTTTCTGCAACTGCCGGATCCCGTCATAGGTCGATACAGGTCGCCGAAAATTTTCAACATGTTGAAAATCCAGCGGCAACCAGAACAAGGTACGACTCTTTGGGCAACTACTCACGACCATACAGGCTTCACCCCACGATGTGTCACCAGGCTGTCGCCTCTATGGTCGTGAGTCGTCTCCTCAGTTGTCCAAAGAGTCGTAGCGTCTTTCTGGTCGCCACTGAATTTTCAACGGTGAAACTTTACGCCAACCTGCAACGACCTATGACGGGTGCCGGAAGTCGCCGAAAAAGTTGCGTAAGTGGGGCAGGCCTATTAGTCTTTCAACACAAATTTTCCCATTGTAATTTCATCCATGGGCTTGCAACACCTCTGTCCTTGTTCAGGATTTCATATGGCTGCCCTTAAAATCATTGCAATCTCTCCAATGTTCTCATCATTTTCTCCAGAGATGGAGATATCCAAAAAAAATGCAAACTGCTTAAAATTCTCCTCAAAACCAATCCAGCGCATTAAAATACCAATTGCTCATTGTGTTAAAAATTGATCCTTGATTTGATATAATTGGAACGCCCTTTTAAAGGAGAGAAGTTGAGCAGAACTAATCACTGGTTGACATTGGGTATATCTACACTTTCTACACATAGATTCAATAATTGTGAAGATAGACAAAATGTTGGAGTAACTCAACAGGTCAGACAGTATCTCTGGAGAAAAATAATCGGTGACATTTGGGGTAAGAACCCCCTCTTCAGACTGAAAGTAGAGGTGGGGGGGAGATAATTGGAGGTGAGAAAAGGCCAGAACAGACCAGGGGCGGCAACAATGACCCCAGGAACCCACAATGCTCCATTGTTGGCTGGGGAGGATGTGCTGACAAGTGGGATACAAGGAAATTGTGATGTGATTCATTGCAACCATTTCTCCAGTGTAAACATCAACCTGACTCTGCTTCTTCCATTACACCAACCTTCTTCTGTTATGACTTTTAATGACAAAACTAATACAAGTACCTGTACAACTATATTATAGATCAGCGCTTCTCAACCTTGCGGGACCCTTGAAATAATTTTCATATCTCAGGGAACCCCTTCATAAAAATGTTTATATGTCTTTATTAATCTCTTTCTTTCTCTTTCATAAACTTAAAGTTCATAAGGCAAACATAATATATTTTTCTGATAACTGGTTTAAGGAAAAACTAACTTATGTTTTTCTCAAGTTTATTGACAAAGCTGAAATCAAACTGCTTGTTCAAAACTGAAGCAAATAAAGGCAAACAGAAGAACTAACCTTGGAGGAGAGAGAGAGAGAGAGAGAGAGAGAGAGAGAGAGAGAGAGAGAGAGAGAGAGAGAGAGAGAGAGAGAGAGAGAGAGAGAGAGAGAGAGAGAGAGAGAGGTTTGGGGGCATGAATAGGGCAGCACAGTGGCGCAGCAGTAGAGTTGCTGCCTTACAACATCAGAGACCCAGGTTCAATCCTGACTACGGATGCAGTCTGAGTTTGTAAGTTCTCCCTGCGATTGCATGGGTTTTCTCCGGGTGCTCCGATTTCTTCCCGTATTCTAAAGGCGTACAGGTTTGTAGGGTAATTGGCTGCTGTAAATTGTAAATTATCGTTAGAGTGCGGGATAGTGTTAGTACAAGGGATGATCACTGGTCGGCACGGACTCGGTGGGCTGAAGGGCCTATTTCCACATTGTATGTCTAAAGTCTAAAGTCTCAAAGCAAGTAGCTGAAAAATGTCCCTCGGTAGGCTGTTGATGCCTTTGCGTGGTTGTTTAGAATATTATTGACCATTGTGTCAATCATTTGACCAATGAGGCTAATTGGGCTTGAAATAAGGGCTTGCTGACTAGTAAATTTAATAAAAGAATAAGTAAGTGGGCTGATGTTACACTGCTTTAACTTTTTTCTCTATACCTGTTAGTAAAATATAGGTATGTAAATTGGAATCAACAAGTATTTTTTAATTATTGTCAGTGCTATCTTCCCATGTGAGACTCATGTTGACCATGTGATAAGTAGATGAGTCTCTGTAAAGTACATCCACATATACAATGTGAGTGTATGTCCAGCATTTTCCATGCTATAAGTAATATGTGTTATAAGGTTATAAGTGATAGGAACGGAATTAGGCCATTCGGCCCATCAAATCTACATTCAATCATGGCTGATCTATCTCTCCTTCCTAATCCCATTCTCCTGCCATCTCCCCATAACCCCTGACACCAGTACTAATTAAGAATCTATTTGCCTCTGCCTTAAAAATATCCATTGTTGGTATGATCATACCACTTTTCTGTATGTGTAGATTATCAACACCTCTTTGACAGTCTGAAAAAGGGTCCTGATCTGAAATGTCACCAATCCAAGTCCTCCAGAGATGTCTGAAGAAGTGTCCCGACCCGAAACATCACCCATTTCTTCTATCCAAAGATGCTGCCTGCCCCACTGAGTTACTCCAGCATTTTGTGTCTACCTCCAGAGATGCTGCCTGACCAGTTGAGTTGCTCCAGCACTTTGCATTGCATGCAAGATTCCAGCGTCGGCTGTTCCTTGTATCTACCTTTGTCATTCAATGCCTGGTCTGAAGTATGATCCTATCTGGAGCTTTGACAAGGGTTGCCGATGATATCACAGCCAGGTTATGCAGTCGCATATCTGGCCCAGGAAAGAGTGATTATATCAAAAGGACTTGGTCAAATTAAACAAGCTAAATGATGACAGATGGAAGCTAATGTGGGCATACGTCAGATAATGCACAATGATTGAGGAAACTAAAAACATGTGTACAAAATGGACGGGTGCTTATTGGCAAAAAAAAGAAGTCAAAAAAACATTTGGGTGTGATTATCAACCTTGTAGTGAAAATATTCAGTGAATGTGAGGCTGCCTTCAGAGGGGCTTGCTGAAGAGTGGGAAGCATCTCAAGGGCATTTGATTATAAGTCAGAACAGGTTACGTTACGCTTAGTAAACCCCTTGATGTGACCACATTTACCTACAGCCTGACATTGATGCATGGAAAGGGCATCAGAGAAGAGCAGAATTGGACTTGAACTGTAAGCCGTGAGTTAAAGATTACTGCAAAGAACTACTTTCATTTTTCAGTTAACTCTTCTTGAAACGGATTGCCCAAAAATTCTCAATTAATTTAGTTTAGTTTAGAGATGCAGCGTGCAAGAGGCCCTTCGGCCCACCGAGTCAGCGCCGACCAACGATCACCTGTAAAACACTTGATGAGTGTAGGAGAAGGAAATACAACATCTTTAGAAGATTTCAATCAGGACGCTAAAAGCAACCCAGACCCACGAGTGCGTTGATACATCAGTTGTCAGAGGAATGTTCCACAGGCATTTGGCAGCTTTCAGAAACACAACCTTAATCTTATCCTTAGCATTATAGACTCACCCAGGTCATTGTTATCCCAGCTGAATTGATTCTATCCTCATCTGACCTTAGTACACTCGCTTACTGTAGGACCCAGTGATTAGAAATATCGTTCATATCTCCACCATCTACCCCTCTGTATCCTTTCACCCTCCAATGTTAAAGGATAAGTATAATGAATAACATTTTGTGTCGATTAATATTTTAATATTAAATGATGTGATTGTTGAAAACAATCTCTTTTGAATGCTGTGCGTAATTTGTTTAACCTAGAACCATTACTGCATTGTCTGACTGAGATACAAATTCCTATAGTAATCAGAATTATGAAGGTAACCATATTGTACACAGTTAAAGATCATACAACACAATGATATGCATTATCCACAGATTAAGAAGGGATTTAGAAGACTGTTCTGAAAGAATTACACAATTAAGGTCACTGAATGCCCCAGAGATACAGCGTAGAAACAGACCCTTCGCCCACTGAGTACGCACCGACCTACACTAGTTCCAGCCATATCCAAGGACAATTTACAGGAGCCAATTAACCTACGCCCCCGCATGTCATTGGGATGTGGGAGGAAACCTGAGCACCCGGAGATAGCCCACGCAGTCACAGGGAGAACATGCAAACTCCGTTCAGACAGCAGCCATGGTCAGGATGGAACCTAGGTCTCTGGCACCGTAAGGCAGAAACACTACCACTGCGTCACTGTGCCTCTCTAGTGAGCACAAACACAAGCTTCTATAGCAATGTAGGGTGAATTTAATATTTGTTCCCGCTGCATCTACAAGCAAGTTACATGCAGCTTCATCCCCAGTCATGTAGTAAGATCAAAGTGGAACTCTGAACAAACTGAACTTTTTGTTTAGATTTATTCAGAATAATCCGTCTCATCACAGTTAGACCATCATGAGAACCATATGGGCCCTGTGATTTGAGGCAAATTCTAATTAAAAACAGCACCATTCTGAGATGACATTTGGGGAAAAGACTCTGAATTGACTTTGATTTTTACAGTTGCTGCATGCTTTCAAAACAGTTTATAATGTTCCAGCGTAATTAGATGCATTTTCAGCTCCTAAGTGCCAGAGCTGTGTTTGCACTAAATTGTATACAAGCTCTTTAATCATGCTGACAAAGCAGAAGATTGTACTGTTAAAAATTGCTCATGTAAGGTCATTGAATACAACTCTGATTCACTGACTGATTGGTATAATCATGAATCTCTATATCATATAAGAATATCCCATTTAGCTGTGAAAGGCCAGTTTGATTTATTCCACTCATTCCAAGTATAAATTAACTAAATACATTAGATTTTCCACCAGGTTTTAGGTGGAGACTTCATCTCACAAGTATTTAGATTAAGAGATACAATGTGGAAACAGGCCCTTCTGGCAGCCAAGCCCATGCCGACCATCAATCACCCGTTCATGCCAGCTTTAAGGTGGCACAGTGGGTGGTAGAGTGGCACAGCTGGTGGTGCCACTGCCACTCAGCACCAGAGACACGGGTTCGATCCCGACCTTGGGTGCTGTCTGTGTGGAGTTTGCACAGTTCTCCCTCTGGGCGCTCTGGTTTCCTACCACATCTCAAAGATGTGTGGGATTGTAGGTTTATTGGCCTCCAGTGGGTAGCGAGTGGTTGTGAAAGAGAGATAATACAGACGGGTCATTGATGGTCAATGTTGACGTGGCGTGCCAAAGGACCTGTTTCCATGCCCTTGTGTATCTCTAAACTAAATTAAACTAAACTAAACTAAACTAAACTAAACTAAACTAAACTAAAGTGCCTTCTCTGACTTTCACATCCTCTCCCTTCACACTCCAGACAATTTACAAAGGGTAATTAACCTACCAACATGTACTGTGCATCCTAGGGCTGTGGGAGAGTACTGGTTCACCCAGAGGAAACCCTCGCAGTCCTGGGAGACCCTGCAAACTCCGCAAAGACAGTACCTGAGGTCTGGATTCAACCCGAGTCTCTGGCGCTGTGAGACAGCAACTCCACCTGCTGTGCTGAATGCCACCCAAATTCAGAGGAATGAACAGTGATTCTGCAGGAATTCTACAATGAAACTCTATGTGGGCTAATTATTCTTTCTTGTAGCGCAGTTTCATTTGTTTGCTGTATGGTGAAATTTAATCAGTTCTTGTTCCTTTCATTGGCTTCCATAATTAGCTTCAGGCGGCTGCATGTGTGACTCACACGTGCATGGAGGCTGCCAGGGATGCGAGGCAGCATGTAATGTGCATTCTGAGAGCACTTGTGCAAAATCTACTCCTGCGCCTGACGCACAAATGTCTTCAAACTTTGCCACAGTGCCGGCTGATCCCTCTGCTCACCTGGGCACTATGACTGTGACCACCTTGACTGTACTGTCTTTTGTTCAATTATGTCTAAACATTTTCACTTGTGTAAATATATAATTTGTGTTACCTGTTAATTCCCTATTTAATGCTGATGCTTGTCTCTGTCTTGGATTTTCCTCAAATGAGCCTTATGCTCCTGTTAAGCAGGTTTGTTCCTTCATGCTGAACCTTGTAGTCTAGTTTATCAGCATTCTACTGAAGGCCTTCATGAGTGTAACGTGCTCCTGATTCCTGTGTCTTCACTGCACTTGGGTCTACTCACCACTTGGTACCGTTACAGACTTAACCCTTTAACAAGAAAACTGGGCTCCTCATGCAGTACCTTGACGGGATTAGCTTTAATCTGTTGTGGTTCAGAGTCTAAGATAGATCTTCCCGCAGAGTAGGTCCTGCTTTAAGTATTAGTGTATTGGAATCATCCCCACACTTGTCTCATCATCCATTGTCACATCTCTGATGGCACCCAAACCAATCATGCCAATCCCCAGCCCGACTGCATCTTTGAGGAAGTTCCCTCTGCTAACCCTCTGATGAAATGTGTCTTCAATCACTGATCAACTGCCTCTCAAACTTTCATCCTTTGATGTCCCAAAGAAAGACACAAAGCGCTGGATTAACTCAGGGGTCAATCAGCAGCCCTGGAGAAATTGGATAAGTGACGTTTCAGGTTGAGACCCTTATTGATGTCCCAATCATTGGTGTTCCAAGTGCAGGCCTTCCCAGAGGCCAACCTCACCTCCCCCCCAACCCCCCCCCCCCCTTCCCCCCACACATCCACCACCCCCCTACCCCTAATGTTATTTACAATCAGCTTGTTTTTCTTTGTCATCTCCATAATGAAGGGTGTTCTGGCACAGAATACTGTCCTAACACGCACAACGCCTTAGCCTCATGGGTGGTAGAATATTGTTATTGGCAGCCCATGCACAACAACTGGCAAAGTTCCTCCTTCTCACCTGCACAAGCCTGGACTGGAACGACTTCACTTGGCAGTGCAGCATTTATAGAGCGTGTAATTTGCAATAAACTGAATCACGAGGCAATTTGGAACAAAGGTCACTTCCATTTGCGTAGTGCTTTTCAATGTCTTGGTCGGTGTTTTGAGTGTTGCTGCTACGAAAATGGAGGAAATGCAGCAGATAAAGTATTCACAGTAACCTCCCACAACACAAGCAGGTAATCTACCTTTTCAATATTAATAATGAAAGGGGGCAGGACAATTGAGAACTGGTGCTCACATAAGAAAGAGCAATCACCTGAAGGTTGCCAGGGCTTTAGCTAAAACAAGATGAATATCATTTCTTCACTTTTTTTTTAGTTTTGTAGTCATAGAGTCATACAGTGTGGAAACTGGCCCTTCGGCCCAACTTGCCCAACATGTCCCAGCTACACTCGTCCCACCTACCCCCGTTTGGCCCATATCCCTCCAAGGCTTTGAAATAATGCGTTGATGTTGGCGTAAACATGTTTCAGAACTGCGACTTTGAACAATTCACTTGCTCACCTAGGATCTGGATGTTGCCACATCACCCAACATCCTCCAGTAAGGTGGGCAGTAATGTAGACCATGCTGATTTAGACAAAACAAAAGGTATTCAGATTCCACATTCGAAAAAGATGCAGGGCAGTTTGAAGAAGGGACTTGACCCGAAATGTTACCCATTCCTTCTCTCCGGAGATGCTGCCTGTTCTGCTGAGCTACTCCAGCTTTTTGTGTCTATCCTCAGGGCAGTTTACTCATACAAATAAAGATTTAACATCTGTTTTGGGGCCCTTTTAAAGTAAACTGGTTGCCCTAAGCTTAGCAAGCACCACACATAACATGCTACACACTGCCTAATCTGGGCTCTTAAATGTGTAAGTGTTTACACATCAGATTGAATGATGGAAAAATGATCATATTCCATATTCTCCATCACAATGCCAGCCTCTAATTCCTTTCATGCAAGAATTGTTCCTCCCAATACTCACTGAGCCAAACTTTTCTTCGTCGACTCTGCCAATGTTCCTCCCTCTGGACATTTCAAGGACATACTTAGAGATTGGTGCTGAGATTGGAAACAAACGCTGCCTTTGTAATCTTGTATTATCAATATTGAAAAGATATGGATTATGTGCATGCAGAGTTGGGCTTGGTATTGTGTTTGGCACAGACATTGTGGGCCAAATGGCCTGATCCAGTACTGTACGGTTCTATGTGCAGGAAGAAACTGCAGATGCAGATTTAAACCGAAGATAGACACAAAAAAGCTGCAGTAACTCAGCGGGTTGGACAGCATCTCTGGAGAAAAGGAATAGGTGATGTTTCGGATTGAGACCCTTCTTCAGACGGTCTCAGATGGTGAAGAATGGTCTTGACCCGAAACAATACCTATTCCTTTTCTCCAGGGATGCTGTCTGACCCGCTGAGTTACTCCAGCTTTTTATGAGGAAAATGTTTTCACCTGGAGAGTTGTGAACCTGCGGAATTCTCTGCCACAGAAGGCAGTGGAGGCCAATTCATTTGATGATTTCAAGAGAGAGATTTAGCTCTCAGGGCTAAATGAATCAAGGGATATGGGGAGAAAGCAGGAATGGGGTACTGATTTTGGATGATCAGCCATGATCATGTTGAATGGCTCGAAGGCTGAATGGCTTATTCCTGCACTTATTTTCTTTGATTCTATGTTCTGTGCTATTATACATTTCCAATGCAGTGGGAGTGAGGTGGTGGTAACGAGTTATACTGAAACTGAACCAATTGGATTGGAATTGAAATCAACTCTGTCTGGAGTGAGTTCTCATTTATGGCCTCCAATTCTAATTTCCTGTGTAGGAATGTTTTCTGAAACAATCGAACTTAGTTTTATTAAGAAAAATAAGTTGTATTGAAATTGCACTTTCATGAGTTTGGGACATCCCAAAGCACCTTACTGCCAACAGTATAATGTCTTGTACTGTTCTAGTGAGCCAAAACTCAGCATTGGATTCTATCTGTACTAATAATCGGTTCCTGGGGCCTCACTCTGGTATTAATCTTTGGGTTTTTTTTTAAATCTTTTTCCTTTCAAATGTGTTATCTACCATTTTGTGATGTACTTCAAATAAGAAGAATAGCCATACTTTAAAATTCCGTACAATACTGAGGGTGCAAAATTAAATATAAGGATGCACACTTAAAACTAGCTGCGGTTTATGCCGCGGTTTATACTTCTGTACATTGCTTCTAATAAAAAATTTAAATAAATAAAAACAAAAAAAACTAGCTGCGGTGGCAGTAATGGCTTAAATGTTGAGCATTTCTTGGGACTGTCATCCTGCATTAATTATTTACTGCACGGGCTCTTTGGCATTAATGGTCCTTCCAATTGGAGAAACCCCACCCAGAACTAAAATAAATAACCAATAAAAGCACAGAAGGTCAACACACCAAGTGAAGGGGAAACCGTGAATAATCTGCTTTGTGTTCATCCTTACAAAAGGCTGCTTCATTATGCGGACAAGGCTCCCCATTGAGCCATTTCCATCATAAAAGCAGAAGGCAGATTGACCATTAAAAACCTATAAAGAGCAATCAGGAGAGCACCTATTCAACATTGGTTAGTCTTTATCTGTTTCTGAAATGTGCTTGATTCAAGAGGATATCGTGGGTGCCATGCTTCAACGCTATGAATGGAGGAACAATTTATGACACCGAACTTGAGCCTAACCTTTGACCGTGCCTTTCTGGAAGCCCGTGTAACTTCCTGACAAGATGTCATGGGGTGAATCTAACACCTAACATGTAGTGCGTGGCAGAGAGTGGGTTCATCTGAAGTCAACACAAAAGGCAAGTTCGGTTGTTCTAGTAGTCCATGCGCTAAACGAAAATAAAGGCACAACTGAAGAACTTCAGAGGTTAGTAATGCAGCAATGGATACCGAAGAATACGGGGAAAAAAGAACAATCGACTTTAAATGAATGGTCTGTTTTAGCATGGATTCATTTTCAATCATACAGTTAGACTTTAGACTTTAGAGATACAGCATGGAAACAGGCCCTTCAGCCCATTGAGTCCATGCTGACCAGTAATCATCCCGCACACTAGCCTACACACACTAGGGACAATGTTACAACTTACTGAAGCCAATTAACATACAAATCCGAACGTCTTGGGAGTGTGGGAGGAAAGCCGAAGAAAACCGACGTGGTCACGGGAGAACATGCATACTCCATACAGACAGCACCCGTAGTCAGGATCAAACCCGGTCAACTGGCGCTGTAAGGCAGCGACTCTACCTCTGCACCACCGTGCTGCACTATGTAAGAACACATGAAATAAAATGGATGTTGATTAAATCCGGCCCTACTCAGCCATTCCATTAGATAATGGAAACAAAGAACTGCAGATGCTGGTTTATGCCAAAGATAGACACAAAGTGAAAACACAATGGGTCAGGCAGTATCTCTGGACAAAAAGGATAGGGGACGTTTCAGGTCGGGACCCTACTTCAAATATGATACAATACAATCAGTTTTATTCATCACATTGCACATAGAGTGCAAGTGAAATGAATTTGCCAGCAGCGGTACAATGAAAAAGAACATACAAAAACACACTCAAAATTTAACACAATCATCCACCACAGCATTCATCACTGGGGTGGAAGGCATAAAAATTGGCCAGTCCTCCTCCATTGTATAGTTGCTTGTATGATCTTGGTCTCAATTCCACTTTCTTCTTCACTCTCTTTCAATCCAAATATTACTTTTCTACAACCTTGAACTCTCTGAGTTGAGACTTTCAAAGATTCATGATGCTCAGAGCAAATTGTCCTTCTCTCAGGAGACCCTCTGAATGAGGACCCCTTATTCTGAAAACACCTCTCTGGTTCCAGATATCCCCCCTGAGTAAGAGATCCCCTCAGCATCAAACCCTGATTCTATTGACCGGGGATAACCTGCCCAAGTGTTCTTCATAACAATAAAGAACTTATTCTTGAACCATTTCCAATGCAAGTGTAATCTGCCTTTAATTGAGCGACCAAATTGTGCATAATGTCCCTCAAGCCTCACCACCGTCACGCACAGTTGTTGCCTTGTAATAAAGGCCAACGCCTCATTCTAGAAACATAGAAAAATAGTTGCAGGAGATGGCCATTTAGCCCTTCCAGCCCACATTACCATTCAATATGATCATGGATGATCATCTAAAATCAGTACAGGGTACCCCGTTCCTTCTTTCTCTCCGTATCCCTTGATTCCTGTAGCCCTACCATTCTGACCTTCTAATTACTTCCTTGACTTGCATGCTGGCTGCCTGTATTTAATGTGCATGTACAGGTACAGCTACATCACCCTTAGTTCCAGAGCCTTGCCAGATTAACGGTTTTGCAGGACCAGCAGAGATCATGTAATAATAATTCACAACAATATAAAATAATAATGCGGATTATTGTCTCCACTCCACCGGAAGCGGGGGCTGCGCAGAGGTCGAGTGATCCCTGTACAGGGCCGGTCCCACCAGCATGCGCCTACATGCAGTGAGCGCGACCAAACCGGAAGCGAGGGCCGTGCGGAGGTCGAGTGAGTGATGTGAAGTTCAAGCGAAGTCCGCGGAAAGTTTGCGTGTGACGTACGGCGTCAAGATGCTGCGTACTGCGTCAAGACGCTGCGCACGCCCGTCGAGGCAGTGCGTACGGCGTTGAAGTGGCTGCGGGCCGGCAGGCCATTGCCACGCGGAATTTTTTAACACGGTCAGTTTTTCAGAGCCCCGCGCGATGTCGGGACCAGCTCCGCACAACTCCATACGGCTCCGGCGATCGAAGTGGGACCGGCCCCGCGAGGCCTTACGGCTCAAGTGACCACGTTAGGTCGCGCTTGTCGCATGGAGTCGCATGGTCTTGGGACAGGCCCTTTAAGGAAAAGGCACAGCAAACCCAGCTCGACTGCCTACAGACCAGTGACAGTTTCATCAACATCAATTACTCTGCAGACCAGTACATCTTTAAAGCGTGGAAGGAAACTGGAGCAACCGGGAAAAACCCACGCGGTCGTAGGGAGTTCGTACAGACACCGTACAGACAGTCAGGATCGAGCCCATGTCTCAGGTGCTGTAAGGCACCAACTCCAACTGTGCCGCCATATCCGATTTTTCTTTTCTAAACACAATAAAAAAAGAATCCCACAGACAGTTCAGAAACATGGGGAAGACAGAGGTACTCATGTACAATGCAGCTACAAAAATGCGTTTCCATATCGTAATTTTGGCCGGATTAAAGAAAGTGCCGGGCCATCAGTTGCTGGAAAATCAGCCGTACCTGTATAAGGAAACTACTGCTCTAGGTTGGATTTTTATCAATTATTGGTCCACTATATATTTAGACCAACTTACAAATGAAGTACCCACAATCTAATCGCTAAATGTATCAATGATGGCTGAAAAAAAACGTATTGCAATGCTACAAATCCTTTGCTCCACGTTGGATTGCAACCTTGCCGTGGTCGGGGAGCTTGTGTGTCTCAGTGACCCCTAGAGCTATGTCAGCGGGAGAGTCGTCTCCTGTTAGGGTCTCCCATGCTGGACAGGTCGAGGGGTAGAGGCGAGACGAAGAGCGATCCACTGGTCCTCCAGATTGGAGGTTGAGCACTCGTAAAACAATTATGTTACGGAAACAGCAACTGAAGGAATCAACAAGGAGTGGAGGACCTTCGTTGCTGCCCTACATGCCAGGAGGCATAATAGGCAGTAAGTAAGCAAGTAAGTAAATCCTTTGACCTTCTTTAAAGTGTGACATGCAGGTTTCCCTGTGGCAGATAGATACAAAATTCTGGAGTAACTCAGCGGGACAGGCATCATATCTGGGTGGAAGGAATAGGTGACGTTTCGGGTCAAGACTTCTTCAGAAGTCACCCATTCCTTCTCTCCAGAGATGCTGCCTGTCCCGCTGAGTTACTCCAGAATTTTGTGTCTATCTTCGGCTTAAACCCAGCATCTGCAGTTCCTTCCTACAAGTTTCCTCTTGGCACTTTTACACTGAGCAGGCATTCATTCCCAATCTTACACAGAAGTGAGTTAGTGCCTTGAAGTACATTGGGATGGCAGATGGCGCAATGGGCTAAGAGTTCGGCTGGCGACCGGAAGGTAGCCGGTTCGAATCCCGCTTGGAGTGCATACTGTCGTTGTGTCCTTGGGCAAGACACTTCACCCACCTCTGCCTGTGTGTGAAAATGTGTGAATGTGTGTGAGTGACTGGTGGTGGTCGGAAGGGCCGTAGGTGCAGATTAGCAGCCACGCTTCCGTCAGGCTGCCCCAGGGCAGCTGTGGCTACAGAAGTAGCTCACCACCACCGAGTGTGACTGAGGAGTGAATGAATAATGCGATGTAAAGCGCCTTGAGTATCTAGAAAGGCGCTATATAAATCCCATCCATTATTATTATTATTATTATTTCCCATGGCAGCCATAGAAACACAGCCCTGGAGGAGAGGTACTACTGTGGGTCGGGGAGGGCAGGTAGGGCAAAGTGCGCCACCATGGGTCTGCAGATGCTTGACCCTTTAATGGCTTCCAGTAGCAAATTACTCTGCTGATGATTAATGGCCCCAAACTACTGCTGTGAGCGAGCCCAGGTATGGGATCACGATGGGCCAGTGATCACAACACCTTGGAGTGAAGCTCATAATACAAAGCTGTTGTGAACTTAATCAGTAACGTCTGTGAAGGTTGCAACACCTGGAAATAATTGAGGCAGAGCCTGTCCCCTAAGCGTGTATGTCCAAGAGGGGAAAATTCATATGTTGCTTAGTCTAGTTTAGTTTAGAAATACAACGTGAAAAAACCCTTTTCGACCCTCTGAGTCCATGCTAACCAATGATCACCTGCACACTAATCCCACCCTACACACCAGAGACAATCTGCAGAAGACATTTAACCTACACCTGAACGTCTTTGGTGTGTGGGAGAAAACCGGAGCACCCGGAGGAACACCACGCACACAGGGAGAACGTACAAATTCCATACAGACAGCATCCATTATCAGGATGGAACCCGTGTCTCTGGTGCTGTAAGGCAGCAACTCCACTGCTGCGCCACCGTGCCGCTGCGCCACCGTTTCCTCCCATACTGTGTGGGTTTGTAGGTTCACTTGCTTCTGTAAATTGTAAATTGTCTCCAGTGTATAGGATAGTGCTAGTGTACGGGGCGATCGCTGGTCGGCGCGGACACGGTGGGCAGAAGGGCCTGTTTCTATGCTGTATCTCCAAAGTCGAAAGTACATAAAGTCTCTCCTTGAATATGGAGCACAGAGGCTCCCTCTTGCAGCAGTTGGAAGCAAACTGTGCAATGACACAGAGATCGGCAGCATGGAATAATCTTGAGGCTAGGAAATGCTGCCACTGACCCTGAACTCCATGGGCAGAACTGTCCAGGCATACATGAAGCATGTTGGAAGGAACTGCAGGTGCTGGTTTACACTGAAGATAGACACAAAATGCTGAAGTAACTCAGCGGGCCAGGCAGCATCTCTGGATAGAAGGAATAGGTGACGTTTCGGGTTGAGACCCTTTTTCGGACTGAGAGTCAGGGGAGAGGGAGAGACAGAGATAAGGAAGTGTAAGGTGTGAAAACGACATCCTTGAACTTCATCCCCTTTGATGTTTCGTTTTCACAACTTACACTTCCTATTCGCTGTATCTCCCTGACTCTCAGTCTGAAGAAGGATTTTGAGCCGAAACGTCACCCATTCTTTTATCCAGAGATTCTGCTTGTCCCGCTGAGTTACTCCAGCATTTTGTGTCTATCAGGCACAACTGAAGTGGTACTTGTGATTGCAAAAGGTCGCAGATGTCATTGTGGACTAATAATGCATTTTGAGCGATTATTAAATGGCACAGTTTGAGGTGTAACAGTGTTCATAACACTTAATTGTTCTGCGTACAAAAACAGACTGTCTTTTTTGTGGGGGGTTGGGGGGGTCAGAGCTGCTTTCAGATGGTGTGTGTGTGTGTGGCTTGGAGGTGTCGAGCAGGGAAAATGGAAACAGTACATAAACATGAAATACACCAAAAAACATGATGTAAAATTTCCCAATTTTCTCTGGGACGCCGGAGGTAGAAGTATATAAAGTTATGAGGGGCGTAGATAGAATACACAGTCCCAGGGCTACAAATTGCGATCAAATGTAACTATAAAGAGCCAATGGAGGTATTTTCTGAATTCTGTACAGCAACATGTTTCTGTATTTCTACTTGGTAAAACTCTCAGCAGACCATTTCACTACCAATTAATGTATGAATCCAATGAGGTCATACTAACTTGGTTTATGTTATCCTGCTGAGGAACATACCACTGCTTCTGAAATTGCTCTGCTTATTTGCTACTGAAATGTTACTGAATAAAGGTATCACTTCCCAATCCATTTCCTTAAGCTTTTCCTTCTATTGAAGTTAGCCCTTATTAAATTATGTAGCCTGGTCCATGCCTTCCAGTGTTTGAGGCTCTTGTCATGTTGAAGCGGATTATTCTGTGCTCCATTATCCCAGGATACCATGCCTTCTGCTTCCTGTGTGTTGTCTGGGTGATTTAGCATTACCCGGTCAAGGTGCACACAATCTCTTTTATCTTTTTTTATGCTGGGTCAAGGAGGTTAGCCTCTAGTTTTGTTCAACGTTAAGTCAGTGGCTGTTTACATCCTGATGAACTCTATTGCCTTGTAAATCTAATTTCTTTATCTGAAGCACCTGGACTATAGAATGATCGCAAATTCTCGGCTTTAATTTCTATTATGAAATTATTGGAGGTATAGTTTAGTTTAGTTTGGTTTAGTTTAGCTTAGTTTAGTTTTGTTTAGTTCAGTTTAATTTAGTTTAGTGTAAGTTTAGTGTAATTTAGAGATACAGAGTGGAGTACCGCAAGGCTCAGTGCTGGGATCCCAGCTATTTACAATATATATTAATGATCTGGATGAGGGAATTGAAGGCAACATCTCCAAGTTTGCGGATGACACTAAGCTGGGGGGCAGCTGTGAGGAGGATGCTAGGAGACTGCAAGGTGACTTGTATAGGTTGGGTGAGTGGGCAAATGTTTGGCAGATGCAGTATAATGTGGATAAATGTGAGGTTATCCACTTGCTACACGCCGTTCAGGAAAGGCTACAAGGCCGTTTCACTCCCTCCCCTAGGAAAATCTGACCACGCTGCCATTTTCCTACTGCGGAGTATAAACAGAGGATAGTTCGGGAAGTGGTAGAGACGAGGGACGTAAAGCGATGGTCTGACCAGTCAGAGGCCATGCTGTAAGATGCACTGAGCGATGTCGACTGGAATATGTTTCCAAGCAAGTTCCAGTGACGTCAGTGAGTTCGCAGAAGCAGTCACGGACTTCATCGCAACAATAACCGACAACATCGTCCCCACAGTAAGGGTAAGCACCTTTCCGAACCAAAAACCCTGGGTAGACAGGTCTGTTCGTGTTGCCTTGAATGCTCGCACCGCTGCCTTCAACTCGGGCCTGGCATCAGGAAACATGGACATCTACAAGGCAGAGTCCTACCGACTGCGAAGGGCGGTGAAGGACGCAAAAAGGAGGTACAGGGCCAAGATGGAGACACAGATGGAGCAGCAGGACACCAGAAGCCTGTGGCAGGGGCTACGGACTGTAACCAACTACCGGAGCACCTCTCCCTCATCCGCATGTGCCGGCACCTCCCTAGCTGATGACCTGAACTCCTTTTACGCTCGTTTCAAGATGGGCAACACCACCCCAGGTCTGCCGACTATCGACAATACCGCCAGCGGGCTGGCTACCGAAGCTGAAGGGAGGAATGTGCACACATTCTCGCTGTCTGAGCACGACGTGAGGAAGGCTCTGACACAGGTGAACACGAGGAAAGCTACAGGCCCCGATAGCATTTCAGGGCGAGTACTCAAGTCCTGTGCTACGCAGCTAGCTCCAGTGCTCACTACATTATTCAACCTCTCCCTGGACAAGTCCGTGGTCCCTGCCTGCTTCAAAAAATCCATCATTGTACCGGTACCAAAAAATGCCTCCCCAGCCTGTCTGAATGACTACCGTCCGGTGGCCCTTACCTCGGTAGTCATGAAATGCTTTGAGAGGCTGGTGAAGAAACACATCTGCGCCTTCCTCCCTCGCAACATGGACCCGTTGCAGCTCGCATACTTTCGAACAGATCCACGGACAATGCGGTCTCCCAGGTTTTGCACACCGCTCTCTCTCATCTTGACAGCCAGAAGGGGGGCTACGTGAGGATGCTGTTCATAGACTTCAGTTCAGCCTTCAACACGATAGATCCCACCAGAATGGCCGGGAAGCTACTGGAATTGGGGCTCAACACCTCCCTGTGTGCCTGGGTCCTGGACTTTCTCACCGCCAGGCCCCAGGTAGTCAAGATGGGAGGGAATACATCAAAGTCCCTCTCCCTGAGCACAGGATCGCCCCAGGGTTGCGTCCTCAGCCCCCTATTGTACTCCCTGTACACACATGACTGTGTGGCTAGGTTCAGCTCCAACTCAATAATTAAGTTTGCTGATGACACTGTGGTGGTGGGCCTGATCTCAGACAACGATGAAAAGGCCTACCGGGAGGAGGTGGCTGGTCTAGCACTCTGGTGCCAGGATAACAGCCTCCTCTTGAACATCAAAAAAACGAAGGAGCTGATCGTGGACTTTAGGAGGGCACATCATCCGAGGACGTACACTCCATTGAGGATAAATGGGGATCCTGTGGATAGGGTGAGCTGTTTTAAATATCTGGGAGTCCACATCTCTGAGGATATGACATGGACATCACACGCCGCAGCACTCGTGAGTAAGGCAAGGCAGCGCCTTTACCACCTCAGGCAATTGAGGAAATTCAGAGTGTCTCCGAGGATCCTCCAGTGCTTCTACGCAGCGGCTGTGGAAAGCATCTTGTCCGGAAATATTACCATCTGGTTTGGATCTAATATTTACCCCATTTACCCCATTTTAGTCCTAGCCTCTCCAATCCGGCCAGTATTAACATTCCTTCCTTTTTATCATATATGATAACCAAATAGTCCAATAATCAGCTAACCAGATATGCATAATTGTGTCCATTACATTTCCCATCTATCAGCAACACAAGATGATTTCTTCCCAGAATCTTACCAAGCTTCCCGAGTTTTCATGGGTGTAGCTTCACAATTTCCGTCTGATGAGTCTTCACCACCCAAGTTTTCGTGGGAGGTGTATGTCTGGTTTGCAGTCATCCAATCCAGTCTATGCACTTTACACCTAATTGACAGGGTCTGCAGATGTTCTTATTCTTTTCCTGCAGCTTGGATCTAGGCTCTAGACAAACTAGCACCACACCACAGCTTGTCCCAGTTCCACAGAGAGCACTTTCAAATTGACCAAATCTCCCAGCAGCCCCAAAGCTTTTACTCCATTTTAGAGTCCTAGCCTCTCCAACCTGGCCATGATTAACACAACTATCTGATGAGTTTAGGCATAACCGTAACAAAACTATAGACACAAGGAACTAAAATGTATTGTTCTTATATATTTTCCCCCTTCTCTACTGTTTTTTCCTAGCTTTTGGAAAACATAACATCAGTTTTCATTTTCATTGTACAAGGTCTGATATGCAGTGAGTTTGTAAGTTTAATCCATGTCGACGAAAATCATGCTCTATTTTCCATTTGTCTAAGTATTATAAATCACAGTGCTTAGTATTCACTGAAGTGCAATAGAAACCTGTATTCGAGCCAAGGTTTAAATGCTTTTGGAAGCGTCACTCCAAAGTGTCCTGAACATTGAAGAATAATTACCTATTTTAATTATTGACATCTTTTGTGAGAAACCATGGTCTATGAAGTGAGGTGCAGTCATGGTCCCATCACGGTGTTGCAGTGTTAAGTTCTTTTCCCAGACATGGCGTCGAAGGATGAGAAGCTGAACCAAAGAAGTCAAAGCCAAATAGCCAAATGGAAATTAAGCCAAAACGCCAAATAACCGAAAGCATACGAAGCCGAAACGCCAACGAACCGAATGGGCGGGACGCCTATAAGCCAACTAACCAAAAGGCTGCATGGCCTAAAAGCAAACTCACCAAATGGCCGCTCTGCCGAAACACCACCTAACCGAAAGGCTGCTTCGCCTACAAGCCAACTAACCGAATGCCGCTTTGCCGAAAACGAACGTGATGTCTCCGGGGGCGGGACTTGTCAGCGATTGTTCCAGACCCCCACGTCCATCACATCACTGGCCGGTGAAGATGGGAGGGTGGGGGTCATTTTCCCACACAAGCCATTATTTGACTTTTCGGCAGAGCAGCATTCGGTTAGTTAGCTTGTAGGTGACGGAGCCTTTCGGTTTGGTGTCATTGCGGCAGAGCGGCCATTTGGTGAGTTTGCTGTTAGGCGGCGCAGCCTTTTTGGTTAGTTATCTTTTCAGCATCCCGCCCTTTCGTTTCGTAACTTTCAGTTCGTTGCCGTTTCGGCTTCGTATGCTTTTGGTTATTTGGAGTTTCGGCTTTGTTTCCATTTGGCTATTTGGCTTTGACTTCTTTGGTCCTTCAACGCCACGTCTGCACACGGTTAAGTTCATGGACATAGAGTAATGTAGTCATAGAATCATACAGTGTGGAAACAGGCCAATCAGCCCCACTTGCCCCACCAACCAACATGTCCCATCTACACTAGTCCCACCTGCCTGCGTTTGTCTCAACCTATCCAACTGTTTCTTAAGCATTGTGAGAATACCTGCCTCGAATCCTTACAACAATTCCATCATATAAATTGGATCCGAGAATTTGCAAACCTTTTTTTATTCTATAGATGAATAAAACCAGCTGCTTCAGGCAAGATTAGATTGAAGATTAGATTAGATTGAAGATTAAATAATGATCAGTCATGTGTCTGCGTTTCTAGAGAATGGGGTTAGCGATTGCCAGCAACAATGGCTACTCCCAAGATAACAATTCCTCATCCTTCCAAAGGCAACATTATAGAGGGAATAAAGCCATACGATGTGTCCTGATGCCGTTGCAAAGTTTCCTCGTGCCAGGAAGCTCCTGTTTGAATGTTCCAAGTGATGTAAAATGACATCATGATAATTCACTTGCATTGAGGTACAGTGAAATTTATTTTTCTATAGCGTTCAGTACATATACTATATTATTATATTACTATATTACACTACATAAGCACTTAGATACATCTTCATTAAGTATAGATAGATACAAAAGCTGGAGTAACTCAGCGGGACAGTCAGCATCTCTGGAGAGAAGGAATGGGTGACGCTTTGGGTCGAGACCCTTCAGACTAGTCAGGGGAAAGGGAAACAAGAGATATAGATGGTGATATTGAGAGATAAAGAACAATGAATGAAAGATATGCAAAAAAGTACTGATGATAAAGGAAACAGGCCATTGTTAGCTGTTTGTTGGATGAAAACAAGAAGCTGGTGCAACTTGGGTGCGGGAGGGATGGAGAGAGAGGGAATGCCAGGGTGACTTGAAGTTAGAAAAATATCAATATTCATACCAATATTCATAAGCGGCCCAAGCGAAATATGAGATGATGTTCTTCCAATTTGCGTTTAGCCTCACCCTGACAATGGAGGAGACCTAGGATAGAAAGGTCAGAGTGGGAATAGGAAGGAGAATTAAAGTGTTTAGCAACCAGGAGATCAGGTAGGTCCAGGCAGACTGAGTGAAGGTGTTCAGCAAAACGATCACCCAGGCTACGTCTTGTCTTGCTAATGTATAAGAACAGTAGATGAGGTTGGAGGTGCAAATGATCCTCTGCCCAAACTGAAATAACTGTCGGGGTCCCTGGACAGAGTTGAGAGAGGAGGTATAGGGACAGGTGTTGCATCTCCTGCAGTTGCAGGGGAAGGTAACTGGGGAAGGGATGGTTTGGGTGGGAAAGGATAAATTAACCAGGGCGTTGCAGAGGGAATGGTCTCTGCGGAAGGTGGAAAGGGGTGAAGATGGGAAGATGTGACTATTGGTGAGATCCCGTTGGAGGTACAAAAATGTTGGAAGATTAAACGGCTGATGGGGTGAAAGGGAAGGACTAGGGGGACTCTGTCTCTGTTGCGACTAGGGGGAGGGAGAGTAAGGGCGTAGCAGCGGTGTACTGAGGAGACACGGGTGAGGGCATCATCTATGATGGGACAGAGGAACCCCTGTTCCCAAAAGAATGAGGACATCTCAGATGCCCAGGTATGGAATACTTCATCTTGGGCGCAGATGTGGTGTAGACGGAGAAATTAGGAGTAGGGGATAGAGTCTTTGCAGGAAGTAGGGTGGGAAGGAGTGTAGTCAAGATAGGTGTGTGAGTCAATGGGTTTGTAATAGACATCAGTCGATAGTCTATCTCCTGTGATGGGGACTGTGAGATCAAGAAAGGGAAGGGAAGTGTCGGCAATGATCCAAGTAAATTTGAGTGCAGGATGAAAATTGGTGGTGAAGTCAATGTAGTCCATGAGTTCTGCATGGGTGCAGTAGGTAACACTGATGCAGTCGTTAATGTAATGGGGATAGAGTTCGGGGTTACGGCCTGTGTACGCCTGGAACAGGGGTTGTTCAACGTACCCTACCAAGAGGCAGGCATAGCTGGAGCCCATGCGAGCGCCAATAGCTACGCCTTGGACTTGGAGGAAGTGGGAGGAGTCAGATGAGAAGTTGGTAAGGGTGAGGACCAGCTCCGCTAGACGGAGTAGAGTGTTAGTTGAGGGAAATTGGATGGTTCTGCGGTCGGGGAAGAAATGTAGGGCATTGAGGCCTTCCTGGTGGGGGATGGTGTAGAGTGACTGAACATCCATAATAAAGATGAGGAGGTAGGGGCTCGGAAAACGGAAGTCATTAAAGACACAAAAGGCATGTGAGGTATGTTGGACATAGGCCGGGAGAGATTGGAGCAGGGGGATAGGATGGAGTCAAAGTACGTGGAAATCATTTCCATGGGACAGGAGCAAGCAGGAACAATGGGACTACCATGGAAGTTGTGTTTGTGAATTTTAGGGAGAAGGTAAAACAGGCTGTGCTGAGCTGGGAAACCATACGGTTGGAGGCTGTGGAAGGCAGACAGTCAGAAGTGATAAAATCAGAAATGGTCCATGAGATTATGGCCTGGAGTTCATCTGTGGGATCCTGGTCCAAGGATAGGTAGGAGGAGGTATCCGAGAGTTGTCTCCTGGTCAGTGTGCCAGACTACCAGGGCACCTCCCTTGTCGGCGGGTTTGATTATAATGTCGGGGTTGCTGCGGAGTGAGCGGAGAGCTGTACGTTCAGAGGGGGTGAGGTTGGAGCGGGTAAGGGGAGTTGAGACTGTTGATGTTACACCGGCAGTTAGAAGTAAAGAGGTCTAGAGATGGTAGAAGACCGTTCTGGGGACTCTAAGCGAAGGGGGACTGGTGGAGACGGGAGGGGTCATCGCCGGGTCGTGACGACTCCTTCCCATAGAGAAAGGCACAGAGGTGGAGGCGACAGAAGAAAAGCTCTACGTCGTGATAGACTCGGAACTTGGTGAGGTGGGGCCGTGGGGAACGAAGGTGAGGCCTCTGTTGAGGACAGACCATTCCATATCAGAAAGGGGGAGGTCAGGGGGGGTGGTGAAGGCACGACAAGGGTGGGGGTTGTGGTCAGAGGAGGGCCGGCAGTGGACAGAGGCTGAAGCGAGGTCTGATGGGGGGGATGGTGGGTGTTCAGAGAGGAGGGGGGGCGTGGGGACTATTGTATGGGTGGGAAGTGGTCGGAGTAACCTGGTTAAAAGAGGGGGAAGGGGAAGACCCATCACTACTGAGGTTCCCTGTAGGAGGAGAGGTGGGGGATCAATAGAACCCAGGAGAGTCAGATTACGTAGTGCTGGAGTCTGCATGATGGAGGCTGTGGGCCTGGGGCTGGGCCTGGAACACAATTACCCCAACTTGCACATACGTGATCTGACTGCTGTAGTCTCATGGAGAAAGAATCATGAAACCACCCCTAGAACCTGAGCATAATAAGTTGCCATTGCAGTTCTAGGTCCCAGTCCGAGGAGTCCAATATGAAGCAGCTCAATATCATTGTATCATTTATATATTCAGAACTGTGATCTTCAGAATGTCTAAAGACAAAGCCGAGGGTCACAGAGTTGTGGCAACAGACGTTTGCCCTAACAGAATTTGCAAATCACTATAAAAAAATCTGAAACATGGAATTGAAATTTGCTCTCATGAAACTTATCTGAAAAAGTAAATAAAAAAAATTCTTTTTCAACACTTTTTAAATAATTGGCTGTGTGTTACAGATTTTCAATTTTTCACTTTTTACAAAATTACCTTTATTTGCATGGAACCTTACATGAGGTTCAAACTGTGTTTGTTACAGATCATCGCGCACACGGACTATTTTCCAGTGGCTCTCCTCCTCACTGTGACCAAAGTTCCTTCCCTGCAGATTCAAGATTCAAAGAGCTAGTCCGCGGCAAATTATTGTCAGGTGTCTCAACCCCCAGGCGGGACAATGAAATTCTTGTTTTGCTTCAGCACAACCCTGCCACAATGCATTAGTCACATGTATCTTTAAATCCACTTTGAACTGCCTTTGATTTTCACTTCAATATGTATTACATATCACCAGACCTCTTGAACGAAAAGTTGTTAATAAAGACTTCTGGTTGTTGCCTTAATGAAAATCTGCAATCACAGTGTTTGTTATTTTGAGTAAATTGCCACACAGAAGTAAGTATTTCACAGGCAATGTTACTTTTATTTATCTTACAATTTAAGTAAATTCTGCACAGTCTGAACAGCCATAAACATAAGGTTTTTGTTTGTGTTTCTTCATTGATTACTCCTTCAGGACTGTCTCCCGTGATAGCCTGTGTAGAGTCACACACTCTGCTTTAGTTTAGAGATACAGCGTGGAAATATACCCTTTGACCCACCGAGTCCACGCTGACCATCGATCACTTGTTCATACCAGCTCTATGTTATCGCACTTTCGCATCCACTCCTTACACACCAGGTGCAAGTTTAAAGAGGCCAATTAAACTACAATTAATCCCACAATTTTGGAATGTGGCAGAAACCAGAGCCCCCGGAGGAAACCCACGCGGTCACAGGGAGAACGTACAAACGCCATACAGACAGTACCCGTAGTCAGGATCGAACCCGGGTCTCTGGCAGTGTAAGGCAGCAACTCTATCGCTGCGCCACCATGCAAGTCATGGAGTAGGCACATTGTGAGCACATGCAATTGGACGAGATACACCTATTCACAGGAAAAAGTAAAGCAGCTACAGTATGTTTTGAAGTGATTTTCAATGAATTTCAATGCATAGGAGTGCATTTTGGTTTTTGAAATTTTCAGAAATGTTTTTAAACAATATTTTCCCATTTATCAGCAATAAATGGTCTTATGGTCTGATTTTAAATGGAATCATAAAATATTTTAGATACAAGCAACTGCAGATGCTGATTTACTAAAACAAGTCACAACATGCGAAATTAACTCAAGGTTTAGGCAGCATTTCTATTCTTCAGACAGTCTGCTGTTATTCCAGCACTTAGTGTCATAAAATATTTTGTTCACTGATGTTAATGTGCTTTAAACATGATTTTATGCTTCTGCTAATTGTCTAAGCTGAAGCTGAACTGTTATTCTCTGTCATTTTTTCAAACCTTTTGTCTCGTCTGGAAACTAATCACTGTTAGATCTGACCATCAACCCTTGTTATGTCCAGCCTTCTCCATTTTAATAATGTATGTAGACAAATATTCCATATTATGTTTCTAACTCAATGAATAAAACAAGTTCTCCATCAAAAGCAGAAAGAGAAAAGAGTGTTTTATTGTCATATGTCCCAGATAGAACAATGAAATTCTTACTTGCTGCAGCAGAACTGAATATGTAAACATAGTACACTGTAAACAATATAATATATGAGAGACAAAAAGTCAGTGTGTATATATATACACATATATATATATACATACTACACACGCGCGCACATACATACACACAAAAAATATACAATAATAGTGCAATTACAACAATAATAGTCTATTTTACTTCGGAGTCACGTGAGTGACTACGTGAAGAACCCCGCTAGCACGCATGCGTGTCATATCGCTACACGCATTGCAACGAGTCACAGCAGGGGGAGGACGTCCCCTTTAGCGGCAGAATCAAAAAGCCGACAACAGCAGGTAAGGGACTCAGCGTTTTTCCAACTTACCTTGCAGGTGGAAAAATGGACAGAGCGACTAGACGGAAGGCTGCGAAAAAGCTGGAGGGGGAGAACCGCAGAGTTGCGGGCAGCCAGCAGCAACAGCAGCAGCGGACGGCACGCCAATCTCCCAAAGTGGGATAGCTGTGCCCGACTTCGCTCCCGCATCGGCAAAATCCACTCCTCGGCTGGGCGGGAAAGCGAAGCTAAAGACGGATCGAATGCCAGACTCAGACGAGTCTGACTTTGAGCAGCCGTGAGCGGCCAGTACCCAAGAGCATTGGAGCCGGTTGGACCGGCTGCAGGACGAGGAACAGCCGGGAGCGGCCAGTGCCCGTGAGCACCGGGGCCGGTTGGAGCGGCTGCAGGATGACGAGCAGCCGGGAGCGGCCAGTGCCCGTGAGCATTGGAGCCGGTTGGACCGGCTGCAGGAATTGGAGCAGCCGCGAGTGGCCTATGCCCGAGAGCATAAAAGCCAGTTGGAGCAGCTGCTGGAGGAGATCCTCCAAAGTGGCAGACTCCGGGAGATGGAGGCTAGCCACAGTGGGCAATCAATAAGCCCCACAGCGGTACCCCTTGTGGGGCTGCATAGTGTCTCTTCCTCATCAGAGGAGAACACGGAGGATCAGTTCTGGGCTGACCCTGAACAGGGCAGGGAACAACATACCCCCAGTAAGCCTGGGGTGAAAGAAAAATATGCTGGACATGGTAACCCAGTTCTTCCAACCAGACCAAACCGGGGAAGACCTGGAGCCTAAGATAGCGGCTAGCATTGATTACATGTCCTTTAATCAATTACAGACACAGGCTCTATCAGACACCATGGCACGGCATTTACCTCCAGGTAACTGCAAGTCATTACATGTTCCGAGTGTAAACCAGTGCATCTGGAAGCATGTGGGGACAGCAATTCGAACCAGTGATTTAAAAATTCAAAAGGTCCTAAAAGCATTAACGGCAGGAATAACAGCTTTTGCCCGTACTTTGAAGGAGCAAGATATGACCCAAGACCACCAGGATGCACTGGCTCTATTGTGCAACTCACAGTATGAGTTGAATAACATTAGAAAAAGTGCAATCCAACCAGCATTGGACCCCAAATTTGCCGGCCTTTGTAAACCAGGAACCTCCAAACCGTCAATTCTATTGTTTGGAGGGGATTTACCCAAACAAGTTAAGGAACTGGATGAAGAGGCGAAAACGCTGGGGCTCATAAAGGCACCCAACTAAACATACTTCGGCAAAAAATATCAGCCCTACGGACCTCCCAGACGGCCAACACAAATCGCAGGGAGCACAAAAACCAGGAGCACCCAACAGCGGTCTTTTTTAGGGCATGGCCCTGAACGACCGCCCTAGAAAATGCGCCAGCCTCCAACCCAACAACAGACCCAAACAATGGTGCCTCAACGTCCACAAAAGATGACGAGGAAATAACACACCTACCACTGGTAACCATGGAGGTAGGTGGGTCTGGTTCCTTAAAAATTAAAGGGGGCACGGAAGTAGGAGGGAGGTTACGATATTATTTGGATGCATGGAATAAGATAACTCTAGACACTTACATTCTAAGCAGTATCCAGGGTTATACCATAGAATTTTTACTAAAACATAACCCACCAGTACAGCATGCACCGAACCGAACGTTCGTGCTCACAAGCATAGAAAAATCTAAAGCACATGCTGAACTACAACGACTACATAAAAAAGGAGCAATTGAACACACCCAATACGAATCACAGGAATTCGTGTCCAATATCTTTATAAAAAACAAGAAAGATGGTGGCTGCCGCATGATCATCGATTTGACAAATTTAAATACCTTTGTACAATATATTCATTTCAAAATGGAAACCTTTGTTACTGCTAAGCAATTAGTTTCCGTAGGCTACTATATATGGCAAGCATTGATTTAAAAGATGCTTACTATACAGTACCCATCAGAGGTGACCACAGATGTTATTTGAAATTGGATGGGAACTATGGATACAGGGCACTACCAAATGGGCTAACTTGGTTATTCACAAAAATTTTACCTTGGGAAAACACTATGGTAATGGCAAATGGGACACATAACTTCAGCAAAACTTTGGAATTGGCTAAATAGCAGTCACAAAAATTTTGATGAACTGGGCCATCATTGTTAAGTTAAATTAACGCCTCAACAAAAACTGGGGTTTCACCATTAAACATGTCAGTGACTTGCCGTAGAAAAGGCTACAGCCTTAAAAGAGGCTTGCAGGATGACATATCCTTATTTAGCAAAACAGGATTTGGGAAAATAGTGGCCAGCCACAAACGGAGCAGTACAGAGAGCCAAATAAACACTCAAAATTACTGGGGGTTCGCCAAGTAGCTACTAGGATTCATCATACATTCCAGTTCGGAGCTATTTGAAGTGTTTAATAGCCTTGGCAACAAAAACAGGGTTCCTGTACCTTCTTCCCGATGGCCTGGGGTTCATCTAAAATGTAATGTCGGTTCACTGATGTTGCATATTTCAGTGCTTTGTTTCTATTCTGAATGACATGATGCAGACTTTAAAATAGCTTGTCTTTTTTATGCCTGTATATCAGGCTTGACCATTCTCAAACGCTGTGCAGAATGATGCCGACAGGGTGGTGTTTTGAAATCTAATACTTCGGCTATATGTATTGCTAAAAGAGAGCTCCAATTTATGCCGTGGAAACATTTATACTCATCTTAAATGAAATTACAATGCAGAACAAAGTGAATGAAATGATTGGTCTCATATTTAACTGCTTCCATGTGGAAAGCTAACTATCTTTTTAATGATCTTTGAAGTTTAAAAATTGCAGTACTGAAATATTATTACCATCCAGTGAAAGATTTGTCTTATATGCAACACCAATTTTCTGAAAGAGATTACTCTCAATAAAATAATTAATATTCATCACAAAATAAAATATTCACACTGTTCAATGACGTTCAGATTCATATATTAGACAAAACATGGTTTAAGTTAGTTTATTTAAGTTTAGTTTAATTTAGTTTAGTTTGCCAAGTGAAAAGCTTTTGTTTACGTGCTATCCAGTCAAAGAAAAATATACATGATTCATCATCATTGGCGGCCACTCAAAATAAGTATGACTGTCCTCTCCTCTCCATTGGGTCGTTGGAGGACGCCTGTGTGTGACTTTGTTTAATGTGGGGAGACTGGTGCACAGACAGCCACCACATGGTCCTTGACAGATCTGGGTCAGAATCCAGGGACATGGAGTCCAAGACGACTGGAGACCCTTTTCTGCTGCAGCCTTCATCCGCCTTCCCAGCCATTGTGACGCTCCACTAAGGTCAGCCATCATCCTCCGCCTGTTCCACCGTTGAGGTCTTGGTTGGATTGCTCTTTGTCAGGGATTTCTCCCTCGACCTTACTGCCATGGGTGGCCCTACCAGGAGCGTAGCTCCAGACGGCATCGCTCTCAGGATCTCAGGTCCACACAAGCTTCTCCACCACGACAAGGTGACAGTCCACGAATATTGTAATCCACATGATTACAATCAAGCTGTCCGCAGTGTACAGATAAAGGGTACAGCATTTAGTGCAAGATAAAGTCTCACTAAAGATACTTCAAAGGTCTCCAATGAGGTAGATGGGAGGTCAGGACCACACTCCAGTTGTGATAGGATAGTTCAGTTGCCTGATAACAGCTGGGAAGAAACTGCCCCTGAATCTGGAGGTGTGTGTTTTCACATTTCTGTACCTCTTGCCTAATGTGAGAGGGGAGAAGAGGGAGTGACCGTTAAGAGATTGGTCCTAGATTAAGCTGGTGGCATTGCCGAGGCACTATGAAGTGTAGATAGTCAAGTCGGATGAAATACCTGAGACTAGACTTTACTGCCCAACCTCACCGACTGCAATGGGAGAAGTGAAGATGAGGGGGAATCAGTTGCTAAATCCCCAGCTGTGAACTTGATCGTTGAAATCTTCCTCCAGGCCAGATTTCATTCAACTCTCCCTTCAGCATCCACCGTACATGTAGTTGACATCCTTCAGTGTTGCCACATTCATCTGCACAGCCTTGCTGAACCAACTGGGAGATGCTCTGGGAATAAAGTCATTGAAAATATATAACTGCACTTAGAGAGGGGGAAAAGGAGCTAAATAACAATATTGTTTTGATGGGAAACTGTTCGCCATTAGACTTACTAGGCTGAAGTTGTTGGCTTTACAACAGGGAAGGCTGAGGAAAACCTAACTGAATAAAAATATGTGAGATAGAAAATAGGAAGGACAATTAGTCTTAACTATGGCGCAAAAAACAGGAGACACTGATTTAAATTAATTCTCAGAGGGAAAATGGCGAAGAATACTATTAGTAGAGGGTGCAGGAGTCTGGAATTTAGTGACTGAAATGGTACTAGATATAGACGGGTGTGCATTTGTAGAGTTTGACGTGCAGGAGGTCTTCGAAGATTGTGTGGTTCAGATGGCCACATGAAATAGAAATGGGAGTAAACCACTCATGTGGCTTCACCATTTAATAAGACCATGCTGATCTGACTGCAACCTCAATCACTCCTGCCATAGCCAGGTAATCTGCCAAACCCTTTCTTATCAAGAATCTAATACAACTTAAAATTATTCAAAGGTTCTACCACCCCTGCCCTACGAGGAAGAAAGTTCCAAAGGCCAAACCCTCAACAGATGCTGATGGAGTTTAACCTGAGCAAGTGTGAGGTGATGCACTTTGGGAGGTTGAATGTAAGGAATTAACGGCAAGACCCTTAACAGCATTGATATGCAGAGGGATCTTGGAGTCCAAGTTTATAGGTTCAAAGGTGGCAGTACAAGTAGATAGAGTGATAAAGAAGGCATATGGTATGCTTGCCTTCATTGCTAGGAAGAATCAGGAAGTATTGATGCAGCTCTGTAGGACTTTGGTTCGGCCATATTTGGAGTTTAAGATAGAAATGGTGAGAAGATTGTTTTTAAAGGTAGCAGAGTCAAGGGATATGGGGAGAAGGCAGGAATGGGGTACTGATTGTGGATGATCAGCCATGATCACATTGAAGGTGCGAAGGGCCAAATGGCCTACTCCTGCACCTATTGTCTATTGAGTGTTGTAGGTAGTTCTGGTCGCCCCATTACAGGAAAGATGCAGAAGCTTTGGAGAGGGTGCAGAGGAGGTTTACCAGAATGCTGCCTGGATTAGAGGGTTTCAACAACCGGGAGAGGTTGGATAGACTTGGATTGTTTTCTCTGGAACGTCAGAGGTTGAGGGGAGACTTGATAAAAATGTATAAAATTATGGGAGGCATAGATAGGGTAGACAGCGTTTTTCCCAGCATGGAAATGTCCACCTCTAGAGGGAATAGATAGCTATCAGGTGAGGTTGGGCAAATATAATGGAGATGCATGGGGCAAGTTTTTACACAGAGGGTGGTGTGGGCCTGGAATACATCGCCAGGGGTGATGATGGACGCAGATACAATAGTGCCATTTAAGAAGTTTTTAGATAGGCACATGGATTTGCAGGGAATGGAGGGATATGAAACACATCCAGGCAGATGACATTAGTTCAGCCAGGCATCATGTTTGGCATAAACATTGTGTGTCCAGTGCCTATGTTGTACGGTTGCTTTGGACTACCTTTAATCGAACTTCATTGGACTTTATCTTGTGCTAAATGTTATTCCATTTATCCTGTAGCTGCACACTGTGTACAGCTTGATTGTAATCATGTATAGCCTTTTTGCTGACTGGTTAGCACGCAACTTCTCACTGTACCTCGGTACACCTGGCAATAATAAGCTAAGCTAAACTAAACTATGTTCTATGAAAAAAATCTTCTCGCCATTTCTATCTTAAATGGTGACCTCTTATTTTTAAACCGTGATCACTCGATGTAGACACATTGTCAAGTAGGTCCTCCCACATCCACCTTATCAAGATCCTTCAGCATCTTATATGTTTCAATCAACGCCTCTCCCCTTCTTCTAAACTCTGATTCTTGCCTGTCCATATAGTAAGCCCTCTCTGAACTGCTGCTGATTTGTTTACATCCTTCCTTAAACGAGGACCCCAATGTTGTACACATTTCTCTAGATGTGGTCTCATGAATGCCCTGTCTAACTGAAACAATAACTTTCAAACCCAAATCCACAGAGTCCTTGCTTTTACAGAAGCTGGGCTAAAGGGAGTGTCATCTCTTGGAATTCATGCGAATAGATGGTGTGGTGAGTAAGTGCAAGAACGGAACATTTCCCTGTCTCCTCCCAGGTGGCATCCAATCTCATCTTTGGTACCGTCTAGCCTGAAACTTCCAATGTAAAACCGAGATTAATTGATTGATTGATTAATTGATTGATTGATTAATTGATTGACTGATTGATTGACTGAAGGCAGATAGATTGATTGATTGATACTTTATTGTCACATGTGACATGTCACAGTGAAATTTTTCGCTTTGCATATCATACACAAAGTATGCAAAGAGTCACCACGTATAGGGCGCTGACAAGGTTACAAGGTGTTCAATATAGTCCCCGATGGTTCCTCTTTATTCACTCAGCGCCTCCCCTGCATTGCCCCCCCCCCCCCCCCCCCCCCCCCCCCCCCCCCCGCGCCCCCCCAGGTCCCTCTTTGTTCTCTTTGTTCTGCCAGCAACTATTCCATGGAAGCACCCATTGAAAGTGCTTTCCAGATGCCCATTTTTAAGTGGTGGTTAATGGAATCGTCTAATGTGAGTAGGAGTGCTTCATAGCGTGTGAAAGCAACTTCCAGAGACCAGTGCAGTTGTTTGCAGGCATTTCCTGTTATAATGCGAGTAGTGCTTTACATAAAATTCCAACACTTTGAAGGCCTATCTTTTTTACGGCTTTTCAATGATGATTGTTGCCTGGACTTCAGCTCCCATTTTATAGAGGATTACTAGGTGATGTTGAAACCGTTCAATACAGTGCAGGTGGAAACATTGCGACTCTGTCCTACTCCATAAAACCATTTTCCAACGTAAAGAGTGTAAATAAAACTGTGCTCTGCAATCTAATTGCTCTTCAAACTCTAGGGCCCACCAACCGAGGCAAAGCCACTGCAGCTTAGAAAGGAGATTAATTCAATCCCCCTACCTTGATTTATTTGCCAGTTGCCAGTATTTTCTATGAAGGGGTTGAGAGAAGGCTGGGTCAGGCTCAGCTGCAAAGTCTGCGTGTAATGTGACAACAACTCACTGTAGGAGTTGATTATTAAAATGGCCCTCCTCATGTGTGTGTGCTGTGCTGAGACCAAACACTGCACGGGACAACACCCCAGCATGTCACTGCCTTCAACTAGAGGGCAAAGGGTACGAAACTTAAAACCAGGCCCCTCCGCTATTTGGAACAGCAGCAAAAAGAAGTAATAAACGTCCATTATTCACATTAATTGGTCTGAGTGTAAAAGATTTGATTCATGGCACGAAGCACACAGTGATTTGATTAAAAAACTATTGAGGCAAGTACAGCATGGAAGGGAATTTGATCTTAAACAAGAAGAGACCGTTTAGCAGTACAGAAAGACTTCCTGCATCAAGTTTCAACTGTTTTGTACCATTACCCCCCATTTAACCCCATTTGTGGTTATTTATGTGTCCTCAATGTAAACACAGCCAAAGACCTCTCACATGAGAAACACAACACCTCCCATTCGATTATCTTCTCCTTACCATTTTCCCACATTTATTAATATTATCTTAGAAATGTGGCTGTTCTTTTCGGGTTAAAAACAGGATTTATTGGTAATACACATCAGAAGTTTTACATTCTCTTTCAGTTACTGTTTGTTAAAGGACAAAACTTGAGTTAGCCATCAGTCAGTGCTGCACAGAAAAGCATATATTAATTGCTAATAAATCTAAATAACTGTAAACCTTTCCTGCTTCTGAAAACAGTAACTTGACCTCAACAGTTTTGATCTTAAGTGGAACTTGACCTTATGGAACTGATATTACGCAGGATATATTAAGTTTCAGTGAATACATGTTGTAATTATAAGGTAAAAAGCACCTACACTAATGTATTTTCAATCCAGGAGTCGCAGCTCGACAGCTGGGTAGAACATTTTGGAGAAGTCCTAAACAGGCCACCACCGGCTGTACAGACACACACTCCCAAAGCCAGGATACCACTACAAATTAAGTGTGATAGACCAACAAAATCAGAAATAAAGGCTGCAATCAAGCAACAGAAAACTGGCAAGGCAGCTGGCCCTGACCATATTCCACCTGAAGCCCTGAAAGTAGATAAAGACTCATCAACAGACATGCTCTATGGCTTCTTTGGAGAATTTGGGAAGAGGAAAAGACACCCACGGAATGGGCAGAGGGATACATTGTGAAACTGCCAAAAAAAAAAGTGACCTAAGAAAATGTGACAACTACTGAGGGATCACCCTACTTTCTGTACCCAGTAAAATTCTCAACCAGGTCATCCTCAACCATCTTCAGGAAGCTGTAGACAAGAGGCTACGGGACCAGCAAGCAGAATTCAGGAAGGATTGCTCATGCACAGACCACATCGCAACATTACACATCATCATTGAGCAGTCTATTGAATGGAACACGTCCCTGTACAGCAACTTCATCGACTTTGAGAAAGCGTTTGACAGATTAGACAGGACAACACTTTGGCGCCCAATGGACCAGTATGGAATTCCACCAAGATCATAAACTTAATCAAGAACTTGTATGATGGAACCTTATGCAAAGTTATGCATGCAGGCCAGCTCTCTCAGAGCTGTAGTGTCAGGACAGGTGACAAATGCTCTTAAAGAGATTGTGTTCAGGTACACAAGCCTGAATTCATCTGTATTCCTATGTTTTATTGATGCGTCCAAGGCATTTGATAGAATTAATCATGAACAATTGTTTGTAAAATTGCTAGATAGAGGTGCCCCTAAATATTTAGTGAGAATTTTAGTGTTTTGGTATGCCCATCAAACATTTCAGGTTAAATGGGACAATGTTGTATCTGCTCCATTCTGTGTTAGTAACGGAGTGCGGCAAGGAGGAATTTTGTCTCCTATTTTATTTATTTTTTATTTTTATTTTTTTAATTTTATTTTTATTAGCAGTACAGTAAATCACATTAATACATCGCATATATCTTATTACATTATGTTGTACCACTTCATTTTTTGAGCTTTAAAAAAGATAGAAATAAAAGAAGTAAGGAAAGTAAGCAAGAATCGTGAAGGTGCATGAAAGTGTTGGGAGAAGAGAACCCCTTAGAGAAGGAATTAGAGGAGGAAGTAAAGAAAAGAAATAAGACCCTAGAAAGAAAAGAAAAAAAAAGAAGAAAGGAAAATCAATCGCTCTATTGTAACACAAAACTCCGCAAAAAAGGATATACCAACCGTGTTTTTATTAAAAATTTATTTTATACCCCCCATTACCAGGTCCTGGTAGCCTTTATGTTTTAACTTATTATTGCACCTTATGCTTGTAATAGTTCCATAAATGCAGACCACGTCTTTTGGAAGTGATCTGCTTTGCCTGCTAGGAGGAGTCTCATCTCTTCCAAGTGTAGTGTTTCGAACATGTTTGAAATCCACATTTTTGTTGTTGGTATTGGAGCATTTTTCCAAAATTTAAGTATAAGCTTTTTTCCCATTATTAGCCCATAATTAAGTAAGTTCTTTTGAAACATATTTAATTCTGGGTTACCTTCCGATATTCCAAAAATGATCCATTCTACTTTGGGTAGTAGTTTTGTTTTAAATAATTTTGTAAAGATTTCAAATATTTCGTTCCAGAATTTTTGAATTTTTATACAGAAAACAAAAGAGTGCGCTATATTAGCTTCTTGTGACTGACATTTATCACAAATGGGTGAGACATTGGGGAAAAGTTTGTCTCCTATTTTATTTAATGTTTATATGGATGAATTATCAAATCAGTTAAATAGGTTAAAAACTGGCTGTCTTGTGGGCAACACTATTGTTAATCATCTTATGTATGCAGACGACCTGGTCCTGCTCTGTCCATATAGTGCTGGGCTGCAGCAGATGTTGAAGGTGTGCTCTCAGTATGGCCTTGATTATGACATAAAGTATAACGCTAAGAAAAGCCGCATAATGATAGTTAGAAGCTCTGAGGCCAGGAAATCATCTTTTCCGACCTTTTATTTGTCAGACAGTCCTCTTGCTGTGTGTGAGGAAATTAAATACCTAGGTCATGTCATATCCGATGACTGGACGGATGACAAAGACCTCTACCGACAGCGCTGTTTAATTTATTTTCAAGCTAACATACTTATAAGGAAGTTTTCTATGTGCTCTGACTCTGTGAAGTGTTCCTTGTACAGAACCTATATCACACCGTTATATATTGCTCAATTGTGGTCTAACTATAAGAAAAAGAGTATGCAGAGGCTCAAGGTAGCATTCAATGATGCAATGAGGTTGCTGCTTCGTGTCCCTAGGTGGCATAGTGCCAGTCAATTGTTTGTGTCCACTAGAGTGCCAACCTGTGAGGCACTCTTAAGACAGCTGATGTTTAGTTTTATGTGTCGCCTGGACAAGTCAGAGAACCACATAATTGAAGCCCTAGTCAGCCCTCTAAAAATCTGTTATAGATTCACTTCTAGGCTAAGATGGCATTGGTGCAATAGCTTGTATATCTTATAGGCTAATATGCAATTTTTAATGTATTTTTTGTATCTCCTTATACTGTATGATGTGTTATATGGACCTGTGTCTGAAATAAAGCTTTATTAAACAGGGATGTCTATTGTCACCATTCCTGTGCCTCCTGGCAATTGACTAGATCAAGATGGGAAACAACTGAAGGGAAAAGAAATGGACAATGTGGGAGCAGCTAGATGATCTTGACTTTGCTGACAACATAGGTCTCCTTTCACACACATGATACCAATGCAGGAGAAGACGAGCAGACACTCACAAGCTGCAACAAAACTTGGTCTTACACCCAATACAGTAAAGCCACAGGTGATGAGGATCCACTCCAAAACCAGCAACCCTATCCTTATGCACAGCACTGCTCTAGAGGAGGTAGAAACATTCACATACCTAGGCAGCGTTGTGGACATCACCGGAGGGACAGAGGCAGACAAAAAGTAGAATCAATAAGGCTAGGGTGGTGTTTAACATGCTCAGGAAGATCTGGAGCTCACAACACATCTCAATCAACACCGAAAGATGCATCTTTAACTCAAATGTGCAACAGCTGATGCTGCATGGATCAGAGACAAAACACAAAACTACAAAGGCTGCAAACGTTCATTAACACCTGCCTTAGGAGAATACTTAACATCTGGTGGCGAGACAAAGTAAGGTCAAGGAAAGAGCGTTCACGTCGTGGCCCTGTTTCCACCAATCTTTCCCCCACCACGCACAAGAAGCGCAAGACGCCATTGTATGCAGATGCCGAGAAGTGTGTTCAGCTCTGGCTAACCTATTTCGAATCTTGTGCTGTGGACTCGATAAGAAGGTCTCTAAACTAAGCTAAACTAAACTAAGGAAGGAAATGTTTAGGAAGGAACTGCAGATGCTGGTTTAAACCGAAGATAGACACGAAAAGCTGGAGTAACTCAGCGGGAGAGGCAGCATCTCTGGAGAGAAGGAATGGGTGACGTTTCGGGTCGAGATCCTTCGTCAGACTGAGAGTCAGGGGGAGAGGGAGGCACAGAGATATGGAAGGGTAAGGTGTGAAAAGGACAGATTAAAGCAGACGGTGATCAAGGATATGTGAAATGGTGCATTGTTAGCTGAGGTGAAGGTGACATTGAAGCGGGCGGTGGAGGCAGGTTTCTCTGGTTGCTTTCAAGAGAGAGCTTTCAAGAGAGAGCTTAAAAATAGCAGAGTCAGATGATATGGGGAGAAGGCAGGAACGGGGTACTGATTGGGGATGATCAGCCATGATAACATTGAATGGCAGTGTTGGCTCAAAGGGCCGAATGGCCTACTCCTGCACTATTGTCTATTGTCTATTGTCTAAGCAATGTGGACCTGGGGAAAAGAACAAGCCAGGAGCCCATTGACTTACAAATTCGAAGGAGAAAATTGAGTTGGATTGGACACACCCTCAAGAAATCTGCCACAAACATCACCTGGCAAGCCCTGAAATGGAACCCCCAAGAAAAAAAGAAAAGAGGTCATCCCAGAAACAGCTGGAGAAGAGGTGTCCAGGCAGAAATGTCTGAGAGTGGGCTCAAGTGGGGAGGTCTCGAACGAACTGCCAACAACCGAGTGAGGTGGAGGACATTTGTCAATGGACTATGCTCCCTAGAGGAGCAAAGGGCTTAAGAAGAAGTAAGAAGAAGTTATGTATTGCTTTCCTATGTCTCCAATGTCATAAAATGCCCATCTTTAAGAATCTATGGAGTTTGCACATTCTCCCAGTGTTTGTGTGGATTTCCCTCGATATCCCAAAGATGGGTAAATTGAGAAGTTAATTGTCCACCATAAATGGTCCAGCATTGAAGGGCCTGTTTCCATGCTGTACCTCTCCCTGACTCTATGAATAGCTCCCACGTGCTGTCGCTGTTCAGCTGGCAACTGTATCGGGTACATTTGTGCCCTGTTTCCCAGCAGATTTCTTCAGAATCATAAAATTGGAAAGTATAAATGGGATTTCTAATCCTGGTTTAGTCATATGTGTCTGCATTTACTTAAAAACTGATTATTTTATCATTGCCAAAAGCATTTCACTTTTCCTCAAATTATTTTGTCTGAATTATTAGATGTTAGGTGGTCAGGATAGTGTTCTGATTTACACTTTAACTACCAAATTAGGTATCACTCATCTGCGGGTTATTTCTGAGCAATGATAAGGCCATTTAACAACATACTTTGCGATTTAATTCAGCTAGATTTGGAGCGCCATGGAAGGTTTGCAAATGCAAGACAGCAGAAGAATTTCAGCCTGTAACACAGGAACTGAAATAAAGGACTGAGAGCTTTATCAGCTCCTTGTGTCTAAACTCATCCCCAAAATGGCTTCCATTTTAAATATAGAAATACCCACAACAGATGGAATTAGAAAAGATTGGGAACAAGAATTAGCTATAAAAATTTCAAAAGAGAGCTGGGATAATCATTTACTACAGGTGCATAAATGTTCGATCAACTCTTGACATGAAGCTCATCCAATGTAAAACAATATTATAGATGGTGAATTTGATAAAAAACAGTTGATAAAGTGCAAGAATCTTCTGGTAAACCAATCGAGGTGCCTGTGGTCAAGACTTAAAGGAGCAGAAAACTCTTTTGGTTTTTTGTACTCATCCAAAGGCAATCTCTGGTAACATGGATAGGTTGTTTTTTCAAAAAACCATTCTTCAGACACTGTGGTAATGTATGATGTTCTTGGTTCATTGAATGCAATGGTGACAATACAACGAGGTGACAGTACATTTAAATAGATTAGGAAAATGCTGATGGCTTCAAAGGTTGATTTAGCAATTTCTGCATGAATCCGAGGAATCGTCTAGCCTTCATGATCTTGTTGATGTCTGTCTGAATTAATGTATATTGCAGTGTATATTCAATATATGAATGTATATTGAACTGGCAGTAATAATGATACAGGAAACTTTGGTAACCTCTGGCAGCAAAATACCAAATCTCTCCTCATCCAATATGCTGCCTCAAAATTACACACAGGTGATAGCACATGCGGGAGGACATTTGGGCTCATCGAGTCTCTGCTGGCTCTAAGCAAGAGCAATCTAGCTAGTCCCTGTTCCACTGCCACATGTAGCAGCCAAGGATCTTGCAAAAACTTGTCATAGAACCATAGACAATAGGTGCAGGAGTAGGCCAGTCGGACCTTCTAGCCAGCACCTCCATTCAATGTGATCATGGCTCCTAAATCAGTATCCTGTTCCTGCTTTCTCCCCATATCCATTCATTCCGTTTGCCCTAAGAAGTGCATCTAACTCTCTCAGTAAGAGGGAGTAGGAGTTGTCTTTAAGTAAGAGGGGGTTTGTGAGGGTGAGAATAGGCACATGTTGACAGGTATCCAAAATTGGCAAGGACTTAATCTTTTACCCCACGTGTAAATAACTGTCAATTCAATCTGGAACAGATCAACATTGCAACGTTTCAAAAATCCTCTGTAAATGATGACATGGTCATAGGTTTCCTTCAGTAGGTGGCTTTTGTGAAGCAGCATGACCTATTATGACCAACAGCGCCATGAGATTCAGAGGGCCATGCTCCATTTCTTTTGGATTTTGCTAAGTTTTTCTACTCTCCTCAAAATGTACTATATTTCGCATGAATTAATGCCTTAACTGCTATCAACTTTTAATCATTTACACTACATTTTCCCATCTGCTCATCAATTCACACCTTAATCAATCTGAACTTTCAACTCACTCTGTGTGTCCACTGCCTTCAAAGATTCTAAAGAGATTCAAAGAACTCTAAAATATTAAAATTTTGCTGGGGGTGATGGCTCCTTCCACGTGATGAGAAATATCACAGAATAGAAAATGTTTAGTTTAGTTTAGTTTAGTTTAGAGATACAACAGGACCTTCTGTCCACCGAGTCCACACTGACCAGTAATCCCCATGCACTTACACTATCCTATACACTTTAGGGACAATGTACAATTATACCAAGCCAACTGACCTACGAACCTATATGCCTTTAGAGTGTGGGAGGAAACCGGAGATCCCAGAGAAAATCCACACAGGTCACAGGGAGAACGTGTAAACTCCGTTCAGACAGCACCCGTAGTCTAGATTGAACCTGGGCCTCTGGCGCGGTAAGGCAGCAACTCCACCGCTGTGCCACCTATTCTCTTCATTTAGGTTTGATATGGTAGATTCCTTATCCAGAGACCACCCTACCATCATATGGAGGACACATCCTCTCAGCAACCATCCACTCATAAATCTCCAGTTGTGGTCCCACCAAACTCATCGAGTCACAGTCATACAGCACAGAAGCAGGCCCATCGGCCCAACCTGTCGACCAGGATGCCACATAGTCCCTCCTGCATTTGGCCCATATCCTTCGAAACTTTTTTGTATCCATGTACCTGTCCAAATATCAAATGGTGCTGCAAGAAGGCTTTCGACAAGGTCCCACATAAGAGATTAGTATACAAACTTAAAGCACAAGGCATTGGGGGTTCAGTATTGATGTGGATAGAGAACTGGCTGGCAAACAGGAAGCAAAGAGTTGGAGTAAACGGGTCCTTTTCACAATGGCAGGCAGTGACTAGTGGGGTACCGCAAGGCTCAGTACTGGGACCCAAGCTATTTACAATATATATTAATGATCTGGTTGAGGGAATTGAAGGCAATATCTCCAAGTTTGCGGATGACACTAAGCTGGGGGGCAGTGTTAGCTGTGAGGAGGATGCTAGGAGACTGCAAGGTGACTTGGATAGGCTGGGTGAGTGGGCAAATGTTTGGCAGATGCAGTATAATGTGGATAAATGTGAGGTTATCTGCTTTTGGTGGCAAAAACCTTAAGCAATCTGAACTTTCTAAATGGTGGCCGACTCTGTGTGTCCACTGCCCAGCGAGGATTCTGGGTGTCAAGAACACCAGTCATTAAAGGTTTGCATGGGGGTGATGGCAGGCAGTAAAGAAAGCGAATGGTATGTTAGCTTTCATTGCAAAAGATTTGAGTTTAGGAGCAGGGAGGTTCTACTGCCTTTGTACAGGGTCTTGGTGAGACCACTCCTGGAGTATTGCGTACAGTTTTGGTCTCCAAATCTGAGGAAGGACATTATTGCCATAGAGGGAGTGCAGAGAAGGTTCACCAGACTGATTCCTGGGATGTCGGGACTGTCTTATCCACAAAGACTGGATAGACTTGGTTTATACTCTCTAAATTTAGAAGATTGCACCCGGGATCTTATTGAAACTGCTTCTGGATAAAGGTAAGGCCTTTAAAACCGAGATGTGCCAACTATTTTTCATTTAGGCAGAGAGTAGGTGAATCTCAGAGAACTCCCTGCCACAGAGGGTACACATCCTCTCAGTTCATTGGCTATATTTAAGAGGGAGTTAGATGTGGCCCACCAAACTCAGGGGATCAGGGGGGTATGGCGAGAAGGCAGGTACGGGATACTGAGTTGGATGATCAGCCATGATCATATTGAATGGCGGTGCAGGCTCGAAGGGCCGAATGGCCTACTCCTGCACCTAATTTCTATGTTTCTATGTTTCTAAGGTTTTCTTACTTTCATATCGCAACCCTGTCACAGAGTCTCCATGCTTCAATCCGAAAGTGAGGGTTTTTGAGGGGGACACCTCCTCAGGAAATAGTTTACTGAATTTGCACTATATCCTCTCTACTCTGTCCTCACTCGTGGGCGGAAATCCGGGGGGGGGCTGGGGGGATCTCTGGGTTGCATCTCCTTCAGATCAGAGTATCTCACCTAGTTTTGTCTTGTCAACAGACATGATTTCTGTGGCTGAAAGGGACAGGGTAATAA